>NC_056741.1:62223215-62588215 GCF_019279795.1 Protopterus annectens | reverse complement strand
TTAACAAAAAAGGTGTTATACATAAAAGGTGGGAATAATAACTTTTTAATACAATGATGTTTTCTGTAAGGTCTTTAAATGTCAATTGCCTCACAGATAAATACAAAAAAAGAAAAAAATAGTGAACTATATTAAAATGTAGAGTGTAATGAGTTGGCAGACTTTAAGGATACAATGAGGGATACAATGTTGGAGATGCTGGGAGGGCGGATTGGTGTAACGAGGAAGATGATTTTTCTGAGCTATGATACAGAATTGGAATTGCCTAGACATGGTAAGGCCTTGCTGTGTCTAATTATGCTGGCTTCCAAAAAAGCAATCACTAGAAAATGGAAATCAAAATCTAAACCAACTATACTAGAAGTAGTCAATATAGTAACAGAGGTAAAAACAACTGGAATTGAGATGTTTAGAAAAGGGTATGAGCAAGCTATGTAAGAAAAAAATGGGAATTGTGGGAACAATACATACAGGGGAGGAATGAGTTGTAAAAGAAGGCAGGACTTAAATGAGCTATGTAATGCTTGAATGAAAATGATTGGGTCAATTATACGTGATGTATAATGTTTGCAGCTGGGAGTGTGTCAGTACGGTTTGTGATGTAAAATGCTTGCAACTAGGATTGTGTTGGTGTGGTTTGTTTTCATTTATATAAATGTATGATTGCTTTTGTCATAAGTTATGGTTTAATAAAGATGTTTCTTTTTAAAAAAGGGCAGGAATTGAATAACTTATGTAATGTTGCTTAGGTTATATGATATATCACAATATATGTGAAGTATAATGTTTGTAAGTATGAACTTATTAATACAGTTTGAATACTTATGTCACAAGTGATAATTCAATAAAGGTGTTTAAAAAAGATAAAATATATTCCCACAGCCATGAAGTATGTATACCAAAAATAACACACAATATTATTTGTACAAATATATTAATAGCAAATATTACAAATATATATGAATGCATATATATATATATATATATATATATATATATATATATATATAATTAATAGGATAACCAAGACCATAAACAGATAATAAAAGGATACAGGTAAATTATTTTATTTATTTTATCATTCCTATAACTTAGCAGCACATAGCTTTAAAAACACTGCTGATAGAAATGTTGTTGTTAAGACTAGGAGAGGTAGCTGAATTCAATCAAAATTGACATTGCAGTTCATTATATTCAATCAGTGTTTCCCTAGGACCACCCATTGGATTTACAGGAACTTTTTCTAGTACTGTGAATAAGAATTTACCACACTGGGGACATTCTAAAGTATCTCTATACAGAGCATTGTTGAGACAACCTCTCCCAATATCATAATTATTCTCATAAATCCATTTCCTCAAAGACCTCTTAGTCTTACCACATAAAAGGAGTTGCGATACCTGCAAAGGGCAAGGTAAATAATGTGACTAGTGTTTAAGCTGGAAGCAACCAGCATGTTTTTGAGTTGTGGGAGAAACCCAACAGAGACATAGCAAAAACAGCCAAACTCCATATAGCCACTGGCTGGAGGTCAGGATTGAACCTTGTTCCTGGGAGGTGAAGACCTTAACCATTATGCCACCTGAGTCAAGGCATAAATGTGAGGCAAAAGGATTTTGAATTTTTTGAACAATGAGAAGCATGAAACTCTTATGACTCGCATTACCAGAAATTTGGTTCAATTATGGATGACGTTCCAGCACTCATATAATTGATCAGAGGTAAGCCCTCCAATCAGGAACAAAGTGACTCTGAGGTGATTCCAACTCTGAGCTAATCTACACACACACACACACACACACACACACACACACACACACGCACACACACGCGCACACACGCACACACACACACACACACACACACACACACACACACACACACACACACACACACACACACACACACACACACACACACACGCATCTGCAATTATTACTTTACCAGGTGTACTGACTTTTCTAACTGCAATCATTAGTTTGCCAATGAAACTGTACTACTTTTTTTATAAAGACGGTACTCTACTACACTACTCCATTTAGTTTTAGGAAGTCTCTCTCTCTCCCTTTCTTTCTCTTTCTCTCTCTCTCTCTCTCTCTCTCTCATTGGCTTGGATGCTCTACTTTTGAGCCAGTACAAAGAAGAAACTGGATGAAACAGAGTAGCCTAGTGGAACCAGGCAATCTTGATTAGTGTCTGGAGATGTGTGGGACAGGATTTTTTCATTTTTTTTACATTTATGGAGCTTCCCAACAAGCAACAGGCCCTAGGCAGCTGCCTAGGTTACCTTGTGCTAGACCTGACTGTATGTATATTGAAAATTACTACATGCGATAATGTAGTAGTGAAACCACAATGTTAGTGAGAAGTAAGTTTTTAATTTCCCATAGTGCCTTTCCGATGTGTGTAAATCATTGACATGCATAACATCATTTTGTGGGTGTTTTCAGTACTGCAACTAGGATGGGCTGAACATGGCAGGTGTCTGAATGCAAACTGTCAGGCAGCAGAAACGTTGGTGATGGAGAGCACTACCAGAATACATTTAATCAGTTGTGGCTGATATAACGGCTGTCTAAATGAATGTGTTTAGTAACTTAGATGTAGCACCAAGCTTGGTACTCAGCTTCAGAAGACCTTTCTTTATTGTGGTCCTCAACTTCAGGTTGAAGGTGGGGGAATCAGTCTTGGACTGCTTGGAGAATCATTTGACCCAACTACAGCTCTAAGTGTGTTCATAAAGAAAAAAAAATATCTAAAATCAGAGGTATAACTGGAAATTAATCTAATTGTGAAACACATATACAAAGAAAATGAAGTAATATTTTTAATAACAGCAAATAACTTAACTGTTTTAAGCTTAATAAAATATACCAGAAAAGACTCTTAAGGAGATGGCCACTAAAATAATGAAAAGGTTTAATTGTAAAACAGAGCAAATGATAGTTGTTGCAGGATGCCGCAATATTTACTTGGTTCATAGTTTTATATGTATGTACTAAGCAATTGATTTATGAGACCATCAGGTACCTAGCCAGTGGGGTTAACTTACTTCCTGTATCTATAAGGGACTGAGTGGCTAGAACCATGGTGAATTTATGTTTACCTATCCATTTGTCTAAGATAGGTTTAAAGCCAGGAAGAGGGCTACTTTGTTTGACACAAAGTGGGAGTGTATTTTTCTAAAGTCGGATGTAAGATGAGATACCTATCTTACCATTATTTCCTGTTTATATTTTATGATGTTGGGTTAGGTGCCGAGAGTGTGCATTTTTTTAACAAACTTACAGGTAGTCAAGCAAGACTGGGTAATTTGCAATCTTGTAGGCCAGGCAGAGGTTACCACATAGACGTCTATAAGAGATATAAGAGACAGAAGAGAGTGCTACAGTTTAGCTATTCTCTGTAGCTCAGGGAACTCATACCCACAGAAGCTTTGGTGAGAAAACATTTTGCTTTTTCTAGCTGGGCTGTATTTTCATATAGATGCCAAAGGAGGGTTAATATTTAATACTTGCCTAATAAGGGAGGAGTAAAGCATGACATTAACTTTCTTGGACCAGGAGGAAATGCCTTTAGTTATTAGGGAGTTAGGGATTCTAATGACAGAAATTCCTAGTTCATGAACATGGCCTGATCTCCAATGATAGTACCAGGTTTGAGGGGGGTTTCATGCAGATGGTGCAGGGGTATTCTTCTTTCCCAAAGAGTACAGTGCTGCTGTTTTGAGTTAAGCTTTAGTCCACGGCCATGGCACCACAAATTTGTTCTGCTAAGGCCATGCTGGAGGATAAAGGTGTCATCTGGGCTGTTGACGACAGATCCAAGTTTGCAGTCAACAGCAGAGTTGGTCAGCTACAAATCCTTCCTCACTGGTGTTGATAACAATGAAGAATATGCTGATGAGTAGTCATTGCAGAACAGACCCCTGTGGGCACAGTAAAAAGCATTGCTTTTGAGAGAAGTGTACCACCCCTAATTGAGTGGATTCTGTCTTTTAGCTAGTTTGCTATCAAACAGTTTACGTAAGGGTTTATATATATAGCAAAAACAGCCAGTGTCTGTGATAATGTCAAAGGCATTGTCTAGCTCTATGCAGGCAGTGTGTACTTATCTGTCTTTCTCCAAAGCCCCTGTAATTCTTTTTAAAAAGAAATCCAGGTTAAATAGGCAGGCTCACCCCTTTACAAAGCCAAACTTTGTGTCAAGATATTGTAAGATGCCAATATCTTTACTTATGAGTTCCATAATGATATATTTCATTGCTTTACAAATGAACTGATAAGGCTAACTGGCCTGTAGTTCCCAGGGTCAAAGGTTGGGCCATTCTTCCATAGGGGGCCACAACAGTTGTTCTCCAAGCTTTGGGTTCATAACCAGCAAAGAGCCAAAGATAAATGCAGTTACAAGGAAGGATGTAAGTCAGTGCTTCATGTTACCGAGGAAACAGCCTGGTATGTTGTCTGGGCCCAAAGAGTTAGTAAGGAAATAGCCTAGTATGTTGTCTGGGTCCAAACAATTAGTAAGGCAGTGCTTCATGTTACAGAGGAAACAGCCTGGTATGTTGTCTGGGCCCAAAGAGTTAGTAAGGAAATAGCCTAGTATGTTGTCTGGGTCCAAACAATTAGTAAGGCAGTGCTTCATGTTACCGAGGAAACAGCCTGGTATGTTGTCTGGGCCCAAAGAGTTAGTAAGGAAATAGCCTAGTATGTTGTCTGGGACCAAATAATTAGTAATGCAGTGTTTCATGTTACCAAGCAAACAGCCTGGTATGTTGTCTGGGCCCAAAGTTTTAGTAAGGAAGTGCTTTATGTTAATGAGGAAACAACCTGGTATGTTCCCTGGGCCCAAAGAGTTAGTACGACAGTGCTTCATGTTACCCAGAAAGCAGTCTGGTATGTTGTCTGGGCCCAAAGAGTTAGTAAGGCAGTGCTTCATGATACCAAGGAAACAGCCTGGTATCTTGTCTGGGAACAAAGTTTAGTAAGGCAGTGCTTCATGTTACTGATGAAACAGCCCTGTATGTTGCCTGGGCTCAAAGAGTTAGCAAAACTATGCTTCCATGCTAACAAGTAAACAGCCTGGTATGTTCTCTGGGCCCAAAGAGTTAGCAATACAGTGCTTCATGTTCCCAAGGAATAGCTTGGTATCCTGTCTGGGCCCAAAGTTTTGCTAAGGCAGTGCTTTGTGTTACGTAGGAAACAGCCTAGTATGTTTTCTCAAGGCCCAAAATGTTAGTAATGCAGTGCTTCGTGCTAATGAGGAAACAGACAGGTATGTTCTCTGGGCCCAAAGAGTTAGGAAGGCAGTGCTTCATGTTAACAGGGAAACAGCCTGGTATGTTTTCTGGGCCAGAAGAGTTACTAAAGCAGTGCTTCATGTTACCAAGCAAACAGCCTGGTATGTTGTCTGGGCCCAAAGAGTTAGTAAGGCAGTGCTTTGTGTTAACAAGGAAACAGACTGATATGTTCTCTGGGCCCAAATGTTGGTAAGGCAGTGCTTCATGTTACAGAGGAAACAGCCTGGTATCTTGTATGGCCCCAAAGTGTTGGTAATGCAGTGTTTCATGTTATCAAGAAACATCCTGGTATGTTCTCTGGGCCCAAAGTGTTAGTAAGGCAGTGCTTCATGCTACCAAGAAACAGCCCGGTATGTTGTCTAGGTCCAAAGAGTTAGTAAGGCTGTGCTTCATGTTACTGAGTAAACAGCCTGGTATCTTGTTTGGGCCCAAAGTGTTAGTAAGGCAGTACTTTATGTTACCAAGGAAAAAGCCTGGTATGTTGTCAAGGCCTAAAGAGTTAGTAAGGCAGTGCTTTCATGTTAACAAGGAAATAGTCTGGTATGCTCCCTGGGCCCAAGGAGTTTGTAAGACAGTGCTTTATGTTAATGGGGAAACAGCCTATTATGTTCCCTGGGCCCAAAGGGTTCATAAGTCAGTGCTTCATGTTACCAAGGGAACAGCCCAGTATGTTGTCTGAGTCCAAAGAGATAGTAAGTCAGTGCTTCATGTTACCAGGGGAATGGCCCAGTATGTTCCCTGGCCCCAAGGAGTTTGTAAGACAGTGCTTTATGTTTATATATATATATATATATATATATATATATATATATATATATATATATATATATATATATATATATATATATATATCTAGAATAGTAAATAATGGACTTATAAAAGAAGCACTTTCAGGACAGAAACTGAGTAATTTATTTTTTCTACATAGTACAAGAAGGAACAAAGTGTATGGGATTTTCTGATCATTTAGCGTAGAAATTCAATAGTAAAAAGGGTACATAAGTAAAGGTATAAAATAAATAAGAGGTTTAGTCAATTATGGAAAGATCCCATAGGAATTAGTTTTTTATAAGGACTATACATCATGGTGGTTAGGTTTTAAATATAACTAAAAAAATGTTATCTTGAATGGCAAAATTTACAAAGAGAAGCGGGGAAGAATAAATATAAACAATATATAAATGTTCTTAAATAGCACTGGTAAGTGGATCTATATCATTTAATCAAAACTCACTTTGTCGAACTTCTCTTCATTGAACACCATTTCATCGAAGTTTCAAATCAGTGAACAGACTTTTAATTGAAGTTTTTTCCAGGGCAAACCAACAGTTGGCCACCATATTGAATTTGCCCTTTTCCCCGCTGTAGTACAATCTCGAGTTGTTATATTTAGTTGGTGGGGGTCATACCCCCCCACTGGGGTGTGTGGATGGGAAAGCCCCCCACCTAGATAGGTTTTAAGTTATTTGATTTTTTCCATAGTTGCTCGGATGGCCCACCATTGGTTTACCCTGGGAAACAGTTCAATTAAAAGTCCGTTCTGTGGTTTGAGACTTTAATGAAAAGGTGTTTGACGAACAGGGGTTCGACAAAGTGAGTTTTGATTAAATGATATAGACCCCTGGTAAGTAATAAGAAAGAGTTTTTTAGAAGGACTTTATATGAAATGAATCAAGAAACCGTTAAAAAGTATATGTTTAAACAAAGATATTATTTACAAAGGAAAAAAGTCAGACCATATCTGAGCAGTATAGTCAAAGAGAATAAAATGGTAACAAGAGGGTTAAGAAACAAAGAAGGTGAAATGTTGAGAAATGAACAAGAGATAATGAATACAGTGATACATCATGTGATGACCCACCACTGGACTAGTAATCAAGGAGCCTCAATTCTCACCACTCGCTCCAGTAGTGTACATACACTGAGACGATGACAAGTACACACACAGTATTCAAATCTCTCCATCAAGTACAGTTTCCCTTAAGAACACGCAGAGACTACAGTCAGTCCGGAGCTGGTTTCTCCCTCTTTCTCCAGATCCCCAATAAGACTGCCTACTGGCACAGCTTTAAAGTTGAGATCTCAGTTGAGTGTCCATGCTAAGAACTCCAGCAACTTCTCTGTCCAACCAGTGCATTGTGCCCCTGCCCAAGTAGCTGACACGCACACTCTTTGAGGTTTGATTTACACACACACACACACACACACACACACACACACACACACACACACACACACACACACACACACACACACACACACCTCTGGGAAAGGCTGGCACAGGTTTACTAGCTATACCCCCAGACTATAAAGTAGCTATCACTGCCACCAGCCAACTCCTTATCAGCTACTTTATGGCCCTGAACAAAGGTTCAAAGGTTGTCCAATCTTATGCCTACACAGCGTCACCAAATAAATATGCAAGCACTCTCAGAACCTAAATATCTCTACACATAGCCACAAAGAAAGGTTTAAATATATTTAATAATACATAATAAAAGAACAAGACAATTCTTCTTCTTTTGGCTTTTCCCGGTTAGGGGTTGTCACAGCAGATCTGTCCACTCATGATTGGAATAAAAGAACAAGACAAATCTAAATATATATTCACAGTGACAGAGTTCAAAATCACAGGAAATATTTAAAACAGCATTGCAGGACAGTCTCAGATAAATAAAGAAAAACATCTAAACTATGCTTCACTATATTCCTGATTGAATCTAAGAGAATTATTATACTTATTATTACTTAAGAGCAAGGCAGATGTGGTGAATGGATCTTCTAGTTGTTATTGTCAGGTCCAGGACAGAATACAGAATGCTGAGTCTCACTAAGAGACTTCTTAAATTAATATCTCAAATATTACTGCTGGGATAGCTTGCAGAATGACATAATTTCTTGTCATCTGACTCTATTCCAGGTGAAACTCCCACTGCTGGAAGCTAGCAGTATTTAGTATCTAGCTGTGAAAATACATAGACCTTAGATCTTTGGCAGATGCCAGAAGTCATAAAACACTTACATCCCTTCACATTTCAAGACTAATTATTTCACCTGAGAGACAATACAGAAAGCTCATTAGTTTTTGACATTGTGTCTCCTTGCTGCATTGAAACTGAAAGATATCATATTTTATTGTGTAGCCATTAAGTAATTTAATTTCAGCTATTTTTCTAAAATGTTGCTGGACTGAAGTTAACCTTTTGTGTTCCAGTTTTCACTATTAAAATATATACATTTAAACAGTTACAATAGAGCATGTACATTTCTGTTCCATTCCAATAGAGCACACCGTGGATACATTTCAAGCACGTTATAAAAACATTTTTCAACACACATGTTTGCACAAACAAGTTTGATGTACACATGACATGCAGTTCTAATACAGTTGTAACACAAGTGTCTTATATGAATCGTTGATATTCACAAATTACATATAATTTTTTTTTACAAAATTCCAGATACCTGGGCCGGCAGTATCTCCCTTTGTCACACATCATATACAAGAAACACTGACTGGAACGAGGACAGAGAAAAGACTGAAGTGGAATGTTAAAAGACTGACAGAACAAGATAATGAGAAATTAGAAAAAAGATATAACAATGGAAGAAATGAGCAATGTTTTAAGATTGGTGAACTTAGAATCGGCTACAGGTCTAGGTGTGGTAGAATATCATATGTATAAAAACATGGTAGATTGGCAGAAGAAATCTTTTGTATAGTTGTTAAATGAGTGGTTAAAAGATGGATTTAGGCGAGAAGTATTATGTATGGGAGCTATGAAATTTACGTGGAAAAAAGGAGAGAAAGTTGATAATAGAAATTAGAGACTGATATTACTTAATAATATAGATTATAAAATATTTATGATAATAGATAATAATAGAATTAAGATTGGAAAAGAAATTGCATAAAAAATTGGAGGAGTCAATATATGCTAGGAAAGGAAAAGGGTCACAAGAAATACTTCTAATAATAAGGGCATCTCCATAATATGATATACAGGAATGTAGATGCAAAGAATTATGTTAGGTGATTTAACTAAAGCATTTGTATTATGGAATAAATCATCATCATCTTCTTTCGGCTGTTCCCGTTAGGGGTCGTCACAGTGGATCATCTGTTTCCATTTCTTCCTGTCCTCTGCATCTTGCTCTGTCACACCAACCACCTGCATGTCTCTCTCACCACATCCATAAACCTTATCTTAGGCCTTCTTCTTTTTCTGTTACCTGGTAGCTTCATCCTTAGCATCTTTTTCCCAATATACTCAGCATCTCTCCTCAGCACATATCCAAACCTTCCAACCTGGGCTAACCCTCTAATATACTTATTCCTAATCCTGTCCATCCTTGTCACACCCAGTGCAAATCTTAACATCTTTAACTCTGACACATCCAGCTCTAATTCCTGCCTTTTTGTTAATGCCACTGTCTCCAACCCATATAACATAGCTGGTCTCACTACCCTCTTGTAGACCTTCCCTTTCACTCTTACTGGTACTCATCTGTCACAAATCACTCCTGACACTCTTCCCCACCCACTCCATCCTGCCTGTACTCTCTTCTTCACCTCTTTTCCACACTCACCGTTACTCTGAACTATTGACCCCAAGTATTTAAACTCATCCACCTTCACCACCTCTACTCCCTGCATCCTCACCATTCCTCTATCCTCCCTCTCATTCACACACATATATTCTGTCTTAGTCCTGCTGACCTTCATTCCTCTTCTCTCTAGAGCATATCTTCATCTCTCCAGGGTCTCCTCCAACTATTCCCTACTCTCCCTACAGATCACAATGTCATCTGCAAACATCATAGTCCACGGGGACTCCTGTCTGATTTCGTCTGTCAACCTGTCCATCACCATTGCAAATAAGAAAGGGCTCAGAGCTGATCCTTGATGTAACCCTACTTCCACCTTAAACGCATCCGTCACTCCCACCACAGACATCACCGCTGTCACACTACCCTCGTACATTTCCTGTATCACTCTTAAATACTTCTCTGACACTCCTGACTTCCTTATACAATACCACAACTACTCTCTAGGCACCCTGTCATATGCTTTCTTTAAGTCTACAAACACACAATGCAACTCCTTCTGACCATCTCTGTACTTCTCCATCAACACTCTCAGACAAACATCACATTTGTAGTGCTGTTTCCCGGCATGACACCATACTGCTGATCAGTAATCATCAAGTCCCTTCTTAACCTAGCTTCCACTACTCTTTACATAACTTCATGCTGTGGCTGATCAATTTAATCCCTCTGTAGTTACTACAGCTCTGCACATCACCCTTATTCTTAAAAATCGGTACCAAAACACTTTTTCTCCATTCCTCAGGCATCCTCTCACTTTCCAAGATTTCAGTAAACAATCTGGTTAAAAACTCCATTGGCATTTCACCTAAACACCTCCATGCTTCCACAGGTATGTCATCTGGACCAACAGCCTTTCCATTCTTCATCCTCTTCATAGCTATCCTTACTTCTGCCTTGCTAATACATTGTACTTCATGATTCACTATCCCCACATCATCCAACCTTCTATCCCTCTCATTCTCTTCATTTATCAACCCCTCAAAGTACTCTTTCCATCTCCTCAACACACTCTCCTCACTTGTGAGTATGTTTCCCTCATTATCCTTTATCACCTTTACCTGCTGCACATCTTTCCTAGATCGGTCCCACTGTCTAGCCAATTGGTACAGGTCCTTTTCTCCCTCCTTAGTGTTCAACCTTTCATACAACTCTTCATATGCCTTATCCTTAGCCTTCACCACCTCTCTCTTTGCCATGCACCTCATCTCCTTATACTCTTGTCTACTTTCTTTCTTTATCTCTCTGACAATCCCACTTCTTCTTTGCCAACCTCTTTCTCTGTATACTCTCCTGTACTTCCTCATTCCACCACCAGGTCTCCTTGTCCTCCTTTCTCTTTCCAGATGTCACACCAAGCACCTTTCTAGCCGTCTCCCTTACTAGCTCTGCTGTAGTTACTCATCTATTTGGTAACTCTTCACTGCCACACAGTGCCTGTCTTAACTCATCCCTGAACTCCACCTCAACAATTACCCTTTTTCAATTTCCACCACTTGATCCTTGGTGCTGTCCTCAAACTTCTCCTCCTCTTCTTGATCACCAGCGTCATCCTACAAACCACCATCCTATGCTGCCTAATTACACTTTCCCCGGTCACCACTTTACAGTCTCCAATCTCCTTCAAACTGGCCCTCCTACATAAGATATAATCCACTTGTGTGCATCTTCCTCCACTCTTGTATGTCACCCTATGCTCCTCCCTCTTGTTAACATACATATTCACCACAGCCATGTCCATCCTTTTGGCAAAATCCACTACCATCTGACCTTCTGCATTCCTTTGTTTAACACCATACCTACTCATCACTTCCTCATCCCCTCTGTTCCCTTCACCAACATGCCCATTAAAATCTGCTCCAATCACCACTCTCTCACCCTTGGGTACAGTCATCACCATTTCATCCAACTCACTCCAAAATTCTTCTTTCTCATGCATCGCACACCCAACTTGTGGATCATATGCACTAACAACATTCATCATTACACCATCAATTTCCAGCTTCATAAACATCCCTCTATCCGACACTCTTTTCACCTCCAAAACACTCTTAGCATTCTGTTCCTTCAGGATAACTCATACGCCATTTGTCCTCCCGTCCACACCATGATAAAACAATTTGAGCCCACCTCCGATACACCTAGCCTTACTCCCCTTCCATCTGGTCTCTTGCACACACAATACGCCAACCTTCCTTCTGTCCATCATATCAGCTAGTTCTCTCCCTATACCAGTCATACTGCCAACATTCAAAGTTCCGACTCTCACTACTACAGTCCTAGCCTTTCTCCTCTCTTCCTACCTTCAGCCATGCCTTCCACCTCTTCTCCTCCTTTGGCCAACAGTAGCCCAATTTTGCCAGCACCCTGTTGGCTAACAGTACTGGTGGTGGTCATTGTTAACCCGGGCCTCGACTGATCCGGTATGGAAATATTTACTGGTGTCCGCATGAATTATTTGGCGAAGTTTTACGCTGGATGCCCTTCCTGATGCAACCCTCCCCATTTATCCGGGCTTGGGACCGGCACAAAGAAATGCACTGGCTTGTGCATCCCCAGTGGCTGGGTTATATGGAATAAAAATGAAAGAATATCAGATAAGTGAGAAAATCAGAAATATGTTTGAAACAGCCTTCAAGAATAATAAAGTAACAGTGTTAGTAAAAGGTTGGCTAAGTCAGGATATTCATATACATAGTGGTATAAGGCAAGAATGTCCTGTGAGTAACAGTTTATTTGTATTAGTTATGAATGCAGTAGTCAGGAAAATAAATATGTTGTTAAAAGTGGCAAAATATAGAAATTTGGATATTAGGATACCAATTATTTTTATATACTCAGATGATATAGTATTAGTAGCAAAGAGTAGGATGGACTGAGGAAGTAATTAAGGTACTTAATGAGCATTTGAATGCTATAGGAATGAGCATAAATAGAGATGAGTAGAGATTTAGATGAAGAAGGCAAGATAGAAGATAGAAAATATTCACTCAACTAAAACCATAAATGACCACCACGACTCAGGCTCAAATATAGAAACATTTCTATATTTGAGTCTGAGCTGTGGTGGTCATTTATGGTTTTAGTTGTGTGATTTTATTGTACCTGTCCACAGCCTTTATTCTACTGGGATCATCTCTGGTTTATACAAGATAGAAAATATTCAGCTTAATAAAAATTAAATAACATTGTTGGGTGTCAGTTTTGGAATTTATATGGTTAAAACAAAGCAATTGGAAGACATGATACAACATATAAGTTGTATAAAAAAGGTTTATTTAATAAATTCAGTTTTAGATGGAAAAATAACATATTTGGCAAATGTGTATATGATTCCCATGGAATATGAGAAATAAATTTTTTCACTTGTGTTCTCATTTATACAGGGTTCCAGGTTAAACCCAGTAAAACAAGATATGTTATATGTTAAAAAGAAGGAGGACTGTGACTAATAGATGTATTAATATATACAGCATCATTGCATTTATATAGAGTATTAAAATGGATGAAAGATGGAATGTATCATTAATGAGTGTGATTATGACAGAAAAAGATGGAGTATGAGAAACATTCAAAGGAGAAAGAAAAACAATTCATGGGGAAATAAAACAATATCAAAATAAAAGAAGGTTAAATGAGATAGAGGACAACAGGAAAGTAAGGTATATGGATATAATGAATAAGTATTATTGTTTTATCCATGGGGAAATGTTGGAAGATAAAACATAAAGGCATTAAAATTTAAAATGAAATGGGGAAAAATATGTAGAATGTAGGGATTTTTTTATAGAGATTATCAATAAAAAATTACCAGTTAAAGCAAATATGCTACATAAAAAGATAGAGAAGAGAATAATTAATCATTGTGGTAGAGTAGAGATAACAGAACATATTTTGTTGAATTGCAGAAGGTTAAAGAAATTATGGGATAAATTATCTGAAGAAAATTATTTACAAAACATTAAAAGAATAGATGATATAAATATGGGCATGGTAGACTATGGTTATTATGGAAACAGGAAAAAGGAATTTGTTAAGACAATTAATAGTGAATTGTTTTATATAGTTTGGGCTATATGGAACAAAAAACTTAATGAGATAAAATGCAATGGAATGTGGATATTAGCAAGATATTGAAAAAAAATAAGATTTTGGTTATGGCAAGAAGAGTTGGGGTCTTAAAGTGAAAATGTTTTGGAAAATAATGATGGAAAAGATGATGTGTGAGAATTGTAAATCATTTTGTAAATAATGTATAATGTGAATAATGTAAATAATATAAATATTTATTTTATTTATTTAACATTTGTTTACCAGGAAAGTTTGACTGGGACAGCACTCATTTTCAGCAGAGGCGCGGAAATAACACTCCAGACATGTGTCTTTTGAATAGTGTAAATTATTAAATAAAGGACCCCAACTCTTTTTGATAAGTTTCATGGTATCTTTTACATCCACTTGAGCTACCACCAGCTCAAGCAGATGGGGCTTTGGTTAAACATCTCACCTGAAAGACGTCACACTCAGGAGTGTAGCACCTTCGTTATGCTGCAGTGCAGTGTCAGTAATCCATCTACCTGATGTAGAACTCACAGCCTAATCTTGCTGGATTACATGCAAGGAAATTGATTTTTAACTAAAAACAGATTTGAGCCAACAAGAGACAACCACAGATGGTCTAACAAATGGTAGGTATTAAAAACCAGGCAGAAAAGGGGTGTTGTCACAACATTGCAACCAAATTTCTGTAGTTATACAAATGTCTATATTACTGAAGTTTAGGATGGCCTTAATGTTGGTCAATTTTTTCTTTAGGTTTCTAGCACTGAGCAGTGTCATGTTAACAGAGGCTTGATTTGAAATTGCTAAGTTGATATACATATAGAATGCTGAATTTGCCAACAAAGATGCTATGGGGCAGAAAATATCTTTACCAATGTGCAAAGGCCCTAGGGAAAAAGATGTAGGCCATCCCTGATGAAGCGGGTAGGACTGTTGACCATCTTCCTTCAAGCTGCCCCTCTCTATAATGATAGTTACTGAGCCAATTGGTGAAATCAATTATTTTTGTTGGAATTATGACATCATTCTCAGTCATAGTAGGAAACTGCTCAATGCTAGTTGCTTAACAGCCTTAGAGGCATACATAGAGAGCTCAGTCCTATCTGTGTTTGCATTATGCAAGCTGGAGCACTGAACATCATTCAACCCCATATGTGCAATGACTAGGTTATATTCATATTTGTGATGAAGGGATGAAAGAGACTTGGTGACACAAATTATGGCACCTGAGAGAGGGCTGACCATCATTCTATCTTTGCTCAGCATGGTTAGTGGCAATTCAACATGCCTAACTATTGACTCACATATAACAAGGATGTTTTCATGCACGGCAAGCACCCTGTGCCTGCTTTACGGACTTTTGCATACTGATTTGGTGACTTATACTTTTGAGGGCAGCAGTAATATGTTTAGTGTGTGAGGTTTGCTTTTGCTGCTGATATCTAGGCAAATTACTGTATTGTCTAGGATGGCCTAGGACACATCGGAAAGGATTTTTAATATGTATTTCTTCATTTGTTAACCAGGTAGGTGGGCTGGACCAAAGACCCTTTCTAGTTTCAATCTGGGCACAGTTGTGCAACATGACATTAACCAACTTTCTTCAAAATTGTTACAGTAACTTCTTGTATATTTACAGTAGAGTGAAGATGCACTTGAGCTGTACACATGTGGGGCTTCTCCCACCACCCATGAACATGCTGGATGTTTCTGCCTCATGGATGGATGGTTCCAAGTTCAAACCAAGCCCTCCCAGTTGTACTTGTGAAGTCTGTCATCAGAGGGAAATGTATGGAGTCATGGACATCTCACAAACTCTAGGTTGTTGTTATAGGTTCATAAGTATATACTAGGCTAACAACCATAGGGGCCTGTTTAAGCCTATCCATGCTTCCTAAATATATATAACAAGTTTTGGTACCCTGAGGTTATTTTAAGGGGTATGTATAGGCTAGGTTTGGGTGGTCAAGAATTTGAGGTGGCCTTTGTCTATTGGAGACATAGGTGCCAGACCAGGGATGAATTTCCAGTTCCCAATCCAGTGATCCAATTTATGCTTGATTTGAGTTAGAGAAGAACTGTGGTTCACATGGATGGTAAGCCTTTTCCAGAGACGGGATAGTTTCTGAAACACATAGCTGTCCCTTCAACATGTCCTATTAATGTCACAAACGGTCCCTAGATCAGGTAATTCTGATGCTATTTGTTTTATGGATATGCAGAAAGTCCCTCAGAGTAGGATTTAAGAATGCCTTGGAGGCCATGCATCAATCTCCCCTCAATAGTCTGTAGGAGGCAAAGTACAGGAATGGGGCTTTGAGGTGGTCCACATATGACATATTATTTAAGCCATGCAATATTTCTGTGAGGAACCTCTGTGGGCATTGCAGTTATTGCATGTGTCTACTAAGATACATACCGAAAGAGGAGTTGTACTCAGTTCTAGGTCTGATGACAGCCGAGTACAGTGGAATGAAAGCTTCCTTGGACCTAGATGCTATACCCTTGCTTATAAGTTGTGCAACATAGAATGATGTTCTTAATAACATAGACACATGATGGTCAATGGCTTGGTTACAATCTACATGTGTTTTCAAATCCCTGATTACTGGGTCTACTTTTAACTGTGTGTTATCAATGTGGTAATTTCCAGGGGTGGATAATTTCCCAAGGGATACTAGTATGCATTTCTTGGCACTGAGGTTCAGACTCAGGCTCTGGTACCAGTTGATAATCTGTGTCAGGCCTTCATGGAAGATAGTGTCTTGGGGGATTCTGTGATTGCACTTAGTTTGCAATAGTATGCAAACTTGGTCTGCCAGAGGCCATTAACATTGATATTGACTTCAGAGAATTTGATGCCAGAAAGGAGCAGACTCAATTCAGAGCTTCGAGGGACTCCATTAGCGACTGGCCTATTTTATAGGTGGACTTCCCTATCCTAACTTTTTGGGTCCAATCTGTGAGGCAGCTGGCTATCCAATAGATGACATTTGGGTTTATATCTGCTTTCATTAGTGGGGTATTGTTTAGAAAATATTGGTCGGGTCAAGGTAGGCAGTATGGACCATTCTGCCCTTGTCAATTGCTTTGTTGACCTTCTTAGAGAAGTCCACTAGGTTGAGTAGGCATGACCTGCCTTTGATGAAGCCAAACTGTGTTGACTAAAGTGTCTGGCAGTTTCTTATGTCATTGTTTATTATCTCTATGATATTTTTTTCCATGGATTTGCATATGAGACTAGTCAGACTTATGAGTCTGTAGTTAGAGGGGTCAGTAGATGGTCCCTCCTTTTGCAGAGGGATGATAGTCGCAGCTCTCCATTCATGCAGTGTGAAACCTGTCTGGATGTTACATTTAAATAGTGACTCTAGTGATCCTGATACATCATTTCTCATGCTCTTTAAGGGGCATCCTGGGATATTATTTGGACCCTCTGTTAAAAGTGTTCTTTAGCCATAGAGAGTGTACTGAGAATCTATTTCTTAGTGACAGGTGGGGGAGTAATGTTGGATGGTATTTCCTGAGGGGTGTCTGGAGGGGAGAGGGGATTAAAATTAGAGATACATCTGTCAGCCAGTATCTTCTGGTTTCTCTCTTTTTTTAATTTCTCTAAGTCTTTTGGGTTTCTAATGCCATAATGGGAATGGACCCCATTCCTAAGTCAAAGTATGATTGAAGTTCATGAAATTAGTATTGTTTCAATCTTTGATTTTAGCCAGAAGTGCTCTTTCAAGCACCCACAGTGTGCCCAGTAATAACTCCTTCTGCAATTCGTATGGAGTTACATGTATCGGTAACCTATCTAAATACAACTGAAGATTGTTTTTATAAGACCTGTTAATCCTTCTACTACTGGAACTGTCTGGGTATCTTTTTTCCACATTGTTGTCATTTCTGCCTGCAAATTCTGATATTTTATGAATTTGTGTCTCTCTGTACGCAAGACACTGTAGTCATTGGGTATAGAGATTTCACTGATCAATGCTTCTTTTATCTTCTTTTCATGGACCACTACATCTGGTTTTCTCACATCTATCTTTTGAACTGTTGGTAATGGGTGATTCCATGCGATGTAGATGTCATCATTTTCTATAATGCTTTGTGGCTCATGTTTCCAGCGTTTTTCAGCCACTTCAATACCATAATGTTTGTACAATGCCCAGTGCAGCAGTCTTGCCACATTATTATGCCTTTCAGTATACAGTCCTTCTTCCATTAGTATGTTGCAACCAGCAATGAGGTGTGCAACTGTTTCCAATTGTGTTTTACAAAACCTAAATTTGTATGTTTCTTCCACATGTTCAATGGACTTTGTAAACCAGTCTATACATAGCCGACTGTCTTGGGCTGCCAATATTAACCTTTCATCTCTTGGTTTGAATTTGCCTCTCCTTAACTATTCCTGCGTTCATTCCTGATTAACATCCTGGTGAACATCCAGTTCAGTGTAGGTGGCTCCATTTACAATTAGTTTGGCACATTGTTGTGCCCTGCCTGATTCAGGTATACATGGCATGTAGAGACAGCTATCTTTGGAAATGTTTGGGTTATTAAAAAGTGTTAGAGAATCATCAGACAACCTATGTAGAAGATTCTATAGGAATGAGAAGTGTACTAACTGGTTCTCTGAGAGAGCAGCTGATGCATGGAACAGACTACCAAATTACATTAAAGTAAGTACTAGTTTAGATATTTTTAAGAACAACTATTATGATATATCAATAGGCAGGAAGGGCATTCATGCCTGAGCTTGAAATATTTGTATGTATGAATGCATGCATGCCTTTGAGATTGTGGAAATAGCTGAAGAAAGCCTTGTGATTGTCCTTGGCCTGGCAGGGTATTTTTACCTCAAGTTTAGCTTTGGTAGACTTGATTAGCCCTCTGTTCTAATTTGCTTACTAGGACTGATGAGGGAGTTTTTATATTGTCTGGCATTGCACCTTCTAATTTTTGTCATGATTTTCTTCCTTTTGTTATACAACCTATTGATATTGGGATTCCACCCAGGTGACTTGTTTATTGAGTTTGTTCTGTCCTTATTTGTGGTAGGTACAGCTGTCTTTATGCAGCTATTACATAATAAAACAGTTTCTATAAACAATTTAATATTTTTTAGCCGGGAAAGACCAACTAGGACAGAGCCTATTTTCAGCGAAGGCCCAGGGAGAAACATTCCAGACACATGTCTTCGGAATGTGGGATAAACCAGAGTAACTGGAGAAATCTCATGTGAATTCATAGAGGACATCCAGACTAAACACAGAAGGCACCCCAGCCAAGAATCGAATCAGAGAGCCTCTTGCTGTGAGGCAACAATGTTAATTGCTGTACCACTGCGCCCCCTAATTCTGCATAGACAGGGTGTTCTCTAGATTTCGGGGGGGGGGGGCTTGAAGGTTTGCCAGGGTATCACTTAATAGTAGGATGTCTGCCTTGAAATTGTTACTAAAAGTTATAGGGTTAACTGGGTACTAGGTTTTATTTTTATTTCAAAGAAGGCAGTTTTATGGTCCAAACTTACTTGGGAGGACATTACATGTGCTTTTGCTCATATTAGTGAGAACTATATCTAGGATGTTTGTGCCCCTAATGGGAATATGGACCGGCTGATCCAGAATGTTTGAGTTTACAAAGCCCAGGAATCTCTATTTTATTGGAGGATGAGTCACTTGGACCAACTGCTTTAGGCATCAACTGTGGTGTGTAGTATCTTGTAGACAGAAGAACATGCACCACAGACCATGGTCTTAAAAGAGCTAACCACTCAGCAGTGTGAAAATTGGTTGTAGGTGATGTTTTCACATTGACCAATGTCAACAAAACGGGCATGGGTATTTGCCAGCACTAAGTGCCTAAATCTCTTTAGCTCAACTATCTCCTTGTTTGCTAGTTACCTCTGAAAGAAAGCAGTCAGTTAAATGGATTTCCTCACTATCATCTCCCCATCAAGGTGGGAGTCCCTCAAGGATCGATACTAGGTCCCTTATTGTTCAACATCTTTACTAAAATACTTTACACTTCCTGTCTACAGTCTTCTCTCCAACAATGTGCTGCTGACTCCACAGTCATCACCATCTCTGATAATCTCTTGCATTCAATTATCCTTCAAATCTATTGAAAACTGGCTCATCAGTAATCAACTAATCTTAAATCTAAAAAAGACAGAACTCTTGCTCTTTCTTCCCAAATCCCTCAACCATCTAAAACCTTATTTTTCTATCTCAACCCTTAACAATACCATAATCGCAGTTGAATCACATTCTAAGCTTCTAGGAGTCTCCATAGATGACCAGCTGAAGTTTGACCTACATGTGCGGAATTGCATTAGGAAAACCCATAAAAAATTAGGTCTGCTTTACAAAAATAAAAAATGTCTAACTAATGAGTCTTGAATGAGTTGCTGCTAACATTTTGCTTCTGGTGGGAGAAGAAGCAAAGGAGCATTGTATCCCAACAGAGTGAAGCTGTGCTGAAACCAGCTTTAATAGTAGCCAGGCAGTAGCCATTCATGCAACTCCCCTCTCTTCATCATTCTTGACAAGCTAATTCTTTGTTTTCAGTAAGTACTGCTTGATTTCTCCCTAACTTTAGAATATCTGCCTAAATACTTCATCTTTAAATTTTCAGGGTCTACATATTATTTTCCCCTCAAGTGTTTGGCAGTGCTTTGTACAGACTCGGACACTTTGAATGACATTTTTCCTGTAAAAGATTTCAGTATTTAATATATTGAGCTCATATCCAGGCATGTCAAAAGGTCAGTTCCCCGTACTTTCTCCTGTCAACCTGGTGAACTTGGACATCCTGAGGCAATGTAAAAACTGCCTCATGTACACAGACAGCCCTCTCCTCTTACCTCCCAACACTGTGACTTGTCAGAGATGCACATATATAGCCAAACTGGAAGCCAAGCACTCTGCAGCCAAGACTGGATTAGCCAGTCAAGAGGAAAAGATTAATACCTGCTTCACATCACATTCAACACATAGCCCTCCAGAACTTACACCACCACAATTCTCACATAGTAACACAAAACACACACAGCTGCTTTTGTGGAGGCTGTCAATACAAATCTGCCCAAACAACAGAGACCTCCGAGGCAGAAATGCAAACAACCACAACATTCTAGCACAAACCATGAGACACATTGCTCACATAACAGTGTGCCACTCAACCAGAGCCCATAAGGCATAACAACTTACCCAATGCACTAGTAGTAGGTGACTCACTAGTAAGGCATACTGATGTCCCACTCACTAGGGTGAATAAGGAGAAAGTTACGGTCAGCTGCCTGTCGGGTGCCAGGATCCGCCACATAACGCATGCAATTAGGTCACTCCACAACAGGTACAAATATGACTCTGTAATTGTCCATATTGGTGTGAATGACCTGAGATGTACCTCCCTGGACTACATGAAAAGAGACATAGAGGAGCTCTTGGATCTTGCAGCCCAGGCAGGTATGACCCTAGCCCTGAGCAGTATCCTGCCATCACTCAGAATGATACCATAGTACAAGGACAAAATGATTGACTTCAATAATTGGCTAAGCTTCTGGTGTCATTCTAAGGAGATCCAGTATCTGTCTGCCTGGGATGACATGATCGACAGACCTTGATGCTTCACCAGAGATGGCCTGCACCTGTCACCCAGGGATTCCAGATACTAGCCAAGGCTCTTGCCACCCCTATAGTGCCTTTTTTAACAATGTCCTGAAGACAAAATTACTACCATAACAGCTACAAGCAAACAAAATCTGAGGGTTATGCTACTCAATGCTAGAAGTCTAAATCTCAAAATACACTCGCTCAAAGCATTCCTTAAAATGGAGAACATTGACATCTGTGCAGTGACTGAGACCTGGTTCAAGGCTCTGGAGAGCACACCAGCACTACCGAGCTAAAATTCATACCACAGCTTTCAGCCCCTAAACCTGCACTGAAGCACTAAAGGCAGTGGTGTCTCCATATTCATAAAGTATATGCACACCTCCAGACTGGTAGACCAGCATAACACATCAGAGATACTTCAGGCACAACTAACACTGGGTAAAACTGCAATCCAAGTTGTAGCCTTCTATAGATCCCCCATCATGTTCCAAGACTCCCACTCCACATTCCTAAACACACTGGAAAATATTAGGGTACAACCCAATACCCTTATACTGGGAGACTTTAACTACCCCTACATTAACTGGGAAAATTGCTCATGTACCAACACACTTGCTCAACATTTTCTGGAATTCATTAATTCCAACGCCCTGAACCAACTCATTCTTACTCACATCAGGGGTAGAAACATCCTTGACCTGGTCATTACTAACATGGGCGACCGTTGCTCTACATCAGTAATCAACTCCTCCCTGGTTAGATCTGACCACAAGCTAATCACCATGGATATCCACATCCCACCCTCACCACCCCTAAAGGAAACCACTGTAAAAAAACCTCTCCAAAGCCAATTTTGAGCTTCTAAAAACAGAGGTGGCTAACTTCACGATACCCATGCAAATGGAAAATAGGTGCATGACTGCTGAATCATACAACAATGCACAGTATGAGCACATACACAAGTGCATGGAATGGGCCAGACCAAACAGAACCAAAACGCTCTCCTCCAAAAAAAAAGGAAGTCAATCTGGTGGTCCCCCACCATAAACAAAGTCTACAACAGAAGGAAAAAACTGTTGCAGAAAAGGGTGAATTCCCATGACTGGAAACACTCCCTTGTTAGCCTCAGCAAAAAACTGAGCTCCATCATCAAATCCTCTAAAGCTAGCTATGAAAACAAAATTGCTGCAGATTGTAAAGACAACCACAAGGCATTCTATAGTTATGTCAAGAATCTACATGGTAAGACCCAGATCTGCTTTGAGTTACAGCACAATGGCAATACACATACAGAACCAACTGATATTGCCAACATATTGTCCGACAGGTTCAGTGCGAACTTTACCCCCCTTTCACCCCCTAATGGGCCTATCACACTACCTGAGGAATGCCAAGTCCCTATTATCACAGCTATACAGGTAAAAAACGCACTGTCCAAAAGCAAGAATGCAGCTTCCATGGGACCTGATAATATCCCTGGCTGTGTTCTACATGAATTCAAAGTAAACTGACACCACACCTGAGTACCCTGTTCAATCACAGCCTCATTTCAGGCTTTGTTCCTACCAAATAGTGCAGTGCTATGGTCATCCCACTCCACAAAGGGGGAGTAACTACAGACCCTGGGAACTATCGCCCCCTTAGTCTTGACGAGTCTGATATGTAAGGCTATGGAGCACATCATCATGGACCTTATAAATATGGACATAGGGAGTCTCCAAACTCTGGACCCCAAGCAGCTTGGGTTTGTGAAAGGTAGGGCATGCCTGCTCAACCTGTTAGACTTCTTTGAGTCTGTCACCAGAGCTGTGAATGAGGGCAAGGTAGTTCACACAGCCTACCTAGATCTTGCCAAGGCCTTCAACACCATCCCTCACTCAGGAATCATAGATAGACTCACTAAACTAGGCATAAACCCCTATGTCATAAGATGGGTTGCCAATTGGCTCACTGATAGAACTCACACTGTGAGAGTAGTGGACTCCAAATCTGACTATTGACCAGTTACACGTGGTGTCCCACAGAGATAGGTCCTAGGTCCTCTCCTGTTTGGCATCTACTTCTCTGAAGTTCAAGCCAACACAAAGGGTCTCTGGCTGACCAAGTGTTTAGATGATTGCAAACTAGAGCCATTATTGATTCTCTGACTGATGTAGACACTCTACAAAAAGGCCTCACTGACACCAATGACTGGTGCCAGAACCATGGCCTTAAGCTCAATGCCAAAAAGTGTGTTGTCATTCCCTTTGGGAATAATTTGTTGCCCATGAACTACCACATAGGCGTTAATCCACTAAACACCAAAGGTGTGATAAGAAACCTGGGGACACAGGTTGACAGCAACCTCTCCTTTGATAACCACATTGCCACTGTAGTCAGAAAGTCCTTCTATATGGCACATCTCATTACAAAAGGTTTCTCGTCCAGGAGGAAAGGGGTCATAATCCCTCTCTACTCGTCCCTTAATAGACCTATTATAGAATACAATGCCCGATTTGGTATGTACCTCACTAGACACCTACAACAACTGGAAAGGCCACAAAAATACCTCACTAAAAGGATCTGAGGCCTTAGACATATGCCCTATATGGACAGACTTAAAAAAACTCCAGCTATACTTTGTCTCTTATCGCCTACTTAGAGGCGATCTCTGCTTGACCTACAAAGCCATGTCTGACCCAGAGATGTTAGATATGCTGCACCTAAAGAAATCCCAATCCCTCCATGTCACATGCTCCAGGGACCTAAATGTCATTACCACAATAAACAGAACATGCTGAAGGGACAGGTTCCTAACCCAGAGACTTCCCATACTCTGAAACAAACTTCCCATTCATGTCAAGCAAGCAGAGCACTTCACTGGCCCTCTTTAAGAGAAAACTTGTTGAGTGGATGGGCAATAGGAAGTTCACCCCAGGGATCACTTCAATGGCCTTGCTTGACAGGGGCACTGGGAACTAATTTTGGGTGGCATGATGCCGGGGAATATTCTTTGGCTAGGCTTATTTAGGCTCCAGGGCCATTAGCCTAGTACACACCTATGAACCTACGAACCTATGAACCTATGAACCTATGAACCTATGAACCTACGGATCACTCTTTCTCATGCTTACCTTCTCCCTAGTCTCTTCTACAGCTCACAAATCCTCACCAACTTCCGGGCCTCTCTCTTAACTAACTTGAAACCATCTATAATAAAGTTGCCAGATTTTCTGCTAACCAAACATATAAATCCCACTACTGACACTCTCTCAGGACACTAAACTGGTTAGAATTTCTCCACCAACTACTTCTCTCCCAATTATTGATCATACGGTCCATCCTGTACAAGCCCTCCTTCTGTCCAGACATATCTTCACTTATCCCTTTACAGCCCTTCCAGGACACTTAGAAGCACTGACCAAAATTTACTAACAATTTCCAAATCAAAAAGAGCAACAGGGCAAAATCTCTATAGCTACTCTTCTTCCATCTCCTGGAACAAGCTTCCCCCGGCGTTTAGAAATATAAATCACCCTGAACAATTCAAAACTGCCCTCATAAACTTTCTATCAAATACCTGGACATACTCTGCAAATAGCCTCCCTGAAACTCTCACCCTCCTGTCCACCTATCCTACAAACCACCTCTTTACCCTACTCCTCAACTCTCGTGTCTACCCCCCCCCTACTCTTCCTAACTATACTTCTCCTTGTAAATCTTTTCTAAAATCTGCTGTACACCATTGGCTACAACAACTAAATCCTAGACAGTCCCTCACAGTACATAAAATAATATTCTAACGCTACAAAAAGTCATAAATGCACTTGATCAATATACTTACGACTGCCTTGATAAATTAATACAGTAGAATCTACTTCTCTAGTAGTGTGAAATGAAACTGTCGTGTAAATACTTTTGTTTTATTATGCTGTATTGAGAACTATCACTTCAGAGCTGTAGATTATCTCTGTTATTGCAATGCTTGTTCTTTGTATTTTCTGTGGAACCCTAACTCTGCTAATGACTTGTACTCCCAATGTGTCCATGAAGCTATCTTGTAAATAATCATTTCCAACTGCTGTTAAATTCTCCCTGCACTCAATGTTTACAAACTGTTACATTACTATTATATGTGATTTCTCAATTTTAAGAGCTGTAGCTTTGTTATATTAATTTCCATTTGCTTTGTTCTGTGTATTACCGTGGAGCTTTTCTCCCCAGGCCTCCACTGAAAAAAGGGCAATAGGCTAGTTGCACTATCCCAGTCATCAAATGTCAAATAAATAAGTGGGTTGAAGATCTGGCTTTCTCTGACCTATAACACGGACACACATGCTAATGGTGGGAGGGTCTATTTGCCTCTCTTGACCAGTGTATATCTGCTATAAAGCCCAGAGGTCCTGGATCAGTAAGCTACTGGCTAGCTGTTGTTCAGTTGCCAAGACTGGCATTGCTGGTATGGCTCTGTAAAATAAAACCAATCAACCTGCCAAACATCAACTAAGAATTGCTACACTGAATATAGGTTCGCTGACGGGACACAGCATGAAAGAGAATATCATTATGGTAAGGGAGAGGACACTGGACATTTTGAGTAGCCAGGAGACAAGGAGGAAGGACAGTGCAGCAAATCACTTCAGTTGGGAAAGGACACACTAGAAATGGTGTAGGAATTTTGGTGAGAGACAGAGAAACTTTGGAGGATAGTGAAAGATGTTAACAGAATCATAGATAGACTCATGGCAATCAGACTCTCGTGTAAAGCTTTGCCAGTATTCATGATCTCAGCCTGTGCTCCACAAGAAGACAACAATGGAGAGGAAGAGAAAGCTTTCAGGCAGCAGTTGTAGGATCTCCTCAATAGAGTGGGACAAAATGAATTGGTGTCGATAATATAGGACCGGAATGCTCCTTTTGGACGAGGCAGAACAGGATATGAGGAGGGGTTGGACCAACAGGAATAATGAGGGAAAAGGCCATTCTAGACTTCTATCTGGCAAACAGTTTAAGGGTGACTACCACTTGGTCCACTTAGATGGCTGTAAACCATCATTTATTCAGGTCTTTTTATCTGTGTAAGTACTGTACCTATTAGATATATGGTTATTACTACCTACAGTATATTATGTCTGTAGCTTTGGAACTCTGGAGCTTTTCTCCCTAGGCCTCCATTGAAAATGGACTTTCAGTCAGACTTCCTTGGAAAATAAATAAATATGTGAGGCAATGACAACATCACCTACAAGAGAAACCAATAAGCAACTCTGGTATACTTTCTCTTAGGAAAGATGATTAAGGCCAAATCAGAGATCACAAAGTAATCCCAAGAGAAACTATAGGTCCCCCCCCCCGCATAAATGAGGGGAGGGCTGGTATAGGGTTGGGAGATGATATAATGGTTAAGGTGTTTACCTCACAGACATAAAGTACAGGGTTTGATTCTTACCATTGGAAAGGAAATTGGCTAGGCTTAAAATGGCCTCCAAGGTCAGCTAGCTTAGAATTTACCTATGAACCTAGGAATCTAGGAACTGCTGAAATCAAGCAAAGGTCAGAGAAGGCTCTAAGGTCAAAAAAGATATGGCTGAACCCTTGGAAGCTAAGTGGAGTAAAAGTTGAGGAGTTCAAAGAAGAGCTCAGGGCTCTAAAATCTGAGGAAGAAGAGGAGAAAGATGAAGTCAAGGAAGAATGGAAACATCTCAAAGCAGCATGCATGAAGATGATAGAACACATGAGGTTAAGCCAGGTATGGAAATAAGGTAAGCAAGGAAAACAGATGTTAGAATGTGAAAGTCAAGAAAATTATAGTTATAAATAAAGAGTGCAGGAAGACGTAGATAGAAAAGATAGTTTGGGCTAAGAGGGAATACTAGCTGGCCAATAAAGAGGCTAATAGTGCAGTCATAGTGGCAAAGATCAAGGCTTAAGAGAAATCCTACTAACACTTCAAAGTGACTTAGCAGATGGCACAAAAAAAGCTGTGTCAGGTTGCAATGCAATATCAGAAAGATAAACCTATATTTGCCAGACACGATTCATAAATGATGCCAGCAGCAATCGGTTCATCAGTCCAGAGGGCATTAATGGCAGATGGAAGGCTGATGCTAGCAGCAATCGGTTCATCAGTACAAAGGGTATTAATGGCAGATGGAAGACTGATGACAGCACCAATCTGCTCATCAATCCAAAGGACATTAATGGCAGATGGAAAGGTGATGCCAGCAGCAATCTGCTCATCAATCCAGAGGACATCAATGGCAGATGGAAGACTGATGCCAGCAGCAATCTTTTCATCAATCCAGAGGGCATTAATGGCAGATGGAAGGCTGATGCCAGCAGCAATCTGTTCATCAATCCAGAGGGTATTAATGGCAGATGGAAGGCTGACGCCAGCAACAATCTGCTCATCAATCCAGAGGGCATTAACAGCAGGTGGAAGGCTGATGCCAGCAGCAATCTGCTCATCAATCCAGAGGGCATTAATGGCAGATGGAAGGCTGATACCAGCAGCAATCTGCTCATCAATCCAGAGGGCATTAACGGCAGATGGAAGGCATACTTCAAAAAGCTATAAATGAAGCAAATCCTACAGAAACTAACCCAACCCTAACCATTAGCATTAAAGACAGATGGAAGGCATATTTCAAGAAGCTATAAATTAAGAAAATCCTACAGAAACTGACCCTAACCCTAACCATTAGCATTAAAGGCAGATGGAAGGCATATTTCAAGAAGCTATAAATTATGAAAATCCTACAGAAACTAACCTTAACCCTAACATTAGCATTAAAGGCAGATGGAAGGCATATTTCAAGAAGCTATAAATTAAGAAAATCCTACAGAAACTAACCCTAACCCTAACATTGGCATTAAAGGTGGATGAAAGGCATACTTCAAGAAGCTATAAATGAAGCAAATCCTACAGAAACTCTGCTTCCATGTGCACAGCCTAAAATGAAAGCAGAATGAGAACCCATCCTAGAGGAAGTTCAAAGTGCACCAAGGAACATAAAGTCAGGGAAAGCAGCAAGCTTGGATGAACTCAGTGTGGATAACAGTCACTACAGATGATAACGTTGGGTGAGTTAGGGGAAAATGGCTCCTGAGGGTATTCATCACAGTATGGAAATATTGAGATGTGCCACAGATGACCGAAGAATAAGCCTTCTATTGCCAGTGTAAAACAACACAGTTGTGGAAAATACAGAAGTAGCTACCTTTTTTTACACTGCCTGAAAATGCTGGAGAAGGTGAGTGATAAACAAATAAGCAGGATTGTAGAAAGTAGACAGTTAACAGTAGAATGTAATAGGAAGAAAGATGGGGGATGAGCTGTCCAGATTCAGATTAGAATTCAGTACAATTGAACCAATGTTTGAACTGAGACAGATAATGGAGATGCTAGAGGCGAGGAAGGAGTCTAACTGGGCATTCCTACACTTGGAGGAAGCATATGACAAGATCCCAATAAAATCTGAGCAGTTCTGTGTTGATTCAAAGTCCCTGAATCTTTAGTAGAATTAGTGCAAGCTATGTACAAGGACTCAATGAGTACAAACATTGTTGGATTTCATGGGAGGGTTTTCAGTGGGAGTGGTTGTGCATCAGGGTTCAGCTCTAGGCCAGCTGCTGTTCATACTGGTGATGGACTACATTAGTAAACAAACAAAGCTGCTGAGTGCAGATAATGTGGCAATTCAAGTAGGCTTGAAATGGGAATTTCAGCAAATGATAGGGGAATGGAATGCAAAACCAAAAGCACAGAGGATGAAACTGAGTACAGAGAAGGCAGTTGTCATGGCAGCAAATGGGGGAAACAAGAGGAAGCTTAAAACTGAGATAGAAGGGAAAACAGTTAAACAAGTTTCAAGTATGTGGGAGGGTGGATGAGCAGAAGGGAAGTTTGAAAGAGAGAGTCAAAGGTAGAATTACAGGTGCTGCAGACAAATGGCACAAGGTATTGGGTTAGTGTGTGATAGAATGTAAAGAAGTTAAAAGTAATATGTACACAACTGTGGTGTGACCAGAGCTTTTGTGTGACACAGAAACCTGGGCAATGAAGGCAGACCAGCTGAGGAAGGTTGAGGTGATGGAACTGAAATGCATGAGGTGGGCAATAAGATATACTTCATGGGACCGATAAAAAACAAGGACATCAGAACAGAGGCCAAAGTTGCTCTCATTATAGAGAAGGTCAAGGTGAACAGATTGTGGTGGTTTTGTCACATGTGCAACACAGCAAAAGAATTTGGGAGAGAGGCAGGAAGAAGGCTGAGGAGTTGGGGATATCCACCCAAGAGGTGGATGGATTCTGTTAGAGTAGAGCAGAGTAGAGGCACATGGGTATGACTTTAAAAGAAAGTAGGAGATATGCTCTGAACCGAGAGAAATGATGAGTTACATGACATCCCACCCTCACGTAAAAATGGGAAAACGGAGATTGATGATGATGATGAAGTATATACATATTAAAAGTATGTAAAGTTACAGTTACATGTAGGTGCAATTCTGATGTTCTGCTTACTGACATTGCATATCAGGAACTATAACAGAGTGAGTCAGTCATTCATTTTGCAGGAGAAATAGAACAGTACAGTACAGTATAGAGCATTTCTTAACATATAATACAGGAATAGATATTGTTGCATGAGAAGAAGAAACTGTGGGCAGGATTCACGAAGCCTTCGTGTAAGAGTTACAAGTCTTACACGGAGGCTGCAGTTAAACGGTGTGATGTCAGCATGCCATGCATATTCATGAGGGCATGCTGACTCACACCCAAGGCTAACACGGTCCGTGTAAGAAAGTAGGGGGCGTGTCCGCAGGGCGAGTCCTGCAAATGGACAAGCCCCCAGAAGAGGAACAGTCCTGAAAGTAAACCCCCACGAGAGAGTTCGCGTAAATGTCAACAAACACAACACAGCACATGGCCCCACAGACTATAAACATAAAAAGTAAGAATGAACATGTTATATATTTTTTTATAAGTTCTAAAGATGTTTGCCCGTAATTGCGTTCGTTTGCGCGGGCGTGCCCATCGCTTAGCCACAGTTAGCAGTCAGTGGAAAAGCATATAAGATCTAAATATGCAAATTAAGCCAAGAAGCAATAGCGTAGCGGTAAAGACATCAGCTGAAGACGAGGCAGTCACGGTTCGAGCCCCCACAACATCAATTTTTATTTCTAGTGAAATAAGCACGACACAATTCCCTGACATATATGTACATATATAAAATTATATTTTATGTAAAATGTAATGAAATGGGCCATGTATTTTGAAGAAATTTGAGATAATAAAAAAAAAAATAAAATGTCAGAAGTGCCTATAGATGAGCTACGCTCTAACAAGCTGAGTATATCTGCCCGTAGGTGAGCAGTGGTTTAACAGGTGTAAAATGAGTGCCCGGGGATGAGCAGTGTTGTAACATGCTGAAACTGTGTGCCTGTAGCTGAGCTGAGCGTAATATGCGTGCTGACAGTGAAATGACGCATAAACCAGCGTAACCCATTTGCGAGGAGCTGCGCACCGCGCCAACAAGATAACCGGCGGGCAACGTTGAGCAAGCTGTATCAAAACTGCCTTTACACAGACACACCTCCTAGCTTGTGTAGACAGTCATTAAAAAAACCAAAGCAATGGCCAGGCTCGAACTCAGGATACCATGCACCATAGACAAAGTACTGAACCACTAAGCCATGACAGTTGCTCTTAGAAATGCAGTATTAGCATATATATAGGAATGAATGGAAAGAGAAGCATGACAAAGCAGGTTTTGTGAAGCTGATACATTTCCAAAATGGCCAATCACAGATAAGTGCGGGAAAAACAGCATATATAAGCCCCATAGGCGGGAATACACAGCATAACTGATTGTGGAATCGATTTGCAGTCAGGATGGCAGGTGTAGGAGGGGGTAGTTGCTTCCGAGCACAGAGGTGGTGCGTTGAGGAGTCCAAATATATGGTTTGGTTCCTCATCCATGATCATGAGGCCCAACTTATGCAGGGTCATGTCCTGTGGGGAGCATACAAGGCTGAGGCGTGGGACCAGTTGGCACATGATCTCACCAGTGCCACAGGAATACCAAGGACTGGTGAACAGGTCCGTCACCACCATGCGGACCTGAAGAGACGGAAGCAGGACCAACTGAACCGTTGGATCCAGGAGGACCGGCAAATGCCCAACGCCCCACTACTAAGTTACATGTAATTATTTATGTAAGAAATTAACCTAGCTGATATTATGGAGATGTGTATTCCAATATTACTTCATTTATATTATAGCTGCAGGTGTCCGTTCCATGAATCGTCGAGCCTATGCCAATAGGCTTGTGCGGTTGTGCCACCAGGCAGGTTAGTAATTCTCTCCCTGTAACTGTTAAAAAATATAAGTATGACAGCTTGCAAAAGAGTGCAGTGTAGTCACTTATTAATAAAAAGTGCAAGTAATAGTATAAGAGAGATTCTGCTAGTACTATGTGATTACATAAGTGTGATGCAGCCTGTAATCCAAAAATAAAAATGAAACAAGTCTGAAATAAAGATGTTCCACCTGTAATGTAATAGTACATAACCTGCAGCAGGCTGTAAATTACAGCTACACAAGCTGAGTACAACACATGTGTGAAATATATCCCCGTTTAAAATCTGAAACATGACACAAGTGAGACTGTTGGAAAGGATTGTTGTAACCAAGTAAAACATGTCAATAAAGCCTAGAATTAAGTACCATCCTGAATTGTAAAAATAAAACAAGTGTGAGTGTGAAAAAGAGGTATGAATCCACCAATAAAGTTGTAATAACTCCTGAATAAAGTATACTGCAGTCAGTACAGAATGAAATGAATGTGACAGGCACAACCAAAGAGTGAAATGTGTGCAATAAAGTACTGAAGCTGGAATGTCTGTCCCACAATTTGGATATGTTGCTGTACCTGTGCAATATGCAGATAGTATGGTTGTATGAAATACCAAACATCCACAGTTGTCTAGAGCCATATAAATCAAATGTAGTAGGATGCTGTAGCTGAACAGAGCCAGATATGAATGTGTATGAATCAAAATGCAATGTATATTAATGTAGCAGTAACATTCCCATCACCAACATGCGTAAGTTTACACATAGGAAACTGTAGTCAGACCTGTAGGGTGTATATATCTGCAGCTAGTAGAAATGTACAGCATATGTATAGGTATTTGAAGTTGTTAATGAAATATTTCTTCACCCTACCCTATAACCACAAATAATCCATTCCACATGAAATGGGTATGTGTATTCATTTGTCCTGTTGATTCATACATATTTGCATGTACGTTGATGCATGTGCCCTGTTCATACATCCAAACCTGATGGCCTGTTGCCATCAATCAACCCTGCATGTTGTTGGATTGTGTATTGTTGTTCAAATTATGCATGTGTTATGCTTGCTGTTCAATGGCTTGAATTTATGGGCGTTTGGTTAATGGGAATACTAATGCATGCTGTTACAACTAATTGTGAATGGCATTGTATGTTACTAACCCAAACTGTCATAAAATAATGCAAAACATAGGACGACAGGGAAGACGGGTTCCAGCGGACCCACCTCTCCCACTTCAGCTGGCGAGTGCACCTGGCAGTAGTGCCCAGGCCGGACCCACCTCCGGTGGCCCTGTCCCACCTGCGGGTGGAAGCGCTGCAGGGGATGGGGCTCATCCCCCCTCTGCAAGCGTGGCCGGAGGAGACCATCCACTCACCCTCCATAGTGTCCGGACTGTGGTGCGTAGGGAGATCAGGCATTCTGTGCTTGCGCCCCTACGCCAGCTTGAGGCATGGGTGGCACAACTCATGGGCATGCCTGCTGCCCGTCCTACACAGCCCCCAGCACAGCCCTGTCCTGGGCAGTGAAGGCACAGTGGCAATTGCCCATGGGTGGGGATCTCAGTTCCACTGTTGCCATCTGTGGGCTCATGGACTCGAGATATCCAAACATCCATCCCCGTCAATTGTGTATCCCCCCCACATGTGTCATACACCACCCCTGTATGTGTCTTGTTTGTCTTGTCTGTTAACCTCCCCTACCTACCTCCCCAGCTATACCTACTTTTTGTACCTGACATTCCACTTTCACCTGAAAAAAAAAAAAAGGGCACTCTGTTCCCACAAAAAAATTACGCCCCATACATAGCTTCCCATTTCGCACACATGTCTGCTGGACATGTAAACTGGCAATTACAATTGGCTGTACAAGAAATATTGTTGTCCTCACCCCTCTCTCAGGGGTGGAAGGTTTCTATTTTCACACCAAATTACAAACATATGCACAGCTGTTGCTGCTAAAGAAATGGGCAGCTATGGGCCTTTCCTACATCCCTCCTGCAAATCCCGAGCTTGTTTTCCTACTGTCCTACCCTCTTTGTGCCCCCTTTTTTACCACTTTCCTATCTCCCCATTTTCTTTTCTTTCAAAGAAATTAGCGCGGGTGTGCACGTGAGTAAGCACTTTTAAGCAGTAGTAAGTGGGTGTGCGCTTCTGTGCGCTTAGCTAAGCATGTGTGTGCGAAGCTAAGCGACAGTGCGCATGCGTGAGCTCCGCGCAAACCAGCGCTAACCCGCTTACAACTGCTTAAAAGTGCCTTAGTCACTCTGAATGACAAGGCCTGTAGTTTGCTCAGCAGCAAAATAAAATTCCTCTGTCAGTCTCGAACCTAGGACCTTGGAAACAGTAGTCTGCATGACTTACCACAAAGCCATGACTGCTATACAAGAACAATGTGCTGAAAGAAATATATCATGAAATAGTAGGAATTAATGTAAAGGGAATATAGCAAGTCTAGTACACAAAGCATGTCATGTATATTTACTGTCAAATCTAGTGGATTTGTAAAATATTACTGTGTGAAGAGAAACAGCCATGCTAGTTGGTAGCTAGTAGGTAATAATGTCACAGTAGCACCTGGCAAGCCACACACATACTCAGAGCAGGATAAACACTGCCATAGTTGAATAGTTAAGAGCCCAGACATAGCAACTGTGACTGAGTTACAGGGATGTCCCTGATTTGAAAACAAATGTCAACTGTGCCCCACTGACTCCCTGTGAAATGTACTAACAGTAGGCAGAAAGGTGTTACAACACATGCAATGGTAACTATGAATTACTGAAAGTATGCACCACTTGCACATCACAAATGGTGTAGTAATACATATGCTCAAAATAATCCACAGTCACAACTGCAGAATATCAGAATATTTCATGGGTGTATCCCACTGATATGTACCATTCCATGAGACTGATAAAAGATGCACCTGAGAGTATCTGAGGCCTGCTCAGCAGCATGATCAAATACCCTTCTAAGTGTCAAGGCCCACACCATGGCCAGACCACACTGCATGCAGTACCACCCTACCACAACAAACACATAGGGAATTGCTGCTCAAACAGATATAGCAAGCATTACAAGCTGTGAATGTAAATGGAAAATAGGAAAGCCATAGCAACACATTACAGGAAAGACACCTAGCAGGCATACAAGGAGTGAATGTAAAGGGCAAATATTGAAGCCATAGCAACAAATTGCAAGAGCCACTGCTATATACCAGTTACACCACAAGTCCCACAGGAAAGCACACACACCCATATACACAGTATTACTAGTCTTAGGTGTCAGTTTACATACACACTGAGAAGAGGAAACTGGAGGAAGGAATACTCAGGTTACAGTACAACATGCATTGCAGTGTCTACAACACAGCCTGAAATATGAGAGACATACCAACCCTTACACTCACAGAACAGTGTCCACAGCATACCAGCATGGTCCCCACCCTGATAATCTGAAAGGGCTACGCCTACCTAACAAATCTTTTTATAGCACTGTCCTGAAATCACAGTGAGAACTGCAATCACTACACAACAGGCTGCATGCAATTAGTAAATGCTGGCTAACAATTGGTGCAGAGGCCATCACATGGACATGTGCAGATACCTACAAAAGCATCCTGTACTCCCAGTCCACACATGCAATACTTTCATTGCACCCTCTGGAGGTAGAGACAGAGAGAGAGAGAGAGAGAAAGAGAAAGAGAAAGGAAAGAAAGAAAGAAAAAAAAAATATAACAACAAAACAAACAAGTTGTCAGCAGGCCAACTATCAGAAAGGCAACACAAACAGTTGTAACAAACACAGGTAATGTAAAGTACTAATATAATAGTCTACATACTGTGAACCCTCCATATGTGTTATTGGTCTGTATCTATGTATATGAAGATATGCATAGGGCAGGGGACATACTGCAACTGTCACTGAAGGCTCCACATACATATGTATGTGAAAGTAGCTATGTGCACATATCAATGTAGGCTGTAGTGCAATGTACAAGTAGGTTGTACAGTAATGGATGTTCATCAGTACGTTAGTGTGTGGATACATATGTGTAAATAAAAAGGATTATATATATATCTATCATGTGTATATGTATGTATATCGAGATATGTATGTATATATATATATATATATATATATATATATATATATATATATATATATATATATATAATATGCATATATGTATACATAGAGAGGGATGTAGAAATACATAGACATATATAGATAGATAGAATATGTACGTACAGATATATGTAATGCACACATACATATATAGATATATGTAGATACATATACATATACAGACAGATCTGACTGTCTACAGATATGTCTGTATATGACTATCTCTCTCTCTCTGTCCCACCCCCTCTCACTCACTCTCTCTCCCTCTGTCTCTCTCTCTCTCTCCCCCTCCCTCCCCATAGCTATATCTATATATCTATATGTATATGTATATATATATATATATATATATATATATATACATATATATATATATATATATATATATATATATATATATATATATATCTATCTCTACATATATATATATATATATATATATATATACTGAGTGAGGCACATGTGTGCAGATGTATTGCAACAGGTGCCTGGTGACAAAGGCATGGAGTGAACACCAGTGTGGATACTGGAGTACCATACCCCATTCCAAAACACTGACACCAGTAACCACCACATATGTGCATGCCTGCCCACCACTGCATGTGTCAGGGGGGAACAGGGGCAACAAGTGTACAATAGGCTCCCCATTGATATACACAGTGGCACACTAGTCCTGTAATACCTGTACATGGTATGTGTCAGCAGACATGGTGTGTCAGCTATGGACATGTAGGTCACTGTACCCCTCTACACCCCACAATGTCCTACACGGTATGTACCTCCCATGACAGCTACAGATATGGAGAAGGACACAGTCAAACGTAAGTAACTGTGACAATGCACTCAAACACATTACCTATGCAGAGTGACTGACAAGACCACAGAGCGCACCCAGACTACCTACATAGAGGTTACCACTGCTGGATATACATAGTTAAGTCACACCCATGACAGTTGTCCAACAACCATGGTAACACCTCACAACATCCACAACCCAAATTACCTATGTCTGTCATCCTTGTCACCAGAGTAAAGAGCACATGGTGGAGGTACAGGTCCCTACCCATAGATAAGACATACCCTGGAGTAAACCACACAGCATTAAGAAGCAAGGCTCCCCATGAGTAGATGTCAGACATACCCCTGCTGAATGTTATGCAGATAGGTAATATGCCATATGAGTCACCCTGTGTAACTGTTTGACAGGAGCAGGTGCGATCACATCACATGTGTCACAAGGGGCAGGGTAGCATAACAGTATGCTGCTGTAGGCCCAGGGCCAATAGCATACTACCTACCTAAGACACAATGCACACCCACAAACCCATTGCAAACCAACTATGTGAGGTGGAATGAGTGTGCCAGTGACTGGGTGCATGTTATGTAATGGTGTGATTGCTCACCATGACTGTCTGTCTGTCATGGTAGTGTGTGTCCTTGGTGTGAGGCCAGAGACAGATGTGTGAGGTATTGCGATCAAAACATACTACATTGCCATATGTTGTGCTGTGTTACCCTGTATGTGACTGTGGTGTAGGTAGGGTTATGGCAAGTAAGAGTAGTGTGCATTACCAGTGAAATATGTAACGTGCATTGCATGCAGTGCATGGGTTGATAATGTTCCCCATACAGTACCTTGATACAAACCCCCAGTGTGAGGTTGTGCATTGGACCTGAACCAGTGTGCTGACTGCTGGAGTATACTAGTCTGTCGTATGGAGTGTGCCAGGTACTGTTGCACAGTTGTCGGCTGAGCACTGATATCTGGTCATTTACATGTGTATCCCCCAATAGACAGACAGATGCTATATATGGGAGTTAAGTTATATCACTACAGTCGAGTATTATGTGTATTATGTGTGCCATATTTTGCTGACATATATTGCTGACATATTTTTCTTTTCCTTTTCAGGGCTATGGTTCACCAGCGAAACCCTGTGTACTCCGCTGCGGAGGATGAGGAGATACACCAGAGCCTGGTGCGGGATTTCGCAATACTCTTTTCCCGCACCAGCCAGAACCAGCAGGAGAGGGCTGCACTGTGGCAAGACCTGGTCTGTCGGGTAAATGACATAGGCACACATAACCAGACATATGAGCAGGTACGCCATCACTGCAGTGATTTAATTAGAAATGTCCATCAGCGTGCATCGGATATCCACAGGCAACAGCTTGCCACAGGTGGTGGGGCGGCTATACATCCCCCCCTCACCAGACTGGAGGGACTACTCCTAAGTGTTGTGGCTCCAGCACAACAGCAACAACAACAGCAGCATGCATGCGTAATGATGGAGGCTGGAGCCACCCAGTAGCAGGACTCGGAGCGTGCAGGTAACATGCCATATGTATAGTTGACTGTTCTGTACACTGTTAGTTTATGCATGTGTGAGGTGTGTCCTCGGTTTGTAGCTGTTATCTTGGTAATTATTGTGCAAGAGTGATATTCTCAATATCAGCAGTAGACCTGTGGAAGCCAACTGTTGTACTACTGAACTGTATCATACTCACAGTATCAATGGCACAGTTGTGCCCACTGACAATAAATGTCTCATTTCTGCAGGTCCCTCTGGTGTAACAGCAAGGCAGCCTATCCATGCTGGTGAGTGTGTAATAACAATACCTTCAATACTCTTGATACTAATAGTAATAATAGGCTGAAGCAGTAGTGCTATGTGTTTGATTGCAGGTGTGTTTGTGTCTGTGTGTTGATATCTCATATACTGAGGAGTGTGCATGTGTGCATGTGCACCTGTGTGCATGTGCACCTGTGTGCATGTGCACATGTGTGCATGTGTGCATGTGTGCATGTGTGCATGTGTGCATGTGTGCACGTGCACCTGTGTGCATATGTGCATGTGTGCATGTGTGCATGTGCACATGTGCACATGTGCGCATGTGCGCATGTGTGCATGTGTGCATGTGTGCCTGTGTGTATCAGTGGTGACATTGTGTACACATTGTAAACTGTGTTTCCTGTCTTACTCCCACAGGTTCTGGTGCTGCTCTGGTGTTGTGCAGCAGGGAACCTGAATCAGCTGCCGTGGATAGTGATAATGATGATACCTGTGTAATGGCACAGGGAGGTGTGCCAGGGTCCGTCGTTGGTCAGCCAATTGACAGTACACAGCTGTCGACCCCATCAATGCGCACAGTCATCCTGCCAATACATCCTTTGTCACCAATGTCCCTAGGTGATGGACAGGATACAGTGGGCATTGACCAGGGTAATGTGGTATCGGTGGCACATGCATCCCCACACAGCAGCCATGGCCAGGGTCCTGACATGGTACCACACAGGCAGATGTCCAGGGGTTCTCGTGGGAGCATCCGTGGGCGTACTGCCCCTGTCAGACATGCCCACAGAGGTCTTTCAACCTCAGCTATGTTTCGGGCTGTAATGCAGGCACAGTCACGTATGGAACGGTACACCAGACAGGGTCTGAGGGAGCTGAGAGCATGTCGCACAGCTATGAATGACAGTATGCGTGATGTTGCGGCTGCCATCCGTAATTTCACTGAGGTCATTGACAGACGTTGGGGGGACACATTAGATCTGTTCCACAACTACATGTCCATGAGCCAGGGCAATGGTGGACGGTTGAGGCGTCGATGTGGGTGTATTCCAGCAACAGCAGCAGCTGGCAGCTGCCGCAGATGACAACAGGCCCATGGCCGCTCCCATAGTGCTAGCAGCAGCCCCAGCAATGCTGGGTCTGTGCTGTCATCAGACCGCCACAGGAGACCACGTGCACATGGCTCTGGACAGTCCCAACAGGGACCTGTCTCCAGTCACCAACCACCTGCTTCTGATGACAGTACCCAGTCTGGCTTAGTACCTGATACGGTCCGTAGCACCCCTGCCAGGCACAGGTACTGTGTCCGTGGCCAGAGACAGTGATCTGTATGACCTGGCAGGTACAGTCTGTGGCTGTCCACAAACACCTGTATATGGCAGCCATGAGGTGGAACTGTGTGCATGCATACACACATGCGAATTGATAACACCTAGGGCTACCGCATACACGCACACACTGCATCAACATTGCCCCATCTTGTACTGCTGTCCCTCACCAACACACACACACAGACATGTCAATTGGTTGTATCAGTGGCAGACTCAGGCATACCAAGTACACACCCTGTGCATATGATGAAACTGTGCCACCTCCTGCAATCTGTAACATCGGTGCAGGAACAGGTTAACATGGTGCTGATGCACAGGGTGACTACATAGAAGTGTAGTAATAGTATCATGTTGTCAACAGTACAGTGTAATGATATCATTGTGGGTATATCCCAGCATGCCTGATGCAGTTACAGTATGAATGTCATTGTATTGTTTTGTACACCCATAGTAATTACCATAGTGTAATGTCTGCACATCTTTGCATACTGGTGGTGAGGCTGTCAACAGAAGGCCACCTACATAGGTAGCACAGGGGATAAGAAAATGTAAGTATTGATACTCAATGATGGACATGTCAACTGCAAGTTGCATGCTGTCCACACTCGACTCTGCAATGAGGATGTTTGAGGATGTTGATATCTGTGCAGTAATACACAACAGGTTCAAGACTCACAAGAGCACCCTAGCACTACAAGGTCACACCTCATACCATGCATGACAGCCCCAAAACACAGAACTAACTATGACAGGAGGGAGAGTCTCCATACATGTCAAGGATACTGTGGTGCCAGGACAGGTAGCATACATCCTACTAAGTTTGGAACTGCTGAGTGAGGGCTCAGTGTCTGTTATTCGAAATGTGTATTAGTTCAGGTATGAGCACTTGGGTTTCAGGCCAGTTATTCTACATTACGAAGGTACATGGTCTGTACACTTGTGGGAGGTGGGGCTGGACCCAGCCTGTCTGACCTGTGAATTTCTGGGTACAGGCTTATAGTGCCTGCATATATGCACTGTTACCTACTGGAAGTCGTACACCTTGTTTGTTGTAGCATAGTCTAGATCCAGGCCTGCTGACTGTAGCTTTGTTTGTATGCATGTTTGCTTGTTATGTCCCTGAAACACTGATTCCACCTGCAATGCAGATTTACAGTGCCTCTGTGGATCCCTAGTGACATCTGTATTGCTTACTGTACTGATGTCCATGTCTCACTTGACAGAACGTCACTGTTTGTCCTGTTTGCATGTAAGTTGCCTGTAACACATTGCATATGACTTACCTGGCATTTGCTCACGAAAGCATTTATATATGCCAGCACTAACAAATCAGGAGCACTACACCCTCACATACTCACCTTGAGTACCTTGTTCCCCATTGGCCCTATGTGTTGTTAATTATTATGGGATTCACAATACTATGGTAGCATGTGCAAAGGTCACTTGTCAATCTCCTCTCTGGTCCAGTTGGTGAATCTGTGAGTCATGTGGCAATGTTACAGCTGCCTCATGTACACAGACAACCCTCTCCCCTTCCCATAAACTTACAACACATGTGAGAGATGCAACCACATAGCCAAACTGGGGGCTAAGCTCTCTTAACTCAGTACTGGCATACCCTGTCAGGTGGAGTGGGATACTACAGTGAATACAATACCAGTCTCACATAGACCTGCCACGACAGCAATCCAAACACAGAAACACACAGGAACATTCTTGGAGTCTCAGAATAGCATCCTGCCTGAGCAGCAGACACCTGCGAAGCAGACACACAAGCAAACGTTACGCCAGAACAGAGCACGTGCAACACATAGCTCACAAAGCCTGTGTGCCAAACAGTCACAGCCCATACGGCTTAACAACACACCTGCTACAGTTGTAATAGGTACCTCTATCGTCAGGTACACTGAGGTCCTGCTCACCAGGCTGAACAAGGAGAAGGTCATGGTGAGATGCCCGTCGGGCACTATGATCCACCACATAACACAAGCATACAGGTCACTCCAAGGCATGTACAAATATGACTCAGTCATTGTCCGTGCCAGTGTGAATGACCTGTGATGTACCTCCCTGGACTACATGATAGGGGACATAGAGGGGCTCTCTGAGCATGTGGCACAGGCTGGTATGACCCTGACCTTGAGTAGCATCTTACCCTCACCAAGAATGCTGCCACAATATGTAGACAGGATGATCAATTTCTACAATTGCCTTATGTTTCAGTGACATTCAAAGGGGATCCAATGCCTGTCAGCGTGGGATTACATGCTAGACAAGCCACGTTGCTTTGCTAGGGACAGCTTGCACCTGTCACCCATGGGCCATTGTATATTGGCAAAGGCTCTTGCTACACACATAGTGCCTTTTTATGCAAGGCTCAAATTACATAGCCACCTACACAGGTATCACACGGGATAGGACACTAATAGTAATGCTACTCAACGCCAGCAGTGTAAACCTCAAGATGCATGCAGTGGAAACTGTCCTTAGCATGGAGAACAGCAATATCTGTGCAGTAACAGAATCCTGGTACAAGGCTCCCAGGTGCACCCCATCACTGCCAGGTCATACCTCATACCATGCTTGTCGTCCCCTAAACATGCACCAAACCAGAACAGGGGGGATGTATCCAAAGGCACCACAGATACACACACCTCCAGGTTGGTGGCACAGCACAAAGCATCAGAGCCTATCCATGTGCAACTAACAGTGGGTTAGACTGCCTTCAGGTTCATAGCCTGGCACACACCACCCTCCCATACCCAGGAAACCCACTTGGCCTTCCTGACAACACTGGGAATATGACGGTCTCTACAAACACCATTATATGGGTGGACTGCAACTACCCAAACATAGAGTGTGAGCATTACTCTAGCTCCAAGACCCTAGCTGAAAGGTTCCTAGCATTTATTCACTGAATTGCTATGGAACAACTTGTTACCACTCCCACAAGAGGTGAAAACATGCTGCACCTGTTCATCAACAACATGTGGACTATATGCTCCAGACCAGACGTGTATCCCTCGCTGGTAGGATGACACCATATACAACTCACACTGTATATTCACATACCACATGCAGCCCCTGCACAGAACACCACAGTCATACAGTTGTCTAATGCAAATTCCATGTATTCACATGAGGCAGGCTTCAGACATGGGAACTATTGAAGGTCACAGGTACATATGTGTATGTGGCACACACATACATCATGTGTGCATTGACATTACTGATATAATCTATGTCGTGCAATATTGGGAACAACACCCCACACACATGGACAAACTGTGTGACAAAAACACACATGGCGTTTGTAGGATACAAACCCCTACCTAACTGTGTTATGACACTTGTGAGAGACGCAGTAGCAGAGCATGCTATTTGCATTACTGGGAGGCTTGCTTTCTCCTGCTGTACTTATAGGGTGCTGACATCATCAGTGTTTAGACAGTGGAATATGCAGCATGTGGTGTGTTGTACTAGTTGCCAAAAGGGACATTTCTCTTACACATAGAATTGCACACACACTACTCCCCCCCACATGCACACACTGAGCACTTGCAGGATTCAAACCCCTACCTAACTATGTTATGACACTTGTGAGAGACGCAGTAGCAGAGCACGCTATTTGCATTACTGGGAGGCTTGCTTTCTCCTGCTGTACTTATAGGGTGCTGACATCATCAGTGTTTAGACAGTGGAATATGCAGCATGTGGTGTGTTGTACTAGTTGCCAAAAAGGACATTTCTCTTATACATAGAATTGCACACACACTACTTCTCTCCACATACACACACACTGAACACTTGCAGGATTCAAACCCCTACCTAACTATGTTATGACACTTGTGAGAGATACAGTAGCAGAGCACGGTATTTGCATTACTGGGAGGGTTGCTTTCTCCTGCTGTACTTATAGGGTGCTGACATCATCAGTGTTTAGACAGTGGAATATGCAGCATGTGGTGTGTTGTACTAGTTGCCTAAAAGGACATTTCTCTTACACATAGAATTGAACACACACTACTCCCCCCCACATACACACACTGAGCACTTGCAGGATTCAAACCCCTACCTAACTATGTTATGACACTTGTGAGAAACGCAATAGCAGAGCACTATTTGCATTACTGGGAGGGTTGCTTTCTCCTGCTGTACTTATAGGGTGCTGACATCATCAGTGTTTAGACAGTGGAATATGCAGCATGTGGTGTGTTGTACTAGTTGCCAAAAAGGACATTTCTCTTACACATAGAATTGAACACACACTACTCCCCCCCACATACACACACTGAGCACTTGCAGGATTCAAACCCCTACCTAACTATGTTATGACACTTGTGAGAGACGCAGTAGCAGAGCGCGCTATTTGCATTACTGGGAGGGTTGCTTTCTCCTGCTTTACTTATAGGGTGCTGACATCATCAGTGTTTAGACAGTGGAATATGCAGCATGTGGTGTGTTGTACTAGTTGCCAAAAAGGACATTTCTCTTACACATAGAATTGAACACACACTACTCCCCCCCACATACACACACTGAGCACTTGCAGGATTCAAACCCTACCTAACTATGTTATGACACTTGTGAGAGACGCAGTAGCAGAGCACGCTATTTGCATTACTGGGAGGCTTGCTTTCTCCTGCTGTACTTATAGGGTGCTGACATCATCAGTGTTTAGACAGTGGAATATGCAGCATGTGGTGTGTTGTACTAGTTGCCAAAAGGACATTTCTCTTACACATAGAATTGCACACACACTACTCCCCCCTACATACACACACTGAGCACTTGCAGGATTCAAACCCCTACCTAACTATGTTATGACACTTGTGAGAGACGCAGTAGCAGAGCACGCTATTTGCATTACTGGGAGGGTTGCTTTCTCCTGCTTTACTTATAGGGTGCTGACATCATCAGTGTTTAGACAGTGGAATATGCAGCATGTGGTGTGTTGTACTAGTTGCCAAAAAGGACATTTCTCTTACACATAGAATTGAACACACACTACTCTCCCCCACATACACACACTGAGCACTTGCAGGATTCAAACCCCTACCTAACTATGTTATGACACTTGTGAGAGACGCAGTAGCAGAGCGCACTATTTGCATTACTGGGAGGGTTGCTTTCTCCTGCTTTACTTATAGGGTGCTGACATCATCAGTGTTTAGACAGTGGAATATGCAGCATGTGGTGTGTTGTACTAGTTGCCAAAAAGGACATTTCTCTTACACATAGAATTGAACACACACTACTCCCCCACACACACACACACACTGAGCACTTGCAGGATTCAAACCCCTACCTAACTATGTTATGACACTTGTGAGAGACGCAGTAGCAGAGCATTATTTGCATTACTGGGAGGCTTGCTTTCTCCTGCTGTACTTATAGGGTGCTGACATCATCAGTGTTTAGACAGTGGAATATGCAGCATGTGGTGTGTTGTACTAGTTGCCAAAAGGGACATTTCTCTTACACATAGAATTGCACACACACTACTCCCCCACACACACACTGAGCACTTGCAGGATTCAAACCCTACCTAACTATGTTATGACACTTGTGAGAGACGCAGTAGCAGAGCGCACTATTTGCATTACTGGGAGGCTTGCTTTCTCCTGCTGTACTTATAGGGTGCTGACATCATCAGTGTTTAGACAGTGGAATATGCAGCATGTGGTGTGTTGTACTAGTTGCCAAAAGGGACATTTCTCTTACACATAGAATTGCACACACACTACTCCCCCACATACACACACTGAGCACTTGCAGGATTCAAACCCCTACCTAACTATGTTATGACACTTGTGAGAGACGCAGTAGCAGAGCACGCTATTTGCATTACTGGGAGGCTTGCTTTCTCCTGCTGTACTTATAGGGTGCTGACATCATCAGTGTTTAGACAGTGGAATATGCAGCATGTGGTGTGTTGTACTAGTTGCCAAAAGGGACATTTCTCTTACACATAGAATTGCACACACACTACTCCCCCCACATACACACACACTGAGCACTTGTAAGATTCAACTTCTACCTAACTATGTTATGACACTTGTGAGCGACGCTGTAGCAGAGCGCTATTTGCATTACTGGGAGGCTTGCTTTCTCCTGCTGTACTTATAGGGTGCTGACATCATCAGTGTTTAGACAGTGGAATATGCAGCATGTGTTGTGTTGTACTATTTGCCAAAAGTGACATTTTTCTTACACATAGAATTGCACACACACTATTCCCCCCCACATACACACACTGTGCACTTGCAGGATTCAAATCCCTACCTAACTATGTTATGACACTTGTGAGAGACGCAGTAGCAGAGCACGCTATTTGCATTACTGGGAGGCTTGCTTTCTCCTGCTGTACTTATAGGGTGCTGACATCATCAGTGTTTAGACAGTGGAATATGCAGCATGTGGTGTGTTGTACTAGTTGCCAAAAGGGACATTTCTCTTACACACACACTACTCCCTCCCCCACATACACACACTGAGCACTTGCAGGATTCAACCCCCTACCTAACTATGTTATGACACTTGTGAGAGACGCAGTAGCAGAGCACGCTATTTGCATTACTGGGAGGGTTGCTTTCTCCTGCTGTACTTATAGGGTGCTGACATCATCAGTGTTTAGACAGTGGAATATGCAGCATGAGGTGTGTTGTACTAGTTGCCAAAAAGGACATTTCTCTTACACATAGAATTAAACACACACTACTCCCCCCCGCCTACACACACACACACACTGAGCACTTGCAGGATTCAAATCCCTACCTACGTATGTTATGACACTTGTGAGAGACGCAGTAGCAGAGCACGCTATTTGCATTATTGGGAGGGTTGCTTTCTCCTGCTTTACTTATAGGGTGCTGACATCATCAGTGTTTAGACAGTGGAATATGCAGCATGTGGTGTGTTGTACTAGTTGCCAAAAAGGACATTTTTCTTACACATAGAATTAAACACACATTACTCCCCCCACATACACACACTGAGCACTTGCAGGATTCAAACCCCTACCTAACTATGTTATGACACTTGTGAGAGACGCAGTAGCAGAGCACGCTATTTGCATTACTGGGAGGCTTGCTTTCTCCTGCTGTACTTATAGGGTGCTGACATCATCAGTGTTTAGACAGTGGAATATGCAGCATGTGGTGTGTTGTACTAGTTGCCAAAAGGGACATTTCTCTTACACATAGAATTGCACACACACTACTCCCCCCCACATACACACACTGAGCACTTGCAGGATTCAAACCCCTACCTAACTATGTTATGACACTTGTGAGAGACGCAGTAGCAGAGCATGCTATTTGCATTACTGGGAGGCTTGCTTTCTCCTGCTGTACTTATAGGGTGCTGACATCATCAGTGTTTAGACAGTGGAATATGCAGCATGTGGTGTGTTGTACTAGTTGCCAAAAGGGACATTTCTCTTACACATAGAATTGCACACACACTACTACCCCCACCCCCACATACACACACTGAGCACTTGCAGGATTCAAACCCCTACCTAACTATATTATGACACTTGTGAGAGACGCAGTAGCAGAGCGCACTATTTGCATTACTGGGAGGCTTGCTTTCTCCTGCTGTACTTATAGGGTGCTGACATCATCAGTGTTTAGACAGTGGAATATGCAGCATGTGGTGTGTTGTACTAGTTGCCAAAAAGGACATTTCTCTTACACATAGAATTGAACACACACTACTTCCCCCCACACACACACTGAGCACTTGCAGGATTCAAACCCCTACCTAACTATGTTATGACACTTGTGAGAGACGCAGTAGCAGAGCACGCTATTTGCATTACTGGGAGGCTTGCTTTCTCCTGCTGTACTTATAGGGTGCTGACATCATCAGTGTTTAGACAGTGGAATATGCAGCATGTGGTGTGTTGTACTAGTTGCCAAAAGGGACATTTCTCTTACACATAGAATTGCACACACACTACTTCTCCCCACATACACACACTGAGCACTTGCAGGATTCAAACCCCTACCTAACTATGTTATGACACTTGTGAGAGACACAGTAGCAGAGCGCGCTATTTGCATTACTGGGAGGCTTGTTTTCTCCTGCTGTACTTATAGGGTGCTGACATCATCAGTGTTTAGACAGTGGAATATGCAGCATGTGGTGTGTTGTACTAGTTGCCAAAAGGGACATTTCTCTTACACATAGAATTGCACACACACTACTCCACCCCCCAACATACACTGAGCACTTGCAGGATTCAAACCCCTACCTAACTATGTTATGACACTTGTGAGAGACGCAGTAGCAGAGCGCTATTTGCATTACTGAGAGGCTTGCTTTCTCCTGCTGTACTTATAGGGTGCTGACATCATCAGTGTTTAGACAGTGGAATATGCAGCATGTGGTGTGTTGTACTAGTTGCCAAAAGGGACATTTCTCTTACACATAGAATTGCACACACACTACTCCCCCCGCAACATTCACACACACTGAGCACTTGCAGGATTCAAACCCCTACCTAACTATGTTATGACACTTGTGAGAGACGCAGTAGCAGAGCACGCTGTTTGCATTACTGGGAGGCTTGCTTTCTCCTGCTGTACTTATAGGGTGCTGACATCATCAGTGTTTAGACAGTGGAATATGCAGTATGTGGTGTGTTGTACTAGTTGCCAAAAGGGACATTTCTCTTACATATAGAATTGCGCACACAGTACTCCCCCCTACATTCACATGCACACTGAGCACTTGCAGGATTCAAACCCTACCTAACTATGTTATGACACTTGTGAGAGACGCAGTAGCAGAGCGCTGTTTGCATTACTGAGAGTCTTGCTTTCTCCTGCTGTACTTATAGGGTGCTGACATCATCAGTGTTTAGACAGTGGAATATGCAGCATGTGGTGTGTTGTACTAGTTGCCAAAAGGGACATTTCTCTTACACATAGAATTGCACACACACTACTCCCCCACATACACACACTGAGCACTTGCAGGATTCAAACCCCTACCTAACTATGTTATGACACTTGTGAGAGATGCAGTAGCAGAGCGCACTATTTGCATTACTGGGAGGCTTGCTTTCTCCTGCTGTACTTATAGGGTGCTGACATCATCAGTGTTTAGACAGTGGAATATGCAGCATGTGGTGTGTTGTACTAGTTGCCAAAAGGGACATTTCTCTTACACATAGAATTGCACACACCCCACCCCCACACATACACACTGAGCACTTGCAGGATTCAAACCCTCCCTAACGATGTTATGACACTTGTGAGAGACGCAATAGCAGAGCTCGCTATTTGCATTACTGGGAGGCTTGCTTTCTCCTGCTGTACTTATAGGGTGCTGACATCATCAGTGTTTAGACAGTGGAATATGCAGCATGTGGTGTGTTGTACTAGTTGCCAAAAGGACATTTCTCTTACACATAGAATTGCACACACACTACCCCCCACATTCACACACACACTGAGCACTTGCAGGATTCAAACCCCTACCTAACTATGTTATGACACTTGTGAGAGACGCAGTAGCAGAGCACGCTATTTGCATTACTGGGAGGCTTGCTTTCTCCTGCTGTACTTATAGGGTGCTGACATCATCAGTGTTTAGACAGTGGAATATGCAGCATGTGGTGTGTTGTACTAGTTGCCAAAAGGGACATTTCTCTTACACATAGAATTGCACACACACTACTCCCCCCCCACACATACACACACTGAGCACTTGCAGGATTCAAACCCCTACCTAACTATGTTATGACACTTGTGAGAGACGCAGTAGCAGAGCGCACTATTTGCATTACTGGGAGGCTTGCTTTCTCCTGCTGTACTTATAGGGTGCTGACATCATCAGTGTTTAGACAGTGGAATATGCAGCATGTGGTGTGTTGTACTAGTTGCCAAAAGGGACATTTCTCTTACACATAGAATTGCACACACACTATCCCCCCCCACATACACTGAGCACTTGCAGGATTCAAACCCCTACCTAACTATGTTATGACACTTGTGAGAGACGCAGTAGCAGAGCGCACTATTTGCATTACTGGGAGGCTTGCTTTCTCCTGCTGTACTTATAGGGTGCTGACATCATCAGTGTTTAGACAGTGGAATATGCAGCATGTGGTGTGTTGTACTAGTTGCCAAAAGGGACATTTCTCTTACACATAGAATTGCACACACACTACTCCCCCCACATACACACACTGAGCACTTGCAGGATTCAAACCCCTACCTAACTATGTTATGACACTTGTGAGAGACGCAGTAGCAGAGCGCACTATTTGCATTACTGGGAGGCTTGCTTTCTCCTGCTGTACTTATAGGGTGCTGACATCATCAGTGTTTAGACAGTGGAATATGCAGCATGTGGTGTGTTGTACTAGTTGCCAAAAGGGACATTTCTCTTACACATAGAATTGCACACACACACTGAGCACTTGCAGGATTCAAACCCCTACCTAACTATGTTATGACACTTGTGAGAGACGCAGTAGCAGAGCGCACTATTTGCATTACTGGGAGGCTTGCTTTCTCCTGCTGTACTTATAGGGTGCTGACATCATCAGTGTTTAGACAGTGGAATATGCAGCATGTGGTGTGTTGTACTAGTTGCCAAAAGGGACATTTCTCTTACACATAGAATTGCACACACACTACTCCCCCCCACATACACACACTGAGCACTTGCAGGATTCAAACCCCTACCTAACTATGTTATGACACTTGTGAGAGACAGTAGCAGAGCATGCTATTTGCATTATTGGGAGGCTTGCTTTCTCCTGCTGTACTTATAGGGTGCTGACATCATCAGTGTTTAGACAGTGGAATATGCAGCATGTGGTGTGTTGTACTAGTTGCCAAAAGGGACATTTCTCTTACACATAGAATTGCACACACACTACTCCCCCCCACATACACACACTGAGCACTTGCAGGATTCAAACCCCTACCTAACTATGTTATGACACTTGTGAGAGACGCAGTAGCAGAGCGCACTATTTGCATTACTGGGAGGCTTGCTTTCTCCTGCTGTACTTATAGGGTGCTGACATCATCAGTGTTTAGACAGTGGAATATGCAGCATGTGGTGTGTTGTACTAGTTGCCAAAAGGGACATTTCTCTTACACATAGAATTGCACACACACTACTCCCCCATACACACACTGAGCACTTGCAGAATTCAAACCCCTACCTAACTATGTTATGACACTTGTGAGAGACGCAGTAGCAGAGCACTATTTGCATTACTGGGAGGCTTGCTTTCTCCTGCTGTACTTATAGGGTGCTGACATCATCAGTGTTTAGACAGTGGAATATGCAGCATGTGGTGTGTTGTACTAGTTGCCAAAAGGGACATTTCTCTTTCACATAGAATTGCACACACACTACTCTCCCCACCCCCACATACACACTGAGCACTTGCAGGATTTACCCGTACCTAACTATGTTATGACACTTGTGAGAGACGCAGTAGCAGAGCGCACTATTTGCATTACTGGGAGGCTTGCTTTCTCCTGCTGTACTTATAGGGTGCTGACATCATCAGTGTTTAGACAGTGGAATATGCAGCATGTGGTGTGTTGTACTAGTTGCCAAAAGGGACATTTCTCTTACACATAGAATTGCACACACACTGAGCACTTGCAGGATTCAAACCCCTACCTAACTATGTTATGACACTTGTGAGAGACGCAGTAGCAGAGCGCGCTATTTGCATTACTGGGAGGCTTGCTTTCTCCTGCTGTACTTATAGGGTGCTGACATCATCAGTGTTTAGACAGTGGAATATGCAGCATGTGGTGTGTTGTACTAGTTGCCAAAAGGGACATTTCTCTTACACATAGAATTGCACACACACTACTCCCCCCACATACACACACTGAGCACTTGCAGGATTCAAACCCCTACCTAACTATGTTATGACACTTGTGAGAGACGCAGTAGCAGAGCACGCTATTTGCATTACTGGGAGGCTTGCTTTCTCCTGCTGTACTTATAGGGTGCTGACATCATCAGTGTTTAGACAGTGGAATATGCAGCATGTGGTGTGTTGTACTAGTTGCCAAACAGGACATTTCTCTTACACATAGAATTGCACACACACTACTCCCCCACACACACTGAGCACTTGCAGGATTCAAACCCCTACCTAACTATGTTATGACACTTGTGAGAGACGCAGTAGCAGAGCGCACTATTTGCATTACTGGGAGGCTTGCTTTCTCCTGCTGTACTTATAGGGTGCTGACATCATCAGTGTTTAGACAGTGGAATATGCAGCATGTGGTGTGTTGTACTAGTTGCCAAAAGGGACGTTTCTCTTACACATAGAATTGCACACACCCTACCCCTGCCCACATGCACACTTGGAGGATTCAAACCCCTACCTAACTATGTTATGACACTTGTGAGAGACGCAGTAGCAGAGCGCACTATTTGCATTACTGGGAGGCTTGCTTTCTCCTGCTGTACTTATAGGGTGCTGACATCATCAGTGTTTAGACAGTGGAATATGCAGCATGTGGTGTGTTGTACTAGTTGCCAAAAGGGACATTTCTCTTACACATAGAATTGCACACACACTACTCCCCCACATACACACACTGAGCACTTGCAGGATTCAAACCCCTACCTAACTATGTTATGACACTTGTGAGAGACGCAGTAGCAGAGCGCACTATTTGCATTACTGGGAGGCTTGCTTTCTCCTGCTGTACTTATAGGGTGCTGACATCATCAGTGTTTAGACAGTGGAATATGCAGCATGTGGTGTGTTGTACTAGTTGCCAAAAGGGACATTTCTCTTACACATAGAATTAAATACACACTACTTCTCCCCACATACACACACTGAGCACTTGCAGGATTCAAACCCCTACCTAATTATGTTATGACACTTGTGAGAGACACAGTAGCAGAGTGCTATTTGCATTACTGGGAGGCTTGCTTTCTCCTGCTGTACTTATAGGGTGCTGACATCATCAGTGTTTAGACAGTGGAATATGCAGCATGTGGTGTGTTGTACTAGTTGCCAAAAGGGACATTTCTCTTACACATAGAATTGCACACACACTACTCCCCCCCACATACACACACTGAGCACTTGCAGGATTCAAACCCCTACCTAACTATGTTATGACACTTGTGAGAGACGCAGTAGCAGAGCGCACTATTTGCATTACTGGGAGGCTTGCTTTCTCCTGCTGTACTTATAGGGTGCTGACATCATCAGTGTTTAGACAGTGGAATATGCAGCATGTGGTGTGTTGTACTAGTTGCCAAAAGGGACATTTCTCTTACACATAGAATTGCACACACCCTACTCCCCCACATACACACTGAGCACTTGCAGGATTCAAACCCCTACCTAACTATGTTATGACACTTGTGAGAGACGCAGTAGCAGAGCGCACTATTTGCATTACTGGGAGGCTTGCTTTCTCCTGCTGTACTTATAGGGTGCTGACATCATCAGTGTTTAGACAGTGGAATATGCAGCATGTGGTGTGTTGTACTAGTTGCCAAAAGGACATTTCTCTTACACATAGAATTAAACACACACTATTCCCACCCACATACACACACTGAGCATTTGCAGGATTCAAACCCCTACCTAACTATGTTATGACACTTGTGAGAGACGCAGTAGCAGAGCACGCTATTTGCATTACTGGGAGGCTTGCTTTCTCCTGCTGTACTTATAGGGTGCTGACATCATCAGTGTTTAGACAGTGGAATATGCAGCATGTGGTGTGTTGTACTAGTTGCCAAAAGGGACATTTCTCTTACACATAGAATTGCACACACCCTACTCCCCACACACACTGAGCACTTGCAGGATTCAAACCCCTACCTAACTATGTTATGACACTTGTGAGAGACGCAGTAGCAGAGCGCACTATTTGCATTACTGGGAGGCTTGCTTTCTCCTGCTGTACTTATAGGGTGCTGACATCATCAGTGTTTAGACAGTGGAATATGCAGCATGTGGTGTGTTGTACTAGTTGCCAAAAGGGACATTTCTCTTACACATAGAATTGCACACACCCTACTCCCCCACATACACACTGAGCACTTGCAGGATTCAAACCCCTACCTAACTATGTTATGACACTTGTGAGAGACGCAGTAGCAGAGCACGCTATTTGCATTACTGGGAGGCTTGCTTTCTCCTGCTTTACTTATAGGGTGCTGACATCATCAGTGTTTAGACAGTGGAATATGCAGCATGTGGTGTGTTGAACTAGTTGCCAAAAAGGACATTTCCCTTACACATAGAATTGAACAAACACTAGTCCTCCCCACATACAATGAGCATTTGCAGGATTCAAACTCCTACCTAAATATGTTATGATACTTGTGAGCGACGCTGTAGCAGAGCACGCTATTTGCATCAATGAGAGGGTTGTTTTCTCCTGCTTTACTTATAGAGTGCTGACATCATCAGTGTTTAGACAGTGGAATATGCAGCATGTGGTGTGTTGTACTAGTTGCCAAAAAGGACATTTTGCTTACACATAGAATTAAGCACACATTACTCCCCCCACATACACACACTGAGCACTTGCAGGATTCAAACCCCTACATAGCTATGTTATGACACTTGTGAGAAACGCACTAGCAGAGCATGCTATTTGCATTACTGAGAGGGTTGCTTTCTCCTGCTTTACTTATAGGGTGCTGACATCATCAGTGTTTAGACAGTGGAATATGCAGCATGTGGTGTGTTGTACTAGTTGCCAAAAAGGACATTTCTCTTACACATAGAATTGAACACACACTACTCCCCCCACATACACACACACTGAGCACTTGCAGGATTCAAACCCCTACCTAACTATGTTATGACACTTGTGAGAGACGCAGTAGCAGAGCACGCTATTTGCATTACTGGGAGGGTTGCTTTCTCCTGCTTTACTTATAGGGTGCTGACATCATCAGTGTTTAGACAGTGGAATATGCAGCATGTGGTGTGTTGTACTAGTTGCCAAAAGGGACATTTCTCTTACACATAGAATTGCACACACACTACTCCCCCACATACACACACTGAGCACTTGCAGGATTCAAACCCCTACCTAACTATGTTATGACACTTGTGAGAGATGCAGTAGCAGAGCACTCTTTTGGCATTACTGGAAAGGCTGCTTTCTCCTGCTGTACTTATAGGGTGCTGACATCATCAGTGTTTAGACAGTGGAATATGCAGCATGTGGTGTGTTGTACTAGTTGCCAAAAGGGACATTTCTCTTACACATAGAATTGCACACACACTACTCCCCACATACACACACTGAGCACTTGCAGGATTCAAACCCCTACCTAACTATGTTATGACACTTGTGAGAGACGCAGTAGCAGAGCACGCTATTTGCATTACTGGGAGGCTTGCTTTCTCCTGCTGTACTTATAGGGTGCTGACATCATCAGTGTTTAGACAGTGGAATATGCAGCATGTGGTGTGTTGTACTAGTTGCCAAAAGGGACATTTCTCTTACACATAGAATTGCACACACCCTACTCCCCCCCTCCACATTCACACACTGAGCACTTGCACGATGCAAACCCCTACCTACTTATGTTATGACACTTGGGAGAGACGCAGTAGCAGAGTGCACTATTTGCATTACTATGAGGGTTGCTTTCTCCTGCTGTACTTATAGGGTGCTGACATCATCAGTGTTTAGACAGTGGAATATGCAGCATGTGGTGTGTTGTACTAGTTGCCAAAAGGGACATTTCTCTTACACATAGAATTGCACACACACTACTCCCCCACATACACACACTGAGCACTTGCAGGATTCAAACCCCTACCTAACTATGTTATGACACTTGTGAGAGACGCAGTAGCAGAGCGCACTATTTGCATTACTGGGAGGCTTGCTTTCTCCTGCTGTACTTATAGGGTGCTGACATCATCAGTGTTTAGACAGTGGAATATGCAGCATGTGGTGTGTTGTACTAGTTGCCAAAAGGGACATTTCTCTTACACATAGAATTGCACACACACTACTCCCCCACACACACACACTGAGCACTTGCAGGATTCAAACCCCTACCTAACTATGTTATGACACTTATGAGAAGCAGTAGCAGAGCGCGCTATTTCCAGTACTGGGAGGCTTGCTTTCTCCTGCTGTACTTATAGGGTGCTGACATCATCAGTGTTTAGACAGTGGAATATGCAGCATGTGGTGTGTTGTACTAGTTGCCAAAAGGGACATTTCTCTTACACATAGAATTGCACACACACTACTGGCACTCCCCACATACACACACTGAGCATTTTCAGGATTCAAATCCCTACCTAACTATGTTATGACACTTGCGAGAGACACAGTAGCAGAGCGCACTATTTCCAGTTCTGGGAGGCTTGCTTTCTCCTGCTGTACTTATAGGGTGCTGACATCATCAGTGTTTAGACAGTGGAATATGCAGCATGTGGTGTGTTGTACTAGTTGCCAAAAGGGACATTTCTCTTACACATAGAATTGCACACACACTACTCCCCCCCACATACACACACTGAGCACTTGCAGGATTCAAACCCCTACCTAACTATGTTATGACACTTGTGAGAGACGCAGTAGCAGAGCGCACTATTTGCATTACTGGGAGGCTTGCTTTCTCCTGCTGTACTTATAGGGTGCTGACATCATCAGTGTTTAGACAGTGGAATATGCAGCATGTGGTGTGTTGTACTAGTTGCCAAAAGGGACATTTCTCTTACACATAGAATTGCACACACACTACTCCCCCCCACATACACACACTGAGCACTTGCAGGATTCAAACCCCTACCTAACTATGTTATGACACTTGAGAGACGCAGTAGCAGAGCGCACTATTTGCATTATTGGGAGGCTTGCTTTCTCCTGCTGTACTTATAGGGTGCTGACATCATCAGTGTTTAGACAGTGGAATATGCAGCATGTGGTGTGTTGTACTAGTTGCCAAAAGGGACATTTCTCTTACACATAGAATTGCACACACTACTCCCCCCCACATACACACACTGAGCACTTGCAGGATTCAAACCCCTACCTAACTATGTTATGACACTTGTGAGAGACGCAGTAGCAGAGCGCACTATTTGCATTACTGGGAGGCTTGCTTTCTCCTGCTGTACTTATAGGGTGCTGACATCATCAGTGTTTAGACAGTGGAATATGCAGCATGTGGTGTGTTGTACTAGTTGCCAAAAGGGACATTTCTCTTACACATAGAATTGCACACACACTACTCCCCCCCACATACACACACTGAGCACTTGCAGGATTCAAACCCCTACCTAACTATGTTATGACACTTGTGAGAGACGCAGTAGCAGAGCGCACTATTTGCATTACTGGGAGGCTTGCTTTCTCCTGCTGTACTTATAGGGTGCTGACATCATCAGTGTTTAGACAGTGGAATATGCAGCATGTGGTGTGTTGTACTAGTTGCCAAAGGGACATTTCTCTTACACATAGAATTGCACACACACTACTCCCCCCCACATACACACACTGAGCACTTGCAGGATTCAAACCCCTACCTAACTATGTTATGACACTTGTGAGAGGCGCAGTAGCAGAGCGCACTATTTGCATTACTGGGAGGCTTGCTTTCTCCTGCTGTACTTATAGGGTGCTGACATCATCAGTGTTTAGACAGTGGAATATGCAGCATGTGGTGTGTTGTACTAGTTGCCAAAAGGGACATTTCTCTTACACATAGAATTGCACACACACTACTCCCCCCACACACACACACTGAGCACTTGCAGGATTCAAACCCCTACCTAACTATGTTATGACACTTGTGAGAGACGCAGTAGCAGAGCGCACTATTTGCATTACTGGGAGGCTTGCTTTCTCCTGCTGTACTTATAGGGTGCTGACATCATCAGTGTTTAGACAGTGGAATATGCAGCATGTGGTGTGTTGTACTAGTTGCCAAAAGGGACATTTCTCTTACACATAGAATTGCACACTACTCCCCCCCACATACACACACTGAGCACTTGCAGGATTCAAACCCCTACCTAACTATGTTATGACACTTGTGAGAGACGCAGTAGCAGAGCGCACTATTTGCATTACTGGGAGGCTTGCTTTCTCCTGCTGTACTTATAGGGTGCTGACATCATCAGTGTTTAGACAGTGGAATATGCAGCATGTGGTGTGTTGTACTAGTTGCCAAAAGGGACATTTCTCTTACACATAGAATTGCACACACACTACTCCCCCCCACATACACACACTGAGCACTTGTAGGATTCAAACCCCTACCTAACTATGTTATGACACTTGTGAGAGACGCAGTAGCAGAGCACTATTTGCATTATTGGGAGGCTTGCTTTCTCCTGCTGTACTTATAGGGTGCTGACATCATCAGTGTTTAGACAGTGGAATATGCAGCATGTGGTGTGTTGTACTAGTTGCCAAAAGGGACATTTCTCTTACACATAGAATTGCACACACACTACTCCCCCCACATACACACACTGAGCACTTGTAGGATTCAAACCCCTACATAACGATGTTATGACATTTGTGAGAGACGCAGTAGCAGAGCGCACTATTTGCATTATTGGGAGGCTTGCTTTCTCCTGCTGTACTTATAGGGTGCTGACATCATCAGTGTTTAGACAGTGGAATATGCAGCATGTGGTGTGTTGTACTAGTTGCCAAAAGGGACATTTCTCTTACACATAGAATTGCACACACACTACTCCCCCCCACATACACACACTGAGCACTTGTAGGATTCAAACCCCTACATAACGATGTTATGACATTTGTGAGAGACGCAGTAGCAGAGCGCACTATTTGCATTATTGGGAGGCTTGCTTTCTCCTGCTGTACTTATAGGGTGCTGACATCATCAGTGTTTAGACAGTGGAATATGCAGCATGTGGTGTGTTGTACTAGTTGCCAAAAGGGACATTTCTCTTACACATAGAATTGCACACACACTACTCCCCCCACATACACACACTGAGCACTTGCAGGATTCAAACCCCTACCTAACTATGTTATGACACTTGTGAGAGACGCAGTAGCAGAGCACGCTATTTGCATTACTAGGAGGCTTGCTTTCTCCTGCTGTACTTATAGGGTGCTGACATCATCAGTGTTTAGACAGTGGAATATGCAGCATGTGGTGTGTTGTACTAGTTGCCAAAAGGGACATTTCTCTTACACATTGAATTGCACACACACTACTCCCCCCCACATACACACACTGAGCACTTGTAGGATTCAAACCCCTACATAACGATGTTATGACATTTGTGAGAGACGCAGTAGCAGAGCGCACTATTTGCATTATTGGGAGGCTTGCTTTCTCCTGCTGTACTTATAGGGTGCTGACATCATCAGTGTTTAGACAGTGGAATATGCAGCATGTGGTGTGTTGTACTAGTTGCCAAAAGGGACATTTCTCTTACACATTGAATTGCACACACACTACCCCCCCCACCCCCACACTGAGCACTTGCAGGATTCAAACCCCTACCTAACTATATTATGAGACTTGTGAGAGACACAGTAGCTGAGCACGCTATTCAAAGTACTAGGTAGCATTGGTGCTCCTGACATATGTATAGTGTGCTGACATCATTATTTATGAAGAGGTATGTACATCTGTTACTATCCATCAGTAAGGGGGAGAGCATATATATGCATTAACTTTGCAGAGGCACAGTGGCCTACTGTACTGCGGAGGCAGACGACAAATATACTGTGGATAGCCTTCTGTATTCCCTAGGGACAACAGCCTAGTATTGCACTCTATGGCCATATGTTTACCTGTCAGATGCAAGTATCTGTTGCTCATATACTGTTTGTGGGTCTTTATTGCCATAGCTTTCCCTATCTCTATGAACAACTTCTGTACTGTGGCAGATGTTTGCATATGAGTGGGATCCAGTACTTTACTTATGTCTCTGTTGTAATTTCACTGTGTGCACTGGGCAGATTATGTATTGTGGGAGGTTCCTGTGTTAACCCATACAAATGCCAGATATGTGTGTGCAACTGCTGAACTGTGACATGGCCTAAGTGTGTGAGCATGCCCAGTTCACAGTTTCTATGGCTTCTTGACTGACATGTCTCATTTATCTAAGTGTGCGAGCATGCCCAGTGTGAACTTTCCATATGTTGGGATCTGTGGTCCACCACATTTGTGTTTGTGTGTGGACTTCATCTATATTTCACATGTACAGTTGAGTGTTGGATGTCAGGTTGTGTTCTTACTGCCCAACTGCTTTGTGTCTGAACCTAACAGGCATTATGCTGTGCCTGCAGGGTTGCCATGGGATAGTTTGCATACAGTTGTCAACATCCTTTCATACTGACCAGCAGTGTATTGTCGTATAGTGTACTGGTTCAGTACTTTCACTGTGGTGGACAGTATCATCAGTTTCAGTCCTATCACTGCTTGTAATATTTATAGTGAGCACACCAGACTGGTTGAGGGCCAGTTGTGCAGATATGACCATGTTGCTTTTTGTTCAGATATGGACAACATAGAACAAGATTGTCCGACATTGTTAATGTATTCCACAACTTGTGTGGACAGTGACAAACAATGGCCATGTGCCCTAAGCCATTTGTAATGCTAGTCAGAGAGTGTTTGTCCTTCAACACACATATTTACTGGTGTTTGCCATGACATATGTCAAGGTTAGTGTACTGTGCCTCTGTCTACCCGTGACATACAGGTGATATCCAGGGTAAACCTACCATCTCCCATCCAGTCATCATGATTCCTCTGGATGACAGTCAATGAGGGACTCCCTGGATAACCTGTACTGAGAGTTTAGTCATGAGTGGAGTGAGCTTCTGGGGTATGGACCAATCGGTACAGCATGTCCTGTTTATGTCTGTGCTGGGGTTCAGGCCTGTCATCTGCATAGGTCACCAGCATTCAGATTTTACATGGTGCCAAATGTCCATTGATTCCAGCTTGGTCATGGCTTTATACATCAGGCACAGATCACCTCCAGCCAGGCGGTATGGCACTGTGTGGAGCTGCAGTTTGTTTAATCAGGCAACACATGACATCTGTTACAGCTCTGAGATCCTCCTGGTGGGGTATTTGTGGGGTCTTTCCAGTTGATGCAGGTGTCTGCTAAGGTACATCCCACAAGGGCCATTGTACGCAGTTGTGAGGCTGCTGATGGATGACTGGAGAGGCAGAATGACCTACCCTGACCTAGCTGTGCTTACCTTCATGATTAGGTGGGTATATGGTATGTTTCTGTAACCACTACAGACACATGGTTGTCACATGCAGGATATCTATCACCTTGTGTCCCCAGGTCGCTTATTGCTCCTGATGTACTTAATGGGTTAACACCTATGTGGTAATTTGTGGCCACATACTGTGTTTCCACAGGGGATGACTATACACTATTCTGCATTTAGCTTGTTGACATGGCTGTGGCACCACTTGTCTGTTTCTATGTGTGCCTTTTGTAGGATGCTTGTGTCAGCTGGAGGGTCCGATATGGTGGGCAGTTTGTAGTCATCTGCGAACCTGTTCAGACAGAGTCCTTCCATGTTGGCCTGTACCTATGTGACGTATATAGCATACAAGAGAGGTCCCAGGACCGTGCCTTGTGGGATGCCAGTTGTACCTGGTTTGTAGCCTGACATGGCTGCAGCATGTCTGACCAGGTCAGTTCTGTCCTTGAGCTGGTTTGCAACCCATCTACTTGGATAGGGGTTTATAGTTAGGCTGGTGAGCTTATCTGTACTGAACAACTGGGGTATTGTATGGAAGGGGTTAGCAAGGTCCAGATAGGCTGTGTGAACCACATTCCCCTCATCAATGGCCTTGGTGTGTGTTTCACATGAGTCAGACATGTTTAAGGGGCAGGATCTGCCCTATGAAAGCCACACTGGGTAGGGTCCAATGTCTGTAGGTACCCAATGTCGTTATTCCTGGGATCCATGATCATCCTCTCCATTACTTTGCCAACCTAGATAGTCAGGGTTGAGGGGTGATAGTTTGCAGTATCCATTCAGGCACCACCTTTGTGGTGAGGGACCACTGTTGCTGTACACTGCTCTTTGGGTACATATCCTGTGGTAAGACTGTGAGTGTTCAGTAGTGCTATTTGGTGTTCCATTCTTCTTACAGTACTTGTTGGACACAACCCAGGACACCATCTGGTACCATTGATGCTGTGTGGTTTGCTTTGTAGATACTGGCTGTTACCTCTGCATCTGCAATGTCAGGGGGCCAGCACTCTGCTGGGATAGATATTTGGCAGTTTGGTGCTGGTGCGGAGTTTGCAAAGAATCTGTTAGGTTGGATGTTGGCAATGTGTGTGGGTTTGGTGTATTGTTTGTGATATTTGAGTACTGCAGAGCATATCTGTGGATTATCACCATGGTTCCTACCATCAGTTAGGACAGCTGTGTGGTTATCCTTTGTGTCCTGCACAATTTGTATCATCATAGGTTCATAGGTTCATACTAGGCTGTCTGCCCTGGCCATGTTTGAGCATAGACAGACTGTGTGTGGCTTTCGACACCCCTTTCAATGTGCATATTATGCCCATTTAGGGTTTACTTTACTAGATGTGACACAGGGATGGCCCCCAGTGTACACCTACTATCTCCCATACACTTGACCGGATTTCTCTTGTTGAGTATGAGTGTGGAGCTCAGCCTATCATGGACTGGGATTCTGTTCCAGAGTGTAAGGAGCCTCTGGGTTATGGATCTGTCCCTCCAGCACATCTTATTTATCTATGTGTGGAGGTTCAGATATCTCACTGTGGTGTCTCTGCTGGATTTGGAGTTTCTGCAGTGGAGCATGTCCATTCATTCTGGATTGGACATGGCCTTGTACATCAGGCATACATCACCTCTGACTGGGCAGTATGCATGTGAATTGGGCTGTGGTTTTTTCAGCCAGGCAGCAGATGACAAATGTTTGGACCCTTTATCCTCTTGGTGAGGTACATTTGGGGTCTTTCTAACTGCTGCAGGTGTCAGGTAAGGTGCATCCGAACTGGGGCATTGTTCTTAAGTATGGGCCTAATAAGGGAAGAGTATGGGGGCACAGTGACCTCTCTTGATCTACAAGTGCATCCTTTCATATTAAGGTGGGCAATATAACAGGTCTTCCTGGCCACCTTGGCAATATGAGTGTCACATGATGGGTTAACATCCACTTGTGTCCCTAGGTCCCTGATTACTTCTTCTGTACATAATGGATTACCACCTATGTCATACTTTGTGTGTGCCTTGTTTGGTATTTATTGAGACATTCATACTCTACAGTGTCTTCAGGAAGGCTGGCTGGGGTTCCTGGGTTTGTGAGGGTGGTCTGTAGCTGGCTGCAAACAGGGACGCTGCTTCTTGCTGTGGTACCAACCTGGGGGTGTGGTTATCCTTGACAATTACTGATAGCCACACTCCTATTGTAGTTTGTTCCAGGTTTTGGGGCTGTAGAGCATGGTATAAGGCATAACCTGGTAGTATTAGGGTACTCTTCTGGGCCTTGACCCAGGTTTCTGTTACAGAACAGATATTACCATTCTCCATGCTGAGGTGGGTTTGGTCTGCATGCACCTTGCAGTTTAGACTTCTGGCATTGGGTAGCATTACGTCCAGGTTGTTATCCCTTGTGCTACCTATGGTGGTGGGTTTGTGTTTCCAGCCTTACCTATTCAAGGCACAGTGGGGGTGACAACAGCCTTTGCCAGTATCCACACAGCCAGGTGTGCTGGGTGCGTGCCATCCCTAGCAGGTGGAGCATCATGTCTTGCTCGGCATGTCATCCCAGGCTGTCAACCATTTGTTCCCCTTTGCTAACAGCAATACTTCAGACAATTATTGTACTTGATCTTGTTGTCTTCATAGTGTGGCATCATGCTTGGTGAGGGTGAGATGTTAGGCAGGGTCATCATGTTTGCATATACTAGATGGTGTTACATTGCTTAACACATGGCAATCATGCCTCAGGTGGTGCTGCAGGGCTTCCTATGTCGGATGCACATACTACACTCCCTGTACATGTTTGAAAGCAGGTTGTGTCATGTTAGGTGTCCCTGTTACTATATGAGTGAGTCAGAGAGGGGTATCATTCCCAGGGTTCCTACTGAGCTAGTGTATGTGCTATGCGTTGCCTCTTTGCCAAGGCCAGGGCATACTGGGCATGCCTCCTTCTGCCTACTGGAGCAGGCTCAGGTTGTTCCTCCTCTGAGTCATGCTCTGCCTGTGATGGCCTTGGCAATGGTGGGGGGCTGTTTGTCCCGGCCCTATGCTGGTCCTGCTGCAGCTGTTTTCACAGAATCATATTATGGAACATAGCACACACCATGACAATTTGGGTACATGTAGTTGGTGAGTACTGCAAGACTCCACCAGATGTGTCCAGGCACCGGAACCGTGACATGAGCAGCCCAAACACATGCTTTATTACATTTCATGTTTGTACGTGTGCCTTATTATGGCGTTCTTGTTCAGGTGTGTGTGCGTTTCTGATGGTTGTCATCAGCCACAGCTCCAGTGCATATCCAGCATTCCCCACTAAGTGACCATGTGGGATGTCCCCATTGGCAAATGTCTGGTACAGCTGTGTCAGATGCCAGATATGGGAATCATGGTAGCTTCCAGGGCAGCCAGCACACACATTTGTTATTATGCCCTGGGCATCACACACGACCTGGCAGTTGATGGAGGGGAATCCCTAGCAGTTGATGTAGGCCCTACCACGCTCACCAGCTGGTGCCTTGATGCATATATGCATGCAGTCTATTGTACCCACTACCTCAGGGTATTCCGCTATTTGCTGGAAGAGTCGCATATTGCTGGCCAATGCCTCATGGGAATTGGGGAAATGTACATGATCTCCGACATGTGCCGACATGGCATCTAGGGACTGGTGCAGTACCCTGGATGCAGATGCCTGTGAGATCCCCATCATATCACCAGTTGGTCTCTGGAAGGTACCTGCTGCTAGTATTCGTAGGCCAACACATACCTTGGTTTCCACTGGGATGGGTTCCCCTCTCTTCGTTCTGTGTGAGGCATGGCCTGCACAGCTCAACAATTTGCTGCAGGAGGTCTCTGTCCACTCTATAGCGCTCCACTGTCTCCAGCTCATGTAACCCCTGGTAGGTGACCCTGGGCCTGTACACTCTTCTCCGTCTCCTCACTGTGGGTTGTCCGGCAGCATTTGCATTGTCACCACCTTCAGCAAGTCTCCTATGTCTCCTTATAACAGCTATGGCAGCCCCTAGCATGTTTGGTCTGAGTGCAGCTTTTTCAGTTTTCACTTCTAATAGCTTACTCCTGTCTTGCAGTGTCTCTTGAGAGAAACATACTGCAATGCTGTTTGCAGTGTTTTAAGTGCTGGGCTGGGCTACTGTTCTGCCTGTGTAATTGCCTGCTTCTAATTGTTTTCACCTGCTAGCTCTACCAGTATTCCCTGCTAGCTTCCTACTATTTCTTCTGCTTCCTTTTTCCTTTCTGTTTCCTCAGGGGGGAGCAGCGCGCATACCAGCGAAAACACGCTCACAGTGGCTACCACGTGCACACACATGCTTACATGGACTAGAATCTGCTTATTCGGGTTAAAACGCGCGCACACCAGCGCAAACAGGTTTACAGATCTTTAAACAGGCTCCTACATGCTTACTCTGCCTTACACGCGCGCACTCTGTCTTACTCGCGCCTCCCAGCGCGCACATGCGCGCATGCATGCACAGCAAGAAACTTTGGTGTTAGCCACAGTGTACACCTTCCATTTCTTGACTTTCCCATGCTTATCTGTTGACACTCCTCTTTCTATGCTGTGTGACTGACATCTTTCACATACCACTTTGCTCCAATGAGCTTGATTTCTTTCTAACATTCCCCCCTGTGATGTCACCTATCTCCTACTCTGTTACTCCCCCTTAGGTTCATAGGTTCATAGGTTTGTACTAGGCTATCTGCCCTAGGGCATTTATAAGCCTAGCCAGAGTGTGTGTGGCTTTCACCACCCCTTAGGATGAGAATACTACGCCCATTTAGGGTTTAGTTTACTGTGCCTCTGTCTAGTAGTGACACAGAGATGACCCCCGGGGTAAACCTACAATCTCCCATCCACTCGTCAAGATTTCTCTTGAAGAGAGTTAGTGAGGGGCTCTGCCTAACATGGACTGGGATTCTGTTCCATAGGGAGCCTCTGGGTTATGAATCTGTCCCTCCAGCACGTCCTATTTATTTCTGTGTTGAGGTTCAAATCTCTTGCTCTCGTGGCTCTGATGGATTTGGATTTTCTGAGGTGGAGCATGTCCATTAATTCCGGATTGGACATGGCCTTGTACGTCAGGCATAGATCACCTCTGAGTAGGCGGTATGCGACTGAATAGAGCTGGAGTTTCTTCAGCCGGGCAGCATATGACATATGTTTGAGCCCCTTTATCCTCTTGGTGAGGAACTTTTGGGGTCCTTCCAACTGCTGCAGGTGTCGGGTAAGATACATCCCAAATGGGGCATTGTACTCAATCATGGGCCTGATAAGAGAAGAGTACAGGGGCACAATGACCTCTCTTGATCTAGATGTGAATCCCTTCATGATAAGGTGGGCACTATAGAAGGTCTTTCTAACCACTTTGGCAATGTGAGTGTCAAATGAGAGGTTACTGTCAACTTGGGTCCCTAGGTCCCTGATTACCTCTTCCGTACTTAATGGATTACCACCTATGTGGTAATTTGTGGGTACCTTGTTTTTCCCAAAGGGTATGACTATACATTTTTTGGCGTTCAGTTTAAGGCCATGGCTCTGGCACCAATTATCCATTTCTATGAGGCCTCTCTGAAGGATGCTTGTGTCTGCTGGAGTATCAATTATGGCGCCCAGTTTGCAGTCATCTGCGAACTTTGTCAACCACAATCCTCCTATGTTTGCTTGCACCTCGAAAAAATAAATGCCGAACAAGAGGGGTCCCAGGACTGAGCCCTGTGGGACACCGCTTGTGACTGGCTTAGAGTCTGACATGGCTCCAGCAATTCTGACCTTGTGGGTTCTCTCCTTGAGCCAGTTTGCAACCCATCTTGTGACATATGGGTTTACATCTAAGCTGGTGAGTTTGTCTATGATGCCCGAGGTGGCTATTGTGTCGAAGGCTTTTGAAAGTTCAAGGTAGGCTGTGTGAACTGCCTTACCCTCATCAATGGCCTTAGTGACTGTTTCAAAAAAGTCGACCAAGTTCAAAAGGCAGGATCTGCCCTTGACAAAGCCAAATTGGGTAGGATCCAATGTCTGTAGGTCCCCAATGTCTTTGTTTATGAGTTCCATAATGATCCTTTCCATAGCTTTGCAGACCAGGCTCATCAAGCTTATGGGGCGGTAATTTCCAGGGTCCGTAGAAGCACCGCCTTTGTGGAGTGGGACCACTGTTGCTGTACGCCACTCTTTGGGTACGTATCCTGTAGTAAGGCTAAGATTAAACAGCAGCCTTATGTGCGGGTATAGTTCCTCTTGGAGTTCATGTAGCACACAGCCCGGGACACCGTCCAGTCCCATTGATGCTGTGTTTTTAGCTTTGGAGAGTGCGGCTCTCACTGGGCATCTGAGATGTTAGGGAGGCTACACTCTGCTGGGATAGATATTTCTCCTTTTGGGGGGGAGGGGGCAGAGAAATTTGCACTGAACCTGTCTGCCAGAATGTTGGCAATGTCTGTGGGTTCAGTGTATTTTGTGTAATTTTGGACTAACTCTGAGCATATCTGGGAGTTTCCACCCAGGTTTCTAACATAGCTAAAGAAGGCTTTGTGATTGTCTTTTGTGTCTTTTGTGATTTTTCTCTCAAAGTTGGCCTTGGATGATTTTATGAGTGATCGTAGTTTTTTGCTAGTACTGATCAGAGATGCCTTCCCTTTTAGGGATTTTGCTCTGTCATGTAGTAGCTTCCTCCTCCTGTTGTAAAGTTTGTTAATGGCTGGGGTCCACCAGACAGGGCGCCTGCCTTTGGGGTAATGGGTCTTGGTTTTATTAGGGATTGCATGACCCATGCATTCTTGAAGGTGCCCTTATCTAACTCTTACACTACACGGAATGTGCTCATTTGCTATGTGATGGTGAGATTCACTGTCCTACCACTCATTTACATAGGATTGCCTACTAATACTTAGTTACGTGTCTTACACTCAGCTTCCCCCCTTAGCAACCACTAAACAGCGACCATGTTGTTTTTGGTCTGCTAGTCCCTGCATTGTAAATCCATGCATTGCATAAAACCCACATTTGTGGGTTTCAAACCTTTATTTTTATGTTTTATATAGCTCAGCCGGTTTGCACAGGGCTGTGCTGCGTTTAAACCTCACCGATCGCCGAAAAAAAAAAAAATTATTTCATGTTTGCATCGGGTTACCGTGCCAATGGCCACATATTTGGCCATTGGCATGCTGCCTGACACATATGCACACTTTATTTGGAGCTGACATGGCTCCATTGTGTTATTTGCAGAAACATACTCAGTTGTCAACTAAGTACATTTCTGCACCTAACACGACTCTTACACGGGCTGGTTTCAGCTTCGTGGATCGCTAATCTACTTCATTTGCATGCCTTTCGGCTGCAAGTGAGGTAATTAGCATATCCACGCCCTGCCCGTGTAAGAGACGTTTTAGCTGGTCTCTTACATGGCATTTCGGGCTGTTCCTGGATCGCTATGGCTGCATGGAGTCTTACACGACTCTTAGACTCCATGCAAACCATCGTGAATCCTGCCCTGTATATTTTCAGTGCTAGTAGTTTTTTTTCTTTCTGCTGCTGGAAGTGCTGTCATCCAGTGAAGATATAATAAAAACATTTGGTATCAGGGTTGTGATAGGTATTTAGGTGTGTACTGACCACTGGTGGCCTGGTTACGTGAGGAATATGAAAGGTTTCTGTCCAGTATGAACAAGCATCTACACTTATATCAAGTGAATTCTGTGTCTGATAACAGTAAGAGATTGTCAGTGAGTACAAATTAATGTTCTCTCTCTATCCTCACAAAGATCCCCCAGTTCAACAAAACAAAAATTGTCATTTCCTTCTTAAAATGGAATAGCCATAAAAGCCTGTGTATCATTGCACTCTATATTGCCCCAGGCAAAAATATCTCTATAGCAAAAGGCATACTACCCTGGGTAACTACACATATCCCTCCTGAAATGCTTGTTTTAGGCAACTTAAATGTTGACTGGCATGTAATAAACTGTGATCTCTATCTCCTTTACCTTCTCCCTTTAGACAGTCTTGATCTCTACAGTCAAAAAATATCTTCTTAAACCCCCTCCCAGCAGTAAACAACATCCGAGCAGAACACATCAGACTTGTTACTGATACTCTAGCCTACTATCCATCCTTATAAATAGATCTCTTCTGGATTCCTGTGTCCCATTCATCTGAAGGATGTCCTACATTCTACCCTTGTGTAAAGGTGGAAACTCTATCGATTTACCCAGCATCCCATTCATTATTTTTCTGCCCTCTTTGTCCAAAATCTTAGAAACATGTTTTAAGCGTTACTCAATATTTCAAAGACGGCAACTTCCCCCAGTTCAGCACAGTTTTTTCCTCATAGTACAAACACTATTATACTCAGCTTCCTAAACATCCCAAACCACAGCAGAAATGAAGACAAACAGATTCCCTCTTTGTTTTGGACCTGTGTGAAGCATCGGATACCATCTCTTATGAAGAAAGGCAAGATCTCTAAACTTGGCCTCTCTAAATCCTCCATCTTGCCATTTCACAGGTACCTGCGCAGCAGATTCCATTACTCAGATGGCAGAATGAATACCCTTCCTTCCTTTTTGTTTTCATCAGCGTACCCAAAGATCCATACTATGGCTGGTATAGTTTAATATATTCATAAATCAACTGCACTCCTTTGCCACATACGCCACTCTTATTCAATATGGTGACTTTTCAATTTTTCTGTATATTATAACAATAATCACAATGCATGGTAACAATGACCACATCATGTGATAAAAATAAAAAAAGCATGTGGTTACAATGACCATGACACATGATAACACTGACCACAGTAAATGATGGCAGTAACCATAATGCATATCAATGACCTCAGCACAGGAAAAAAATAACCACAGCTCATTACAACGATGGCCATAGTACATGATAACAATAACCCCAGTACAAAATAATGACCACAGCATACTATAACAATGACCATGTCACATGATAACAATACCTCAGCACATGATAATAATGACCACAGCATGCTATATCAATGACCATGTCACATGATAACAATACCTCAGCACATGATAATAATGACCACAGCATGCTATATCAATGACTATGTCACATGATAACAATACCTCAGCATATAATAATGACCACAGCATATTATAACAATGACCATGTCACATGATAATGATAACCACCACACCTGATAACAGTGACCATGCCATATCACAGCAATAACCTCAGTGAATGATAACAATGACCACAACACATTCTGACAATGACCACGGCATGTGATAAGAATCACTTTTAGCAACTATTGTTAGCTTGCTTTAATTAATGCTACCTAATGTTTTGAAATGCTACCCACCACAATAGTTTCCCTCAAGCATTAATGCATTTAATCCTGGAGGACCTTGTTAACTTAGTACTTGTTCTGCTTTCAACACTGTAGTTAGTTATTTGCTTATTATAGGTTCATAGGTTCATAGTTCATAGTTTAGTACTAAGCTAACTGCCCTTGCGAGCCATTACCTGATTTATTCTTCATTATGAATGTTTTCAGTCATTCTTTTACTATGTTATCTCCTCAGCTGTGAGTGAAATAGGCCTTTTGATATCAGTCCATTCCCCCAGTAAATAAGCAATAAATAAATACCACTAGTGACTAACCCCAACTAGATGTTTGCATTCTTTGGGAAAACTTCAATAATTACTGCAGCCAACAGCTAGCTATAACTTGCTTGGCTCACTGACACCAATGAACGTGGCCAGACACTCCATGTAATTGTACTCCTAACACAACAAAGCTGTGGGTAAGAGAGAGCTACAGTTCCAACCTTTGCCAGTAGGTGTCGCTGTGTGACTTGCAAAAGCTAATTCTGCCGTTGCCTTTTTCCCTTCTTTTTTTCACCATGTAGCAAACGGAAAATGAAAAAAAAACAAAAATAAGGAACCGGATCCTAGGTAGATAAAATAGGCAAAGAAAATGCAGACAAAATTATACTGGTTACATCTTGAGAATAAAAGAACCAAACTGAATAATTTGCAGAGTATGTAAAAAGAGAAAGTACAAATTCTTCAAGTACATAAATTAAATACAACATGACTATCCAGATGCAAGTCAGGTTGAGATCACAGTCTTTTTAATATAAAATATTTATTTGGTAGTGTTTTCTTCAGCATATGTTTTGACTTGTATGTTATACAACAGCATATAACCATTATTTTCTCCTATACAACTGCATAATCCAGTGTGTAATCTGTCTTCATTTTCACCACCTTGTCCTAATAAATTAACATAATTATATAGTTATGCGGCCCCGTGCGATCACTAAAGCCAATAACTCTGCTGGTGAAGCACTATTCTCTTGCGCCATAGCCAAATTATGGAACTCACTCCCACCCACAATTACCTCCGTACCATCATGCACCTACTTCAAAACTTTACTAAAAGCGCACCTAAAAACATGCTGGCTATGCCCTTGCAACTCCCACTCTAATATCACCCACCCCATCCAACCACTACCTTTCTTTCCACTCCACTAACTACCTTGATTATAGCAAGCTCAGATGCTCATAAGCCTAGTAATTATACAGCAGGAACTTCTTATTTTAACATTTGTTAATGTCTGTTATGTACTTCACAGATAACGATTCTAGTTGTCTACTGATGTACTATGTTCTTCATCTGTAAATATGTTGTAAGTAATTGCTATGTAAATTGTTAATCGCTATGTAATCCAATGTAACTACTGTTTGTTTATTTTAACTGTGGAGCTTTTCTCCCCGGGCCTCCGCTGAAAATGGACCTACGTCCAGTCGGACACTCCCAGTCAACAAATATAAATAAATAAATAAATAAATAAAATAAAATAATTAATTAAACTATTCTCATTTTCAGTTAACAACATATTTGTATGTCTGAAACTACTGACCTCTCTACACTCTCACTTTACTTTGCACACCTGTATCAAGACTCCAGTCAGTGATACTACTTAAAATCATATTACTCCTAGTTGTCACAATACCTGTGAGTGATGGACAAGTCAAACTCCTTATGATATCTGCACATTTATTTATCTATTTTATATTTGTTGACTGGGGAAGTCCGGATGGGCACAAAGGCCCCTTTTTAGTGGAGTCCCAGGGAGAAAAGCTCCGGTACATGCAGTGCAAACCACAATCCTGCTACTTTAAATATTCTAAACACCTTTAATTTATTTATTTTATTTTACATTTGTTTACTTGGATAGTCTGACTGAGTAGATACCATTTTCAATGCAGGCCTAGGGAGAAAAGTTCCAGAACTCCCACTTCATGAAATTTTACATAATTACTTTTACAGAAAGTTGAACATATGAAGTGAAAACATCTTAAATTTATTTGATTTATGTGTTTTATTTTACATTTGTTTACTGGGACAGTCCATTTTCAGTAGAGGCCTGAGCTTAAAAGCTCCTGAACTTTCTCTTTATGAAATTATACATAATTGCATTTACAAAAACTTTAACAAATACTTCTATGAAATGAAAGTTAAGAATTAGGAAGTAGGGTGAGAAATTATGTAATATTCAGAAAAAGTGTTGAAATCATGGTATCTATGTGTTAGAAATTGTAGAAGAAGATTAAGGGCAGAGGAGATTTGAACTTATAAACAAAGGGATTGTGTCTAGATCTAGGGATATCACTGTCCCCCTTTACACAGCCTTCATTAGTCCAATCATTGAGTATAATGTCCCCTTTGACATGTGTCAGTCCAGACACATGCAACAACGAGAACACCCACAGAGATACCTTATTAAAAGGATACGAGGCCTAAACAACATGCTGACATGTACTGACTCAAAGCCCTGTCACTATAGTCGGTATTCTACAGACTGCTAAAAGGTGACGTGTCTACCATACAAGGCATCCTCTGAGTCATTACTGGTGGACCTCTACACTTCAGCAAGTCAAACCATGTCAGAAATACTCAATCCAGAGATCTAAACATCTCCTGCAGAGGGGCAGATCTATTTTGCAGAGGATGCTGCTACTGAAGAACAGATTCTTCATTCACGGAAAACAGAACTCATCCCCGTCCATATTCAAGTGCAACTTGGATATATGGAAAGGAAATGGAAAGTTTACTCCAGGACCCCCCCCCCCCCCCCCCCCATATTACTAATGGACAAAAGCATCTCCTAAATGCTCAGATTATCTATGGTATAATCCCAGTTATTCTCACTATGGTACAATCCCAGTTATTCTTATTGGGGTAACATATAATAATTCATCAGGGAACGGGTAAGGCCAGTCTATAAACAAATGGGTTAGGTTATTTTGAGCACAAAAAGGTAAACTGGCTGGGTTTAAAATGGTCCCCAAGAGCAGCTAGTCTAGTACACACCTATGAATGTATGAGTGCAGAATGAAAGAGAAAATAATTAGTTAAGGGTAGGTTTGGCAGAATAATAGTGTAAGAGTAAGAAAGTGTGAAAAAATGTGAAGTAATGACAGTTTCTGTGCACAGGGGCAGGGCATTTATTTTCATGGCAAGTTTTTAGCACGTTGACAAATCTTTTGGGATTTGCTTCATTCCTAAGGTCAGGTTGGATAGAGTTCCATAATTTGACAACATAAACATTCTATTGAGAGTCACTATATCAAGAGGTTGAGTTTGTAAAAGCATTTTTTTTTTAACTGGGAGAGTGTTTACATACTAAGGTAGTTAGAGGCAGGCAGTTATTTGGTCTGCATATGGTGTTTAGTTAGTCCACTGTAAGTAAATTGTGGAGTTGTAACCAGGTGATATTTTGAAGAGTTGTACAGTGATGGGTTACGTTTGAAACATTAGCAGTACATCTGGCAACTTTGTTATGAGCAGAGCCAGAGCATGGTGAAATGGTGCCATAGGGGAGGGTAATGGATTCCCCCACACAGCGCAGCCATTCCAGTGTCCCATTACTTTACTTCTCCCCATTTACCATAAACACTGTTCAAACTGTTAGTATGCATACTGTTTTCTTCTTTACTTCTACAATGATTGCAGATATTTGGATGTAATTTAAAACTTATTTCAAATTTTATAGCACAAACGCTGATAGCTATTTGCTAAACGAAACACTACAGTCTCACAATGAAAAGAGACTTAGCATCAACAGTAAACGTCTCTGTCCTTGTAACTTACATTCCTTGAAGTTGCATTGAAACTAGCATTCATAGTAAATGCATCTGGCCAGCGGCATGTTAAGTGTACCTTTGGGCTGGTTTCAAACCACAGGCCTGTTCAACACATTTTTATGGACATACATGCATACCTGTAAAACAATAAAAACTAAGAATACCGTGCCAGAGAGGATAAATGTGTGACTGCTGACAAAAGATAAACACGTCACAATAAATAGGAGTACAAGTGCAGTCCACAAACGTGGCAAGACATAAATAACAACTGTCGTAAAATGAAAAGAACCACGTTTAATCAAATACGGTAAGTGCTTTCACTAAATAGCTTCATCAGACCATGCTTTCACTAAACAGCTTCATCTATACATACATACGTGTGTTTTTTGATTCACCTTACTGATTGTATTAAATTATATTCCTTGTATAATACTGCAACACTGGAGTATGTTTTAAATTTGTTGTTTTGAATATTTTTCCAGTAAGCAATGAAACAAAACATATGAACCATTAATGAAAAAAAAATCAGAAATCTGTCATTGCAATCCACCAATATCAGTCAAAATGTGCAATCTCTGCAGAAGTAAAAAAAAAAAAGTCAAAGTCAAAGTAAACTTTATTGTCGTTCAACCATAACCATATCTAAGTTGCTGCTGAATGAAATTATGTTCCTCCAGGCTCAACCACAAAAACATACATACAGCAGAAAACAAGAAAGATACCCAGACAGTCCCAATAGTAGTGGGAGCAATAGGTCTTATAAAAAAAAATCTACAACTGTATTTAGATATGTTATCAATACATGTCATTCCGTTCAAATTGCAGAAGGAGGCATTACTGGGTACATTGCGAGTGTTGCGAATAGCACTTCTGGCTGACATCAGAGATTGAAACAATACTAATTTCATGAATTTTAATTGTACTTTGACTTAGGAACGTGGTCCCACTTCCATCATGGTATTAGAAACCCAAAATATTTGGAGAAATTAAAAAAGACACAAAACAGCAACATATACCAACATATTTATTTATTTATTTATTTATTTTTGTTTACTGGGAAATTCCAACTGGACACAGGTCCTTTTTCAGTGGAGGCCTGGGGAGAAAAGCTCCACATAGTAGTCAGAAAAGCATAGCAGGAGCAGTAAGATTATAATAATGAAGTAGCAACATAAAATGTACGCAGTTATTTACAATTATTTACATTAGTTAAGTATACAGTATAAAGAACCAATGTAGGAGTTACATGGAAAGAGTGGATTTAACAGTGTTACTATCAGTATATGTTAAAAAAAAAAAAAAAACAGCAAACACGTAAACAGCAACAATGAAGAGCCAACCAAAGACCAGGAGCTTAAAACAAACACGATACATGGGCAACTTTCATCACTCCACTGCCAACTCCATGCATCGCCAGCAACATTTAAAATAGTCCTTTCATCTGACCATCTCTTCACCAGTGTTTCATCTACAAATTAATTGTCCTTGAGGAATAAATTGCCTATGTTGCATTAAAAAAATGGGTAAATAATACTGAACAGGGAATGGCTGGCAAACAAACACCAGGTTCATAGTTACTAGGCATCTCACCCTAAGGAGGACACACTTAGGAGTGCAGCACCTTTATTCTCCCTTGAAGTGCACCATAGTATCGGCAATCTATCTATGTGGTGTGAGAGTAGAACCCACAGCCTTTTGCAACAAGGGCAAATATGCTGCCTACTGTGTTACTAACACTGCTTTCAAATTCTGTAGTATAAACGTTGATGACCATTTGCTAAACAAAACAGTTACACATTGGAAACAGACTTAGCATGAGCAACAGTTAACTTCTGTTCCCATGAAGCTTACATTTCTTGAAAATGCACTAAAACTCACAATTCCTTTGACCAGTCATAGTTTGTGTAGAAGATTCAGGCTTTTGCCCCCTATAACCATGGTACAGGGTTTGAGCCTGAGCAAATTAATTATCTAACTTGAGTAGGGCATTTTACACACACACACACACACACACACACACACACACACACACACACACACACACACACACACACACACACACACACACAGCTCTCTTGTGGCAGCAACAATCGGTTCTCACGTTCAAAAACGTGTGTGAAAGCATTCAGTTCCCAAGTTCAAAATCCCATGTGAAAAAGCAACAGGAAGTTCCAGTATTTAAATCAACATCTCTGTGTGTGCGGTGTATTAAAGATGCAGGTACAGATGCAGAGTGCGTCCTTAAAGAAGAAATTGTATAGACATACTGCATCCTTAAAGAAGAAATGTAATCTTTTTTTAATTGTTTAATTAAAATTGTGGCAGCCTTCCTCAAAGTCAGCAGGCCTTAGACAACTGCCTAGTTTGCCTCGTGCTGGATCCAGCTCTGGTTGTAAGAGATTTCTAGTCTATAATGATGATTTTTAGGAATTTTAGTTAGAATAAAGAAGAAGTTCAGTAAATAAGGAAGAAGCAGTGTTTGGGCTTTGCTGAGCTGAGTAGATAAGGCTTAACTTTGTATAGCATATCTAACTTTTTATTTGTTATAAAACTTAAATGATCTATATGTTTATCAAAGGTTAGTTCATGGTCAAAAATTACTGCTGGATGTTTGGCCTGGGTGATTTGTTCAATAGTGGCGTTGCTCTTAGTTATAATTCAGATTTTACCTGTACCAGGTAGAAGAAGCTTGGCTTTTTGGCGTTTAGTAATAAGTGGGATTTTTGGAGCCACTCTTCAATCAAGTTAAATTGTTTGCTAAACAGATGAATGTGGAGTCATAAGTAAATATTAGGCAATTGGTCTGCAGACTATTACACACCTACCTAGTAATTATTGACCAAAGGTGAGATTTAAGCCCTGTATTTCATGTCTGTGAGGTAAACACCTTAACTGTCATGCCAACCCCCCAAACTACGATTAGCATATACAATTAATGATGCAGTAGGAATGATGTTATGCATTTTAATAATGAAGACGGAGAATAGGATTGGTCGTAGGATAGATCCTTCTGGGACAAGTACACTGATGAGGAAAAAGTCTGAGAATGTTTGTGACGATCTGACGGCTTGGGAATGGTTTGATAAACAGTTCTGAAATTAAGTTGTTGTGTAGGTGCTAAGGTCCACTTCTGACAGATGTTGATGAACAAGTGGGTGTGATAACAGTGTCAGAAGCCTTGGGCAGGGCTCGGGACGTGGTGGTCGTGGAATGTACACACTTTTACTTTGATAGATATTGCTTAAAAGATATAACATATCAGATATAAGAGATGATCCACTGTGGTGACCTCTAACAGGAGCAACTGAAAGAAAAATAAATTTAAGAAATATAATAAGGTGTTTCTGTACTATATCCTGAATGAAAACCATGTTGAATAGGTGACAGAAGGTTGTTGTAATCAAGTGAAAGGTGCAATTATTTTTGCACAAACTTTTCTAGTATTTTGGATAATGGTAATTGGTAATGACATTGCAACTGGCCTGTAGTTGGAAACGTTTTTATGGGATCCAACTTTGTAGATTGGTATTATGTATGATTTATTTTCCAGAGGTTAGGAATGTATTACTTTGTAATGGATTTAATAATTAATATAGTAGCTGAGTAGGCATTAACTGCCAATGCCATTAGAAGATACACAGGGTGAGAAGATCAGATGCCAGGGTGTGGACTTTAGTTCTTGCAGCAGTCTTTTTACAGAGGCTACACTGGTCAGGAGTAAATGAAAAGAGTCAGGTGGAAGATCCTTGTAAGGGTAGGTGCATTTGACTTGTATCTGAGTTAATGAAGTGAGTGCTAAAAATGCAGGCAATATTGTAATCAGATTCTTTCGGGAGAGGGCGGGTTTAAGTATTTTTTTTTGTGCAGGACCAATACCGTTTATGTCTGGTATGAATTTATTTAAGTAATTGAAGGCAGTAGGATTATTTTGTTCATTTGATTACTTTTGACTTGGATTCTGACTGTGTTGTAGGCTTGTCTGGAATGCACAGTTTTCATTGTTTTCCATTGTTTCAAAGCCTTATCTCTTTGTTTGCTTAATTCCTGGTGACATCCAAGGAGCTGTGATACGTTTAACTTTTTACTATGGGTGGAGGCAATGGATTCAAGTAAGATTAACAATAAGTGCTTAAAATAATTGATGGCGTTGTCAGAGGAAGAATTTTTACAGGGTGCCAGTGACATTGTGTAGGCTAATAGGATCCCCTTCAGTTAATCGACCTTCTGAAATGCCGAAACTTCATATGGCCGAGACCTTATGACCAACATTTCAGAAGGTCAACACTAAAAAACAAGGATAAATAAATAAATACACAAAAACAATTCTTTTTTTTTTTTTTGTTTTTTTTTTGCATTTTTGCAGGGGGGCAAGCCCCCCTACGCCTCCATACCCCCTGCTAATTAAATATACCAACTCCGAGATCACACTACATTGAGGAAAACGGCAAATTTCCCATTCTGCAATGTACGATGATCTCTATTCACACTGTTTGACCTTCCAAAATGTCAGTAATATGGTCTCAGCTATATGACATTCGGCATTTCAGAAGGTCAAGCAACTGAAGGGGATCAGGCTAATAAAGGTGTCCTTTTTAACGCTATTCTCAGTTCAAATTCATTTATAAGTGGCATTTCTTCTGATTTTTTTGTATACCTCAAATTATGAATTCAGGATTATGGTCACTTATTGTGAACTGATAGTGTTTTGCATACCTTTGTGTTGGTGAGAATCTAATCTTTCTTTGCCGGAGTCCTTGTTTGTGCAGGTGTTGTCTATTATTACCAGAGAGAGAAAACAAATAGATTTATGTTGGGCTGTTCATGGATTAAGGTTGATTGGTTTGGCCTGTGAATGCTAACATCCCCTAGTATGATCATGCTCTGTTTATACTGACTGAGATTCAGTAGGGATGTCCTCCATGATGGAAATGTTAGTCGAACCAGGTAGTGAAGATACACAAAGTGTGGCAATGTGGATCAAGGAGTCAGAGTTACTAGTTAAGGTAGTAAGTAGAAATTTGTTGGAGTCAAAAGAGTGAATGGATAGTAAACAGTGATGTGAGTTAAGCTGGTTGAATAATGGAATACGTATTCTTTCACCTACTCTTGTTTATTTGTTACGTCTAATAATGTTATATCCGGGGGGGAGAATTTCTTCATCACTTATTTAGGGTTTTAGCTAAGTTTCTGTTATGGTTAATATATCTGTTTTTTATGTTATAATTTAAGAGGCGATTTCTGTAATTTTGTTACAGATGCTTCTTACATTTAGATGACAAATGTCTATATTTTTGAATGAATGACTGAGGTGAAAGTTGTTGAATGTAGGGTCTGGATTAACCTCTATGGAGCCACATATAAAAATGTATATTGAAGAGGGTGGAAAATAGCTGGATAGTTTTAAATGAACTACATAAGTATATTTTCTATTGGGGGAGACTGTGATGGGTCTAGTTTTTTAATGTTAGACCGTCTGGTATATGTGTATTGTTGTATCCCATAGAATATTGGTAGAGAAGATATTTTTTTTTTGCTGGGAGCTGTTGCAATATTATTTATAACTGTTAAAATGCTGTGGAGTGTGGTAGTTTGTAAACAGAATTAGTATTGTTAGTAAAAGAATGATGGTGAGTTCCATGAAATTATTGTTAGTTGTTGAGGCAGTCATTATTTGTGCATGAGGGATTCAGATAAGTGTTGTGCTATTTGTGGCGAGATTCGGATGGAATAGTGGTGATTGATGGGTACATATAGAATTTTCTATAGCTTGTTTGATGTTTTAGGGGTGTGTTTTTTGGAAAGTATAAAATTAAACAGACCTGGCAACAGCTGGGGAATGGGTGCCAGAGAAGAGCAAAGCAGGCACGCAGGCATGAACAGTTCAGGTGCTGGAAATCCATGCTTGTGTGTGTACACAGTAGATGTTCAGGCAGGGGCAAACTAATTGGGCAGGTCTGGTGCTTACAGGCTCGAACAGCGGGTCTACTTCACATCACCTAAATCTCATTTGACTGAATTTCATTTTACTGAGACCAAATCACCTAATTTTCAAAATACTGAAAACTCATTTGACTGAATCTCATTTCACGGAATTGTAAGCCATAGACATGATGTGGGTTTCCCTTCACCTGTGACTTGTTTGTGATAAGAAGAATTTCTGAAACTTACAGCGCTGACTGTCAGAATATCAATAGTCATGTATAAAGTAGTGTTGTAGTGTTTCTAAATGTGAGTATGTCTCTTTACAGTTTTATGGGAAGTATGTAAAGTAATATGGCAGACATGTTGGCATTCCCAGCAGTAGTGGCAGCGTGTAGACTACTGTAAGGTAAGTAAAAGGTATATACCCTTTTCCTCACTGTACTGCGAGCCTGGAGTTAGTATATATATATATATATATATATATATATATATATAGTTAGGAGGGTGCGGGGGACTGGCGGGTGTGGGAGGCATAGCCCCCCCCCCCCCCCACCTAGTTTGGTTTTAAATTGTCTGGTTTCTGTTAAGAGGCTAAGTAAGTAGTTTTTAAATTCTGGAAAGAGGTAGTCATTAGTGTTGTAAGTGTGTATGTCTATTGTTTAAAATTTAGTCTTTTGAAATTTAGCATTGTAAGGTTTTGGTGAAATGAGATTTCAGTCAAATGAGTTTTCAGTATTTGGAAAATTAGTTGATTTGGTCTCAGTCAAATGAGATTTAGGTGAGGTGAAGTAGACCCGTAATAGCAGGTAGGTAAATGAACTGCACACAGTTGTATTCAATTATTGCAATATTTCTGTTAAAACATATTACCCTGTTGTTAACTGTATTTTCACTATATGGTGCACAATGTATATATAAGCTGTTAAGGTGCACTGTCCTACCTGTGAACTGCAGTCATCATAAATTATCATATTGTATACAAACCTATCATACGCTTCAGCTAGCCGCATACCGTGTCGCTAACTCTAGTGAGACTCGTGCTTCCTTTTCTCACTGTAGTTCGTCACATCCAGAAATCTTCCTGCCACCCATTATTCTTACTTCCCTACATTCTCTTCTCCCCCTCTTATCAAACCATTCTCCGTAATGGATTCTGGTTTTCAAATTTTTCAATTCCTCTGCCAACCATTCCAGTGCAAACAAAACTATATATATTATCTAGGAAGTGCTGTCCTCCGTCATTTCTCACGTCCGTAGACCAATAAGCAAACTTCTAAATGGCTACAAGCAGGCATAACATGCCCACCATCCTGCATAAGCTAATCACGGTCTTCTTCTTCCTCTTCCTTATGACTGAAGTAGAGTCAAACGCTGTCCTTTTCAATACTTTTGTCCTGCGTTGTGCTCAACATCCTTCGTTCATTCCCCAACATGTGCATCTAAATCTCTGCTTGCTAAGTGTAGTAGCACCATAAAACAAAAACAAACATTCGGATTTCCCAAACTTAAGCCATCGTCGCTTTGGTAAGATTGTATATATTTATTTCCAGACACCTTTATTGAATTATCACTTGTGACGCAGGCAAATTTACATACATATAAATGTAATCACACTGTAACATAACAAACATTTTACTTCACATATATTGCTATATATCATATAACCTAAGCAACATTGCACCTGTCTTTTTTAATAAGAAACATCTTTATTAAGCTATCACTTACTACATAGGCAAACATACATTTATACAAATGAAAACAAACCACACCGATTAATGCAATGCAGGAAACGGATTTGGCTAAAGAAGCAAGCATCCTCAACAGATAACCATTCTGCAAGCTAGTACATAGTCATTGTCCTTTATTCAAAAATCACCCGCTGTTTTATTAGGAATGCAATACTCCCTCCTTCTTTGCCCTCACTCAACTTTAAACAACTCATTAACACCGCGTGACAAACCTAACTCTAACCTATCAAACTATTAGAAATCAACAACTTTTTACTAGATAACAACTTCATACAGATTCTACAAAACCCAGCCAAAATAAGCCAAACTATTAGAAATCAACAACTTTTTACTAGATAACAACTTCATACAGATTCTACAAAACCCAGCCAAAATAAGTCTAAAATACAACAGCCATATCTTATTGGATCTGATTATTAAAAATAACTCTCATTAGCTTTCTTCTGTCTCCATTCTGCTGCCTACACTAAGTAATTATTTTCCATTTGCTTTCACTACAATATTCCCCATAAAAATACCAGACTAATTACATTATGGCCTAAATCAACCAACAAACTCAAAATCTGCAGAATGATTTAGACTTAACAGATTGGTTACTCATTTCCAGCTGCAACACTCCTCACTCAGCTGTCGAAATTATTCTTGTTAAAACTCTAAGGGAAGCATTTCTCACTCAGCTCCAGACTCTTAAAGTCTATGAAAAAAAAATCACTGCATTTCCAAACAAAGTATTATCTTATTCCAACTGTACAGATTCAACTAAGCAACAATGGAAAAAATCCCCAGTCCAGAATCCCAAGATAGCTTTATTAATCTAGGAAATGTAGGCATAAAGACAACAAGACATCATAACGCTCTCCATCTATAGTTCCAGCAGAAAGGTAACCATATCAAGTCAACACAATTTTGCAGACTAGTAAACCAAGTAATAGGTAAAATCTTATGTAAATGCAAAAATACTCTATTTGTGCATCTTCAGGCTTCATAAAACCATAAAACCCATTTTCAAGGATTTCCTTCTCTCTTCCCCCCATGGCTGACCTGGTGTGACTGTTTGAACTTCACATTTACCTACACTAACAAACTGCAGCTCCTGAATAAGTGTCTACAGGATTGCAATTGGAAAACACAACAAAAATTGTTTCTCCCAGGAATTAATCAGAGTAGGTTACACACACAAAAAGCATTTGTTAAGCATTCTCTTACAGTGCTGTGTAATTAAGCAAGTCACCATTTTGGGCAGCCATAGGTCTCTTTTCTACTTGAGTGTTTGCCTCCTTCCCCTGTAACTAAAGTACACCGACTCTTACATTTGTCACTCTGACCCTAATTTTTACAGGTATAATTTATGCCTTTCTGTCTTTCTAACACTCAGACATAGATTCCTGTTGAAAGTTTTACTTACTTGTCTGACATTTGAACAAGTAACTCTTGTAATAATCCTCAAAATTGTATACTGTTGGTCTGTCTTTCCTGCTAAACATAAGTAAAATTACAGTGCTGAATGCAAGTAACATTACAGTGCTGAGTGCAGATTTTAGGCCCTTACATTCAACTTACCTCTGGTGTGGTGTCAGTCAATCAGGGTATTCCTCTAACCACTCCTACTGCCTTCTCTTTTCCCCCACCCCCCTCTTTCCTCAAACAGGTTAAACTGCTACAACTTAGTACAGGCATTGGTTCATCCCTGCTCCGCTTGCCCTCGCTTCCCTCGGGTTTGCTTCGCACCCCATCCTGCCCCTAAATTCCTCCTGCCCCTGGTGCTGCTACATTTATTGGTACTAGACCACACCCCACTTTTTTTAAACCAATCAGTAACAACTTGTCATTCAACAGCACCACTCTCAACCTGATACCACCAGTCCTCCAACTCTACTATTCCTTTTGCCCAAGTTTCAAGTCCCATTCAGTAGGTATGCTATCACCCAAAATAGTCTTATTAACTCTACTTCTACCCCTGTTACTCATCCCAGGTATGCTATCACCCACAATAGTCTTATTAACTTTACTTCTACCCCTTTTACTCATCCCATATCTCTTAACTGCCTACGAATATCAGGGTCACCCAGGTTTCTACTACCCTAAATTCCAAACCTCCATCCCATCTACAACAGATAATAATGCCCCCTTACTCACTCCCCTCATGCTTACCCCCTTAACCCCCAAATACTACCATCTTACTAGACCTGGTTACATTAGTCCTAAAACTAGACACTATTACAAAACTTTATTCAAAATCTTAAAACTCATACTCAGGATACACTACAGCCTTACAAAGGATGGCGACATCCACCCAAACCCTGGTCCATCCCCACCTGTTGGCCCTAATCCCCCTTCAATATCCCCTACCACCATAGATCCAACAAACAGACCTCCTAACTCACTGCAGGCCTGCCATCTAAACATTAGGAGCATAAATAACAAAACTCAGCACCTGCATGCCCTCTTAGCTGTTCATTTCCCAGATATATTATGCCTAACAGAAACGTGGTTGAAGCCTGCCACCAAGGACCATGAGATTCTGCCACCAGTGTATAGCATGTTTCGACTAGACCGTACCACCAAAAAGGGTGGTGGGGTAGCCATACTTTACAAATCTACCCTATCTGTCAGCATAGACACCCAACAACCACCCCAGTTCAATAATGCTGAAATTCTTCTCTCAAAACTACAAATTAACAAAAACAATAATGTAAACATTGTCGATGTCTACATTCCCCTAGGGAGGAACACAGAAACCTTAGAAGACTTCTTATATTGGTTATCCAATAACCACCCCCAAGAAACAATTGTACTTGGGGATTTCAATATTGACTGGAACATTTGCTCTTGTGAAACCCCCACAACCCACATAAACCTCTATGGATTTACTCAAATCATAACTTCCCCCACCAGCACAGGAAAAGCCAATAACAAGGAAAGTACCCTAGACTGGATACTCGTCAATACCCATCTTCAGTCTTCTAAATCAGGCACTTTGCCTGATAACCTAAGTGACCACTGTCTCGCCTATGTAATCAAGCTCAAAGTAGACTGCTCCTACCAATCCACCTATAGAACGTTAAGAAGCAACAAGAATTTTATTTTCACCAAGTTTCAAAATGAACTTAAGGCATGCAACTGGTCAGTACTAAAAAGTCTCCCCCTAGATGAAGCAGTAGCATACTTTAACACCAAATTCCTTGCTATTCGTAACTCCCATGCTCCCAGCTGCTCTGCTAGAACCAAAGTTAATATTGCACCATGGCTTTCTAAAGATACCAAAACCAAAATTTCACTCAGAAACAAAGCATGGGCCACCTACCGAAAAACAAAAGCCCCACTTGATCAACAAAGATTCAGACAGCTAAGGAATGACACCAAAAAATCCATAACCTTAGACAAAAAGAGCCACTACTACCATCTACTGCAAAAACACCAAAACAAACCTCAAAAGTTCTGGGCAGCAATAAACAAACTGCTCCACCCCCCTCAGCTTCCCAACAAAAATCCCCAGTAGATATTGCTAATAACTTCAACAGCTTCTTCACAGAGACTATCCAGTCTCTAGCCAGCCAACTCTCTCCCAATGGCTCTAATTCTAATGTAGCCACACCCAGTACCCAAACATACTTTACCTTCCAACCTGTTCCTACTCAACTTATTCATGCTCTACTTAAGAAACTAAGACCCACCACCCTGGCTGCCGACCTCTTCCCAGCAGACTATCTGCAAAAGGCTGCTGACACCATAGCCTACTCCATCTCTATCTTGATCAACAGAGCTATATCTGAAGCTACTGTACCCACTATATAGAAAATCTCCCATGTCATACCTCTCCATAAAGGAGGTAGTTCCACTGAACTGTCAAACTTTAGACCATAGCTATTCTGTCACCTCTAGCTAAAATTATGGAGAAGTGTGTACACATACAGCTCATGCACTACGTCACACAGAACAAGCTGTTGTCCAACTTGCAGCATGGCTTTAAGCCACACCACAGTACTACTTCTGCCCTCCTCTCTTTCTCTAACGTCATTAACCACAACCACAATAATAACAAACTATCCTCAGCACTCTTTCTAGATCTAGCCAAGGCTTTTGACATGGTTGACCACAAAATGCTTATAAATACCTTGAAGGCCTTCTCCTTAAACAACCATGCACTCCAATGGTTTCAATCCTACCTGCAGGGCAGGCAACAGGCAGTCCTATGGTAGGACAAGCTATCATCTTGCCTACCCATCACATTAGGTGTCCTCCAGGGCTCGATACTAGAACCCCTTTTCTCCATCTTTATCAACGACCTTCATTCAGTCATCCCAGATGCTACCTGCATTCAATATGTGGATGACTCCACCTTGATTTGTTCTGACACCTCACCAGCTACTTTATTCACATTAACCCAAAATACCTTAAATACAGTGAAAGAATGGCTCTCCAATCAACATCTAATCCTAAACTCCAACAAAACTAAGCTGCTCCTCTTCTCCCCCACATGCAGGACCCCCCTGCCAGCCTTCAACATAACTGCTAACAATGGCACTATCATCTCCCCAAAAGCCCAAACTAAACTACTGGGTGTCATAGTTGATAACCTGAAGTTTGATGTGTATAGCAATCAAACTATCAAAACCATTAATAAAAAAACTTGGCTCTCTTTACAGAATCAAACCTTTCCTTACCCCACTTGCTAGAACTGCAATTGCCCATTCCCATCTGCTATCAACTCTTCTCTATGCCTCACCTCAATTCTCCAACTTAAACAAAACAGATCTTAATAAACTATCATCCAGCTATAATCACATTGACAGATTTGCTACTGGCACAGCCTTCCGGACACACCACTGTCACAACCGAAATCGCCTAGGATGGCTTGAACTGCCAAGCCTACTGAAGTTCAACCAGCTAATAATGGCACATAAAGTCCTTTACCAACCAGAAAATACACCGGCACTAAACAATATTATCAGCCCCTATACCAGCACCCGGCCACTGCGATCATCCACTAGACTCCTAGTTCAAACATACAAATCCAACTACTCAGCTGGGGACTCTCTGTTTGCCAACTCTGTTGGAAAAAATATGGAACAGACTCCCAGCTGACTTGACCCTAGAACCCTCACTAACCCAATAGAAAAACAAACTCAAGAAATACTTCAAACTCATTGGTTATGTCCTTGCACTAACCCAGACTAGTGACCTCACTATTTCTTAGGTGCCTTACCTTCAACTACTTTTAACTTTTTTCTACCACTCCATTTCAGGAAGGGTCAATTGTATAATTGCTGCTCAGTGTGTCTTAAACCTAAATGTAATGTTATGTATGTTTAACTTTGAAAATAATGTTATATTTTGTAAAGTGTTTTATAATAAGTACTATATGTGCTAAATGCTGGTATTGCTTATGACTGTAATCTGCTTGAAACTAGCATTTACTAAATGTTCAATGTGTATTATTATCTTGGAGCTTTTCTCCCCGGGCCTCTGCTGAAAATGGACATATATCCAGTCGGACATTCCCGGTCAACACATGTAAAATAAAAATAAATAAATAAATAAATAAATAAATAAATAAATATAACTTCATTGAAGAAGTTATTGTAACTCTCTCAAACAAATAACCCGCAAAACACAATCTGTCAACAAACTATCAAGTCATCAGCTTACATCTCTCCTTTTAAAACTAAAGAACAGCAGCCCTTGGTACACAGGGATAAAGCCTGTACTGTGCTCAGGATACCCAGTAAGTAAAATAGCAGCATGGATACAGGAGGGGCCACATGGGGGATGATGGGAGGGAGTGACTGATGTTATCTCTCTGAACTTGGGGAAAGGAAGACAGCCTAAGTCCACTGCAATAACAACATTACAGCCTCTGAACTCCATGCAGCAGATGCAGTATACAATGAGGAGAAGTGCTGGTGGCAGCTGCATGCAGCACGTGTTATACTATGAGGGGAGGTGCTGATGGCAGCTGCATGCAGCATGTGGTATGCCATGAGGGGAGGTGCTGGTGGCAGCTGCATGCAGCACATGGTATACCATGAGGACAGGTGCTGGTGGCAGCTGCATGCAGCACATGGTATACCATGAGGACAGGTGCTGGTGTCAGCTGCATGCAGCAAGTGGTATACCATGAGGACAGGTGCTGGTGGCAGCTACATGCAGCACATGGTATACCATGAGGGGAGGTGCTGGTGGTAGCTGCATGCAGCACATGCTATACCATGAGGAGAGGTGCTGCTGGCAGCTGCATGCAGCATGTGGTATACCATGAAGACAGGTACTGGTGGCAGCTACATGCAGCACATGGTATACCATGAGGGGAGGTGCTGGTGGCAGCTGCATGCAGCACATGGTATACCATGAGGGGAGGTGCTGGTGGCAGCTGCATGCAGCACATAGTATACCATGAGGAGAAGTGCTGGTGACAGCTGCATGCAGCACGTGGTGTACCATGAGGGAAGGTGCTGGTGGCAGCTGCATGCAGCAAGTGGTGTACCATGAGGAGAAGTGTTGGTGGCAGCTGAATGCAGTACATGGTGTACCATGAGGGGAGGTGCTGGTGGCAGGTGCATGCAGCACGTGTTATACCACGAGGAGAAGTGCTGGTGACAGCTGCATGCAGCACGCGGCATACCATGAGGAGAAGCGCTGGTGGCAGCTGGTAGCCAGCTGCAGGAGGAAAAGAATAAACACTAAAGAATTATTAAAATTACTAGAAGAAATAACAGTAGACAGCCCAGCTCACAAATATAGTTGACATCCATGATTTATCAAAATGACCAGTAAACATATAGTTTTACCTTTATAAAAATTGTTAATCTCCATCTCAGTGCTAACACAGTTCCATCCATATGGATACAAACAATAGTTCAGCCCTTTACTAAAGTTTCCAAGTCTGGCTCATATAATGAATTTGGGCCCATCTGTATCCTTCCTCCAAGAAAACCATTTAAATAACTTCCCAAGACAACATATATTTTGAGGTGGTAGAAGCACCGTTTGACTGGCACACCCTCAATGATGACAAGTCTAAAGTATTTAACTTAGACAACCATGTTATTCTTCATAATGGCTTACTAGCAACACATGCTAGCCCAAATTCTCTTCTATAATTACTTACCCAGGATAACATTTTCAGTCAAAATAGGATCACAAACTAAAAAAAAATGTGCAGCGCTGGATAAAGACGTCCATCAATTAGGCATATTATTCCCACTCCATATCCATCCACAAGCTATCCCCTGACCTCCTCCTGCTTCCAACAACTTATGTATAAATGGTAATTCCTCAATCTAGTCCATTCCTTCTTATTTATTTATTTATTTATTTATTTATTTATTTATTTATTTACTGCATTATCAGGAAAGTCCACTGGGCCTAAAAGAGCCCATTTTCAGTGGAGGCCCAGGGAGAAAAGCTCCGACAAGAACATAGATACAGAAAATATTAAACATTAATTGGTACAGAAGTAGAAACTGTGTTATACATAGTGATTACACTAATAGATACACAATATATACATAAAAGCAGGAATTTAGTTGGTTGCCAGATGAGTTCAACCAGAGAGGTATAAACAGAGATATATTAATCAGCATTATTGTACCAGTATCAAGTGATGAAAAATTAATAATTATGGAGAAAAGCATAGGAGCTTAGTTCTCATATAAGGAGGAGGAAGAGGTTAGGTTATAGAGCAGGTACAGAGCCAGGAAGGGTTGTTATAGAGCAGGTACAGAGCCAGGAAGGGTTGTTATAGAGCAGGTACAGAGCCAGGAAGGGTTGTTATAGAGCAGGTACAGAGCCAGGAAGGGTTGTTATAGAGCAGGTACAGAGCCAGGAAGGGTTGTTATAGAGCAGGTACAGACCCAGGAAGCAGGTACAGAGCTTGGAAGAGTTGAGATGATTTTTTAGTATTTGTTTGAAGGTGGTGGTGGTGCCTCTGCTTCTTATAGAAGGTGAAAGCGAGTTCCATACTTTGGTGACGGTGAAGTCTTGTACTCAAGAAACAATCACAATCAGATTTAAATTCTTCTCTAATTGACTCCAAAACATACATCTGTTGAATACAAGAAAAAACAAAAGCTATGCTCTTTGGAACTAATGAAACCTTTGTGTTACTCCCAAAACTGACAGAGCTTTCAAAATGAACAAACTCCACCAGAAACTATCACTCATTTTTGTTAGTGTAGCCTTTGGTATACCGATAAATAAACTTCAGATTCCATTTTAATATCACTACAGCAATAACAAACAAGCTGTTTTTGGTTTAAACAATTCTCCCACTTTATCTTCACTGAATGCAGAAGTGCTGTAGGAAAATGAGTTCTCCTGTCCTAGATGGAATACAGCATTCCTGTCATTGCCACAGCAACCAAAAATAATCAATCTGCTTTACAAAATGCCAGCAATCAAGTCTGGAGACTTGTTCCCTTTTCCACCAAGTTTGAACATTGCTGTCTTACTGCATCGGAGGCTGTGACGTTCAGGGGCTAATCTAAGTATCAGTTCAATGACTGCCAAATTGAAGCATAAACTCCTTTCCATCCTTCTGCCTCTACCATTGAAATATCAAAATCTGAGTCTGCAATCTATAATCTATAATCTATAATCTGTAATCTATAATCTATAATCTATAATCTATAATCTGTAATCTATAATCTGAAATCTATAATCTATAATCTATAATCTGTAATCTATAATCTATAATCTATAATCTGTAATCTATAATCTGCAATCTATAATCTATAATCTATAATCTGTAATCTATAAATTATAATCTATAACAACCAATGGGCCTGCTCTGCTCACTTCCTGAAGCAAACTGCACTGCACAGACCATATTTTTTCCTGTCTTTGCCCCCAAGCTATAGGAATCCTTCCCAATACCATAAAGGAAATAAAATCATATCCCAGCTTCCATGCACATCTCAAAACATTGTTCAAAACAAGGCTAAATGTGTTTATTTTACTATAGGTATCACTATACTCCGCCTCTGCAGCTCATCTTACAGTAATTACTTAAACTGGCTATTCATAGGTTCATAGGTTCATAGGTAGGTAGGTACTAGGCTATCGGCCCAAGGGCCTACGTAAGCCTAGCCAACAAGATTAACTGGCTTACGCCACCCAAGAAAGTTATTTTCCTGTGCCACTGTCGAGCAGAGACACAGAAGTGATCCCCGGGGTGTATTTCCTATTTCCCATCCACTCATCAGGATTTTTCTTGAAGAGTGCTAATGAAGAACTTTGCTTGACATAGATGGGTAGCCTGTTCCAGAGTATGGGAAGTCTCTGGGACAGGAATCTATCCCTCCAGCATGTCCTGTTTATTGTGGTGACAAGGTTTAGGTCCCTAGAACATGTAGCTCGGAGGGATTGGGATTTCTTTAGGTGTAGCATGTCCAACAGCTCTGGGTTTGACATAGCTTTATATGTTAGGCAGAGATCACCTCAGAGTAGGTGATATGCTACAGAGTAAAGCTGGAGGTTTTTGAGGCGGTCAGTGTAGGGCATTTGTTTGAGGCCAGTAATCCTCTTTGTGAGGTACTTCTGTGGCCTTTCCAGCTGCTGCAGATGTTTTGTGAGGTACATTCCAAAAGGGGCGTTGTACTCTATAATGGGTCTAATGAGTGTCGAGTAGTGGGGAACAATGACCTCTTTTTTCCTGGATGAGAACCCTTTTATGATGAGGTATGCCACGTAGAAGGACTTCCTGACTACTGTGGCGATGTGACTATCAAAGGAGAGACTACTGCCCACCTGGGTCCTAATGTCTCTTATCACACATTCAGTGTTAAGTAGATTGCTGCCTATGTGGTAGTTCACGGGTACAGAGTTTTTACCAAAGGGGATGACAATGCACTTTTTGGCACTGAGCTTGAGGCCATGGCTCTGACACCAGGCATCTGTCTCAGCGAAGCCCTTCTGTAGGATGTCCACATAATTTCTGTAGCTGTTAGTTAATTCCTGCTACTGTTTCTTCCTTAACTACATCTTTTGCCTTCTTCCTTCCCACTCCAATCTCCCTAGCCTCCTTACCAAACATAATCTCTATTTCATTCCTAGTTAATTAAATTTGAACATATTGTACATATATGCATATGCTGTGTTGGTTTCATTTTCCACTTTTAATTTCTGTATAGCTAGCATATCAGATTGTAGATTTGTTTGAACTCTGATGTAAAGACATTCAGTGTAAGCAGTGGGTTGGCTGGAAAAAAAAAGTCTGATCAAAACTGTGATCTACCTTGAATAAAAAATTCTAAATAACTAAATCACTGAATAAGACCAAATAACAAATGTTATGAATCAGGTTAGTACGTCTAAAAGATATGGCTTTGACTCCTAGAGTTTTCACTTATTTTGTAACTCTGCACTTATTAAGGAACCTCTTTTGTGTATCTCAGCGACGGTAAAAAATCCAGAGAGCCACTTAGGATCCTACAATTGCAAACATTTCAAATAATAAATGTAGATACATAAATGATGAATAAACACCACTGAATCAATAAATGAGCTCCTTAAAAGCATGCAATGAAAAATAACTCATATGTGGAAAGACAGAATTTTATGTAGTGTTGCCCCTGACAAGCAGACAAAGAGACAGAAAAGAAAACAACGTGGACAGCTTGCCAGTAAACGGATATATCAATAAACTGGCCAGCTAGGCCTCGCTCCAGGCAAATACGCTGTGCTGATGACTTGGTCTTACAATGTACAGGTTATCACATTCCTACCATTCATAAACTATTAATAACGTGTTTTTCAAAGGTCTGGAGATTGCGCAGTTCTTAGCAGTTTGCAAAGAGGAGTATGGTTATAGCAAGCTTCATCTTATAGTCTGGGATTGAGTCCTCCCATCTTCATTTGCCTACTGTGTAACTCTGAGCAAATCACTTAAGTAGACAGAGCTCTTGGGTCACTCTTGGAAAGAAATATTTGTGCCGAGTAGTTTGATGGTAAGATTTATGACTCACAGCACCAGGGCCTGTATTTGATTCTAATTTCTAATCACCGTTTGTTTAAAGCTTTCATCTTCTCCCCATATCTGTTTTTTTTTCTGAGTACCCCAGTTTCATCCCACCATGCAAAACATATTGGTTGATTAGCTACACAGAACTGTTCACAAATATCATATTTACCATTGCAGCTTGGGCTGTGACTGAAAGTTCATTTATTAATTTATTGCCATTTGATTACCAGGAAAGTCCAACTGGGTAGAAGACCATTTTCAGAGGAGGCCCAGGGAGAAAAGCTCCAAATTATTGCAACATATTTTATAAACAATAATATTACAATCTTCAAAAATAAAACAAAAACATCTGAGGTTTAAATAATTATAGCAACTTAGACATAATATAAAAACATTGCTATAGAATTGATACAAGTTATATGACGATTAACCCCATTTAGAGAAATTTTAGATGTTTTTTAGTGAAGTTAAAGGTAAGTTAGTCTAAAAACAGGAATTGGAATATGAAGTGAGGGAAAAACAGGCTTCTGGTATATTTAGAGAGAAAGTGAGGAAAAAGAGTTTGATAGAAGTAAGAAAGTAAGTGAAGAAGGGAGCGTAAGGAGGTATTAGGAATGAAAAGGTACTTGTTCACATTTATGGATATAGTTTATCCTGGTTTTGAGCACGGACAAAGTCAGATTTTAGCTAGGAAGTATTTCAGAGTGGTTTTGAAAGACGGGAGGGATGATATTGACCTGATGGATACAGGTAAGGTATAGTTGTGTAGAATTTTTTTTTAGTGCTGGACAGGCAGAGTTGGTAAGAAGCTGTGTATATATGTTAGTCAATGAGACAGTTCTTACCAATTTAGACTTTTTAGTATTATACAGTGGTGGGTTCTGAAAGGGGGTTTTGCTGCAAATTTAGCAACTTGTTATAACATTGCTCAAGTCTGAATGTTTCTGAAGCCTGGAGTTTAGAAAGAATGGGAGTGCCATAAAGACGTGAAAAGGGTCCATTGACCATTTGTTAACAAGGTAGGCTCACTTGGCATGTGTGGCCCTTTTCAGAGAAACACACAAGCACTGCCTGGCAAAGCTAATTGCTCAGAGTCACACAGTAGACAAACAGAGGGAGAAAGAAATCAAACCCTGTATCTTGAGCTGCAGGAAGCAACTTGTTAACCATACTTTGCACTAACTGGTAGCTACTGTGTTGGCACTGTCTACAACTATTTAATCTCAGTCCTTTAGCTCTCACTGACCCACAAAACAGTTCTATTGCTTATGGTTCCTCTTTTTTAAGTATCTTGGTTTTTGGCATGACTCTGCCATTAGCCTTACATACTATGCATATGTGATCTGCAAGAAAGAAACTGCTTTTTGGCTGCACGCAGCCTGTAAGGCAACAAGCAGCCTTGCAACATTGCAGAAAATGAATACAGCAGAAAATGGTTGTGAATTTTCACAAGCACTGCAAACTAAACTACACACAGTATTAAATCTAGGAATATGAAACAAGCAGACAACATGGGTAACCAGATTACAACCCTTATGCTGTACATAAGGCTGTGGGAATTACTGCCCCATTAGCTTGACGAGTCTGATATGCAAAGCTATGGAACGCATCATCATAGACCTAATAAACAAAGATACAGGGAATCTCCAAAGTCTGGATCCCACACTTTTGTGAAGGGTAGATCATGCCTGCTCAACTTGGTTGGCTTCTTTGATTCAATCACCAGAGCTGTGGATGAAGGCAAGGTGGTTCATACAGCCTACCTTGATCTGGCCAAGGCATTTAATACCATTCCCCACTCAGGAATCATAGGAAAAACTCACTAAGATAGGCATCAACCCCTATATCACTAGGTGGGTTGCAAACTGGCTCACAGATAGAACCCACAGTGTGAAAGTAGCTGACTCCAAGTCAGACTGCCGACTAGTCATGAGTGGAGTCCCATAGGGTTCAGTCCTGTGTCCTCTCCTGTTTGGGATCTACTTAAGTCCAGGCCAACACAAAGGGACTCTGGCTGACACAGTTCACAGATGATTGCAAGTTGAGAGCTATTATTAATTCCACAAGTGATGTTGACATCCTACAGAATGGCCTCACTGAGACCAATGACTGGTGTCAGAACCATGGCCTTAAGCTCAATGCCAAAACATGTGTCGTCATCCCCTTTGGAAAAAACCCGGTTCCCAATGAATTACCACATAAATAGTAGTCCACTGAATACAGATGGCGTTATAAGAGATCTGGGAACACAGGTTGACAGCAAACTCTCTTTTGATCACCACATTGCCACTGTGGTCAGAAAGTCCTTCTATGTGGCACATCTCATTACTAAGGGTTTTGCATCCAGGAAGAAAGAGGTCATTGTCTCCCTCTACTCTTCCATCATTAGGCCAATCATCGAGTACAATGTCCAATTTGGCATGTACCTCACTAGACACCTGCAACAACTGGAGAGGTCACAAAAGCACCTCACAAATAGGATCCTAGGCCTTAAACACTTGTCCTATATGAACAGACTTAAAAAAACTACAACTATTCTTTGTCACATATCGCCTAGTTAGAGGCGATCTCTGCTTGACTTACAAAGCCATGCTTGACCTAGCTCTGTTAGAAATGCTACATCTAAAGAAATCCCATTCCCTCCGTACCACACACTCCAGAGACCTCAACCTCATTAACACAATCAACCGAGCATACTGGAGGGATAGGTTCATAACCCAGAGACTGCCCATGCTATGGACTAGACTTCCCATACATGCCAAACAGAGCACCTCACTGACCCTCTTCAAGAGAAGTCTTGATGAGTGGATGGGAATAGAAAATTCACCCCGGAGATCACTCCAGTGGCTCTACTTGACAGAGGCACTGGGAACTAAGGTCGGGTGGCACGATGCCAGGGTAATCCTATGGGCTAGGCTTGTAAAGGCCCCAGGGCCATTAGCCTAGTACATATGAAGCTATTAGCCTATGAACATGATATGAGCGTAAACATTGTTATGTCTGTACGGACAATACATATGTCACTGAATAACAAGGAAAAGTTCAGTTATAAAACTATCAAAATAAGTGCATTGAGCCCTACAGTTTGATTTTAGTCTAGACATCTGCTCTTAGCATCCTAAGGATTTATAATATTTCCATAAGAAGACCCAATAGATGTTAGGCTCCTGTAAAGTGCACAGATGGTGAGGGGTTGGGAAAAGGATGTGACAGCCAAGGTACAATAGAATCAAGGGGTTAAGTACAACACATGTCCTGCTTTGCTTTGTGTTGATATTAATGCAGTCTGCTGTGATACTGTTCGTGTACATGAGCAGAAACTACAGGAAATTATCTGGTCACTACTGATGTGAGCATACAGCGAAAGACACACACACACACACACACACACACACACACACACACACACACACACACACACACACACACACACACACACACACACACACACACACACACACACACACGCAGTATATATGTGTCTGTTTACTGTTGGCAGTGTTGTGGTTTACAAGGGAAATGTAAGCAGCTCTTGAATTTTGCTGATGGCAGGACCTGTCTTAGACCAATAGGTACTCATGTGCCCAGCCTATTAACCACTCATTTGAATGCTAACATTGTGATACCACAGTCAGCCCTAAATAAAATAAACAGGTCTGACTCGTCCTGTAGCAGGTGGGACCACTGATGCATTTCTTTATCTAAAGCACAATACCTTTCTTTTTTCATCAGTCTGAGCTTTGCTCAAACATTTTTCATGTTCTTTGCCCAGGTAGGAAGTCTAAAACAACTTTTCTATAATCAGTGACCTTGTGTTGCACATGCCACCTACAACCCCTATACAATTCAGTCTCGGAAGAGAGTTCTAATCCTAAACAAACTATTCTCTTCATGTTACTAATACAACCTTTTCTGTTGTTGTACCACAATGTGGAACTCACTACTGCTTGACACTAGACCAACAAGCAACACCAATAATTTCAGGGCCAGACTCATTACGTACTTTAATCAAGAGGATGACTGCAGTTGTTTCCATAATGGTTATAATGGGCACCCACATCACACTAATTATTAGAACCTTGGAAAAAATGTTGCTGTTTTTTTTCCCCTCCATATTGAAGTAATTAGCTTAATTGAACGTAACATGTTGATTGTTCCATCACTTCTGGAATCCTGCCAAGCTGCTGACTGTTGCTCTAATAACCAAATGTTTGCATTTTTGTCATTAGGCCAGCTGAATCTGCTTCTTTATGTCATCTCCTTTACATTTTGTGTAATATTTTCTCTGTGTTTATCTAAGTCTTATAATTTACCAGTGCTGTTAAAAGTAGATATATAGTGAGAATAAACTTTATATGTTGTGTAAAAGTTATTGTGACCTGCTGTGTCATATTACTTTGATTTATGCTTTGTATTATATCAGACTGGCCATGGCTGATAAAGGCCCACAGGTCTGTTCACTTACCTGATTAACAAATAGATTAAGTAAGAAGTAATAAATAAAGAGAAACAGTTGAAGCCTGCAATCCCATGGGTTAATAAATCAGGACATAAACATAAAAAAGTGGAGATTAGATGCAAAAATGCAAAAACCTGAATGGCAACATCATATCAGTTACTAAACAGGAGGGGAAGTTAATTTGAGGCAAGGTGTGAAAACTGCAAAACCCACCAGATGTACCATGAAAGAGAAGGAAATGACAGAGGAAGAACAGCTTTGGGGGGGGGGGCTCAAAGACCTAAGGTGGAAACTAAAATTTGTTCTAGATCCTTTGAAAGCCCCACACCTTCCCATCTCTCTCATCCCTCAACGTGCTTCATTTCTAAGAAAGAAATCTATTCTTACATAGCGCTGGTCGTGGTTAAGCTGTGTTGCAATACACATAAATCTAAAAAGACTTGTATATGTATATTTGAAAACCAAGAAGAAGAAGAGGAAATAGTAAGGGGGAGGGGCAGACATCTGCTCCGTAGAACTCTGGCCCGTAAATCTGACTATGCCTTTATTGTAAATGACAGATACAATGTTAGACAACAACTGTGTTAGCCTGCTGCTTGTGTCTTATAATGCGTCCCATACCCTATTAGAAAAATATTCAAATTAAGTCAAGTTATGAGATAACTAAGAACTGCTCCATGCCTGAATGCATTAAGTACCACACTGTTACTTTTTTGATACATTCTCATACTGGAATACTGCCTGAATGCAAGAAGCAACATTTTCTACTGATATACGATGAGCGAACATGGATACAAGCTAGTGATGCAAAGTAAGAAATAAATAAAAAAAAACAACATGCAATGTTTGCTGCACACATATTTATCACCTGGGACTTAGTTCCACTGCCCTTAATAAATGAAGAGTGTGACAGTGCTTTCAGAAACCCCACTGAAAGAGTAATACAATACAGATGAGCTGTGAAAATGTGCTTTTATATTACTGCAAATGATATACTTAGATATCTTACTGAATTTCACTATTGCTATAAATAAAATGGAAGCTTTCCTTTCCACAAAGTTCAAGACAGCATTCTACTTGTTTGCTAACGTTACTATATTTTCCTCCATATGAAGCTACGGTGATGCAGCGATAGCGTTGTTGTCTCACAGCAAGAGGTTCTCCCGTTTGATTCTCGGCTGGAGCGCCTTCTGTGTGGAGTCTGCATGTCCTCCCCGCGGTCGAGTGGCATTCGAAAGGCATGCATAGAATGGGCGTGCCTTCGTTGAAGGTTGGGCGTCGAACTGGCACCTCAGCACCCATAAAAAAATCTACTGCCAATCATTAGTGGACCGGAGTTCCGCTGTGGCGACCCCTAACCTGGAAAAGCCGAAAGAAGAACAACTATATTTTCCTCCATATTTTTTGCCAGCTGTGTCTTTTGCTTAATATTCTGTTACTAACCCCTCTTTTACTGTTGAAGCCCCTTGTCTTAGCCCTCCTCCCATCTCTGAATCTCAGTGATGCTCCTGTGTAGCATGTTGTATCATTTTTCTTGTGAATATGTAACATTTTCATTAGGGCATTCTCTGACCCAACCCTGATGAAAACGTTACATATTTGCAAGAAACATTATACAGGGGTTATGTGTTCCATGGACCTGTACCTTATTTGGGACTTAACAGAACTTGCTGGAGAGGCAGATTTGTATCCCAAAGTTCCCATCTTCATAAAACAAAGCCTTTACCCCACTCTCTTCAATCAGACTTTGGATACATGGATAGGGAACCGTAAATTCATTCCTGGGGTACTGCCCTTGTCCCCTATGGACAGAGGCAGTCTGTAAAATGACAAAGGGCTCTAACACTAAAAGACCCACTACCCTGATACAACCCCATCCCATATCTGGGAAATTAAGATACAATATTGTGATATCCTGGGTATAATTGGCTAGGCTTGTAAAGGCTTTTGTGTCATTAGCCTAGTAATCACCTATGAATCTATGATCCTATGTAGGTTTCAATGTTGTCCTCTCAGTTTTGTCTGCATCAGCACATAACTCAATCATAATACTGTCTAGGAGTAACACTTTTTCAACCATTTATAAGTCTGCTTTATTGCATTTTGGTGTTGAAATTAGAACTGTCAGCCAAAATGGGTCTACTTTAATTAAACAAAAGCGGAATCCGTCGAATACGAATCCGTCTACACATAAACAGCGAAACGCAATAACATCGAACATGCAAAACCAAGATATTTAAACATCGAAACCGCAAGAGTCGGCCAACCCGTAACATACTACCTATGCAAACACAACAACAAAAAACACATACATACACTAACCAAAACCCTACTCATCATCATCATCTTCTTTCGGCTGTTCCCGTTAGGGGTCGCCACAGCAGATCACCTGTTTCCATTTCTTCCTGTCCTCTGCATCTTGCTCTGTCACACCAACCACCTGCTTGTCCTCTCTCACCACATCCATAAACCTTATCTTAGGCCTTCCTCTTTTCCTGTTACCTGGTAGCTCCATCCTTAGCATCTTTTTCCCAATATACTCAGCATCCCTCCTCAGCACATGTCCAAACCAACATAATCGTGCCTCTCTGGCTTTGTCTCCAAACCTTCCAACCTGGGCTGACCCTCTAATATACTTATTCCTAATCCTGTCCACCCTCATCACACCCAGTGCAAATCTTAACATCTTTAATTCTGCCACATCCAGCTCAAACTCCTGCTTTTTTGTCAATGCCACTGTCTCCAGCCCATATAACATAGCTGGTCTCACTACCCTCTTGTAGACCTTCCCTTTCACTCTTACAGGTACTCATCTGTCACAAATCACTCCTGACACTCTTCTCCACCCACTCCATCCTGCCTGTACTCTCTTCTTCACCTCTCTTCCACACTCACCGTTACTCTGAACTATTGACCCCAAGTATTTAAACTCATCCACCTTCACCACCTCTACTCCTTGCATCCTCACCATTCCTCTATCCTCCCTCTCATTCACACACATATATTCTGTCTTAGTTATGCTAACCTTCATTCCTCTTCTCTCTAGAGCATATCTCCATCTCCCCAGGGTCTCCTCCACCTGTTCCCTACTCTCACTACAGATCACAATGTCATCTGCAAACATCATAGTCCACAGGGACTCCTGTCTGATCTCATCTATCAACCTGTCCATCACCATTGCAAATAAGAAAGAGCTCAGAGCTGATCCTTGATGTAACCCCACCTCCACCTTAAACGCATCCGTCACTCCCACCGCAGACCTCACCACTGTCACACTACCCTCGTACATATCCTGTACCACTCTTACATACTTTTCTGACACTCCTGACTTCCTCATACAATACCACAACTCCTCTCTAGGCACCCTGTCATATGCTTTCATTAAGTCTACAAAAATACAATGCAACTCCTTCTGACATTCTCTATACTTCTCCATCAACAATTTCAGAGCAAAGATTGCATCTGTAGTGCTCTTTCCTGGCATGAAACCATACTGCTGATCACTAATCATCACGTCCCTTCTTAACCTTGCTTCCACTACTCTTTCCCATAACTTCATGCTGTGACTGATCAATTTAATCCCTCTGTAATTACTACAGCTCTGCACATCACCCTTATTCTTAAAAATCGGTACCAAAACACTTTTTATCCATTCCTCAGGCATCCTCTTACTTTCGAAGATTTCATTAAACAATCTGGTTAAAAACTCCACTGCCATTTCACATAAACACCTCCATGCTTCCACAGGTATGTCATCTGGGCCAACAGCCTTTCCATTCATCATTCTTTTCATAGCTATCCTTACTTCCTCCCTGCTAATCCATTGTACTTCATGATTCACTATCCACACATCATCCAACCTTCTCTTCCTCTCATTCTCTTCATTCATCAACCCCTCAAAGTAATCTTTCCATCTCCTCAACACACTCTCCTCACTTGTGAGTATGTTTCCCTCATTATCCTTTATCACCTTTACCTGCTGTACATCTTTCCTAGCTCGGTCCCTCTGTCTAGCCAATCTGTACAGGTCCTTTTCTCCCTCCTTAGTGTCCAACCTTTTATACAACTCTTCATATGCCTTATCCTTAGCCTTCGACACCTCTCTCTTTGCCATGCACCTCATCTCCTTATACTCCTGTCTACTTTCTTCATCTCTCTGACAATCCCACTTCTTCTTTGCCAAAATCTTTCTCTGTATACTCTCCTGTACTTCCTCATTCCACCACCATGTCTCCTTGTCATCCTTCCTCTGTCCAGATGTGATACCAAGCACCTTTCTAGCCGTCTCCCTTACTAGCTCTGCTGTAGTTACCCAGCTATTTGGTAACTCTTCACTGCCACCCAGTGCCTGCCTTAACTCATCCCTGAACTCCACCTCACAATTACCCTTTTTCAATTTCCACCATTTGATCATTGGAGCTGCCCTCACACTCCTCCTCCTCTTCTTGATAACCAACTTCATCCTACAAACCACTATCCTATGCTGCCTAACTACAGTTTCTCCGGTCACCACTTTACAGTCTCCAATCTCCTTCAAACTGGCCCTCCTACATAAGATATAATCTACCTGTGTGCATCTTCCTCCACTCTTCTATGTCACCCTATGCTCCTCCCTCTTGTTAAAATACGTATTCACCACAGCCATGTTCATCCTTTTCACAAAATCCACTACCATCTGACCTTCTGCATTCCTTTGTTTAACACTATACCTACCCATCACTTCCTCATTCTCTCTGTTCCCTTCGCCAACATGCCCATTGAAATCTGCTCCAATCACCACTCTCTCACCCTTGGGTACAGTCATTACCACTTCATCCAATTCACTCCAAAATTTTTCTTTCTCATCCATTGCACACCCAACTTGTGGAGCATACGCACTAACAATATTCATCATTACACCATCAATTTCCAGCTTCATAAACATCACTCTATCTGACACTCTTTTCACCTCCAAAACACTCTCAGCATACTGTTCCTTCAGAATAACTCCTACGCCATTTCTCCTCCCATCCATACCATGATAAAACAATTTGAACCCACCTCTGATACACCTAGCCTTACTCCCCTTCCATCTGGTCTCTTGCGCACACAATATACCAACCTTCCTTCTGTCCATCATATCAGCTAGCTCTCTGCCTATACCAGTCATACTGCCAACATTCAAAGTTCCGACCCTCACTACCACAGTCCTAGCCTTTCTCCTCTCTTCCTGCCTTCGGCCATGTCTTCCGCCTCTTCTCCTCCTATGGCCAACAGTAGCCCAATTTCCGCCAGCACCCTGTAGGCTAACAGCACTGGTGGTGGTCGTTGTTAACCCGGGCCTTGACCAATCCGATATAAAAATGTTTCTTGGTGTCTGCATGACCCTACTACTAACCCTAAATTAAAGCACCAAAATCCCACTTGTAACCCGACACTAAACCCCACATACACAACTATCTGTGCACTACCCTTAACCCCTCCCTAACCCTAAGGTCCGTAACTACTGCACACTTACCCTACAGAACTATACCCACACAAAGTAAATATTCCACACACATACACTTAACAAAACCCTACACTAAACCTTACATACATTACCTATCTTTGCACTTACCATAACCCACACCCTAACCCTAAGGTCCGTAACTATCACACACTTACCTTACAGAACTATACCGCAGATGGGCCAACTATGACAATTCGACATTTCCGATTTCACTATTTAGTGTGTTCGACGTTTCTGAGTTTCGCTGTTTATGTGTCGACGGATTCCGCTTTCGTTTAATTAAAGGAGACCCAGCCAAAATACCTTAACAATGTGTCAAATGTACTATTTTGAATTTTTATCCTTAGGTCATGTCACACTGTCTGATGTTCATTTTTTCTGTAGGTGGAGCTTTTCTCCACTGAGCCACTTTTGGAAATGAGCCACGATAAGAAAAGGATCAACCAATAAGTAAATAAATGATACACTATGGTGTGTTACAAAGAACGCTATGCTGAGTTGTGTTGTTAAAATGTACTGGCTGGGATTAAGAGGTGGTAGTCCAGGGACTCTAATGGTGTCACAATGCTGTGCTCTTGTAGTCATACAGAACTTACCAACTCATTGCATGTCTTTGAAACGGACGCTTGGTGCAGTGGTAACACTTATGTAGGTGTTCTCCCTATCTAGTCATGCAACCTCATTGTACAGGCACGTACAGTCACTTACACACACGCACATACATACACACATACAAGCACAAATTTATGGACAGTATCACACATGCAGCACACACACACACACACACACACACACACACACACACACACACACACACACACACACACACACACAAACACACATGCGCACATGCACGCGCACATGTACACACACCCAAACAAATATCTGGACAGTCTCACACATGCAAATGCACACACACACACACACACACACACACACACACACACACACACACACACACACACACACACATATCTGGACAGTCTCACACATGCAAACCACACACAGACACACACACACACACACAAATATCTGGACAGTCTCACACATGCAAACCACACACAGACACACATACTCACACACACACCCACATGCACACACATGCATAGATATGTGTACAAATGCATATACAAATACACACACACACACACACACACATACACACACCCACATGTACACACATGCATAGATATGTGTACAAATGCATATACAAATACACACACACACACACAAACATAAGTGCATAGAGTCTAGCATTACTGCTATGACATGACTCTCCCTGCCCCACTGCTGCCAAAGATGTCATTGTGTGAACACTGTGAACCAGCATGTTCAGTCCCACTGCTCTACTCTGAAGTAGCCCCGTAGAGCATGCATATATATATATATATATATATATATATATATATATATATATATATATATATATATATAAATATCTCCACTGTCCTATTTCAATCCTGGAGCTATTTTGATTCTGGAGCAAGGCTCTGGGGTATAGCACCTAGTAATTTTCATTAGTCACACCTCCAACTGCTGTGTCTGCATGCGGCGTTAACTAGTAGGCAGTTGTAGTGCTACTTGCCTTAGGATTCATAGAGCTGCAGCGCTACAAAGCATTATGAATCACAAGCCCTTGGTGCACTGAGCATGCCTGCAGTAAGTAATATTGTGCAATGCACTGTTTGTTTCTGAATAACCCGTCTCAGTCTAGTACATTCAAGTAAGTGGTTAACATTTACTCCAAATGAAAGATTACAGCACCACTATTATTATCATTATTATTGTCATATTGGGGGGGGGGTCATAAAAACAAATAATATTGTTATTCTCTGATTTTCTGTCTAGTCCTACAACCATAACGGCTTATGTATGCAAGGAGGAAAACAGGGGATATGCAGTAGCATATGCTTTGTACATTGCTGAAAGGTTGACCTTCCATTTTGACAGCATTTTAGAGCTAACCTGACTTGGTAGGTTTTCTGCCTGTGATGTTTATTTATTTCATTTTGTTAACATGTAAACAAACTGAGTCCACTTGTCTTCAATTCTTATGAGTCTGAGAGCTGAAGAAAGTTAAAAGCAACTTATTTGTAGTTACACATACGCATGACTGTGAGAAGGATTCAAACTTTTGTCTTCAGGTTTGCCTCTAAGAGAACCACTTTGATCCAGTGTTACTCACATATATTCCTAATGTCTTTTGTAATTATGTTTCTATTAACAATTCTACATGATACACTGCATGGTGTTTTATCACTAAATAAGGTACACCATAATATTATGTTACTCAGTGCTATATAATGATGAAGTAAGACCATATGTAACAGGGAGAACTGAGGAATCCATCAAAAACAACGCAATTAATTGATATATCACTGGTAGAAGGATAGATGTATGGTGGTCTGCATCCTAAAATATTTAAGCAGAGCACTGATGACCAAATTTGATACAAAAAATTGACAAAACTCAGGTCACATGACTATAGTTTGGGATATTAGTAACCGACAGGACAAGGTATGATGAAAGTAGGAGGGCACAAAAAGGCAGGGGCAGAAGACCAGGTGGCCTGCTAAAACTGCAGCTGGAATGGGTATTCTAGTGTGATGTTAGTGAACAACAAAGCCAGAAAGACATGCATATAAATCACAACAAGGCCAGAAAGAAATGCATATAAATCACAACAAGGCCAGAAAGACATGCATATAAATCACAACAAGGCCAGAAAGACATGCATATAAATCACAACAAGGCCAGAAGGACATGCATATAAATCACAACAAGGCCAGAAAGACATGCATATAAATCACAAGGCCAGAAAGACATGCATATAAATCACAATAAGGCCAGAAAGACATGCATATAAATCATAACAAGGCCAGAAAGACATGCATATAAATCACAACAAGGCCAGAAAGACATGCATATAAATCATGCTAGACATGCAGGAAGAGCAAACGACTGAGATGCAGTGAAGAAAGCAATCGTTCTGCTCATCATCGATATACAGCATCCCTTATGCAAACTGTGGCCTAATGAGACCTAGGTGTATGCAGCATCTATATACAGCATCCCTTATGCAAATTGTGGCCTAATGAGACCTAGGTGTATGCAGCATCTATATACAAGATCCCTTATGCAAAATGTGGCCTAATGAGACCTAGGTGTATATCACTGGACACGTATTATGGTGTGAGACACCGACTGCATCCTCAAATATGCACCCGACCCACATGTAAGGACTGAAGGCTAACATATAGCTGGTAAAACCCAATGTGTCATCAAGACCTGCAAGCAGTGGGGCTCAAAACTCCAAGCTGTTACTGCATGCAGAACTGCAGGGATCCAGAACAGACTGCGTCAGAACATCACTTTAAAAGGGCTTCTGTTACTAGTCATAGGGAGATGGACTTATAATAATAATAATAATAATAGAGGTGAGGATGTGCAGTGACATGAAGGCTGAGATACATACACATTGACGGTATAGAGTTGCACTGATGTTTCACATTACACAAATGCATACACCTGACCCAGCCAGAGTGTATTCACACTGATTTACCTCACGCATTAGAGGTTGAGGGACATGTACTGATGAAACATACAACAAGCATCACATGCATGCATGTATCCCAAATAGGCTTTCCAAGATGACGTACTTGCTCATTCTGAATTTGGGGGAAGATGTACTGATGTAACACGCTACGAACACGAAACATCTCACCCACATGGGACCTCCAAGTGGATAGTGCTGATAGTCCTTAAAGGATGCCACTAATAAATAGCCATCAATGAGGGCACATCACAAATCCAAAAAGGAACATAATTAATGTAGAAGGCACTGCCCAATGGGTACGACATCTGCTTGAGAGACTAAGGACAGGGGTTTGATTAGCAACCTGGACAACAGACAAAAAACTGGGAAGAGAGGAAATGAGTGGCTTTGGCCATCTTGGCTATCTTGCTGGGTAGATGGGATGTTCTCATTAGCCACTGCAATGTAGACCCTGGAACTTCAAAAGGAGGACATTGACTAAAGTCAAAGCAACAGGCTCCCTACTTGAGTTTTTAAAGTTATATGGTGAGGACAGCCAGTCCATAAATTGGACCACTGCATGTTTATTCCAAAGGGATGGGATGGGAAAGTCAAAACTTCTTTCTCAAAATATAGAGTCAGGAGCATACCACTGTTAGGGGTCTTGCCACCTAAAGATTTGAAAGAGTGTCCTAGCTCATGCAGATCAACAGAGAAAGGATTTACTAATATAAAAAAAAAGTGAATAGAGGAAAGGGCATTTCACAGATCTAAAAATATCATGTGGAACTTGTCAAGGAAATATACACTACCAAATAACTGTGAGCATAACAACTCTAACATTAACACTGCTGAGTTTCCTGATGATGCACACATTGAGGTGTATATTCTGAAGAAGGTGCACATCTACACACTAATTAGTGGTGCATACCCAAATCTTATGGTTACACCCCTGTTGACATGCACCTGCTTGTATGTGTACCATTCTGGATAATAAATGACACCTTCAGAATAGCTCTGTGCTCTAAATACTGAGCAATATGCTTGTTATTTGTAACAAGGCCAACAGGAAAAAAGGACCCCCTTTTGTAACACTATCAAAGGCAACATGATAAATGAGTTCTGGGACAAACTTTTGAATATATGCAAGTATATGTTGACAAACTGAATTTTAAAATACATGAAGCATAAGGTTGTATGGAGTAATGGTGCTCTGTTGTTAGCAAAAGTTGGCAAGCTAGGTGCAGAGCTCCACCAGTAAAAGGAAATGTTAAATATAAATTGTGTTTGTTTTTTCATTCCTTGCACTCAGCTTATTCTTATTCCAGTCCTGAGACTCACCTCTTCATTCCTCATGCAGGATGTGATGGGTCCCTACTCTGGGCCAGCAATCAAGGGGACTCAATCCTCACTACTGACTCTGGTGAGGGACGGTCGCTAAGAGCAAAGATGGATTCACACAGTATTTTCAGATGCAGCTCCCCGCACCTAGTACAATTACTCTTAAGAGCATACAGAGAGCACACTCCAGACCTGGGAATGGACTCTCTTTCTCTCTCCAGGCCCATGCAAAACTCCACACTGACCACTTTGGAGCTTGGTGTCCCTGTTCCCAGTAGCTGACATACATACTTGGATATCTGAGTTTCACACATACACATACACACCTGGGAAAGGCTGGCACAGATTTACTAGCTGTGCCCCTTTCTGCCCAGACTCTGAGGTAATTGTGCTGCCATCAGTCAGCTACCCTAAGGCTCTTACAAAGGGTACCAAACCATACTTTGTAAAATTAATGCTAATACTATTGTTAGAGTGTGACCAAAGCAGCAAGGCTTTCAGGAGCAACCAGAATGTCACTAAAACAAGCATAAGTACTCTCAAGATGTTAAAAGTATTCTCTAAAGGACTGGCCACAATGGAAAGTATTAAAATATTTAATGATAATTAATAAAAGAAAAAAACAGGAGAATACTGAATGCAAAATACAATAGAGTTTCAACCACAGATATATAAAAAATCATAAAGTTGGATAGTTTCTGACAAATGCAGAAAACAATACTAAACTTCTCACTAAATGTCTCTGACTAACTAAAGAATTACTGTTCCCTGGCTGCTTACTAAAGAAAGGCAAGCTGATGTGTGTTGAGTATCTTACCACAGCAAAAGCAAGATGATGTCTCTCTGTCTGTGTGGATGTGTGAGATATATATCCTGTCAGAAATCTTTCCTGTCAGGTTCCATAGTACTGCTGCAAGAATTCCAAAAATTACATCACATCTTGCCACCTGATTCTGGTACAATACACACACAGATCTTTGCAAGATCTGTGGCAGCATCTGAAATCTCTAACACAATTTCAAACTGTCCACCCTTCAAGGATTCTCTGATAAAACATACATATTTGATCAGTTACAATAATACACCCTAATATATATGCATACATTCTTTCTGTCCAGCAGGACCTACTGTTTATGCATTTTAACACAAGTAACTTTACAAATATATTTTTAACTCAAAAATCTGTACAAATCAGTGTGATAGTCAAATAACATAAAACTCTTCACAAAACTCCAGCTAGCTATGTTGGCATATGTACACATGTACTGTCCTACTATACCTGGCACAGATGACACTACTTCATAACATCACATCTCTCTGCCCTTTGAAAATTCAAGCTAGTTTTTCAAGTGACCCTGGAAAAACATAGCTTGAAAGAAATGGGCCTGTCTGGGAACACCTTGACCCATACCCTGTCTCAAGAGCCCATCTGCATTGGTATTGCTGACCCCACTACTGTTCTGTACTGTCATTTCATATGCTTGCAACCCTAGGCTCCACCTTAATAACTTGGCATTTTGCTGGCTGGCTCAATGTAGCCATATTAAGGGATTGTGGTCTGTAACCACAGTGAAATTCCTTCCACACAGATATGTCTGAATTTATTGCATTGCCCATAATATGGGTAGACATTATTTTTCTACAGCTACATAACATTCCGCCCTGGGTTAGAATCTATGGCTGAGATATACCACTGGGTGCTCTTCTCCCTCTGAGGAAACCTGGCTGAGTACAGCTCCCACCCCATGGTTTGAAGCGTCCACCTGCACCACAAATTATTTGCTGTAAACTGTACTGGCTAACACAGGAGGTCCTCTCAAAGCCCCTTTAAGCTTTTGGAATGCCTGATCCTGCCCCTATGCCTAGCAGGTTTGCCATGTAATTAACATCACTGACCTTCTTACCACTTCAAAGGGTCCCTCCCAAGCTTCCTGCAGCTTATTGTGTCTGACAGGAATGAGTACCATAACCGGTTGTCCCACAGCATAGTCTTGAGCTCGAGAACTCCTGTCAGACCAGACTTTTTTCTGCTGTTGGGCTCCTGCCAGGTTCTCATGGGCCAAGCCCATGAGTTCCCTAAGCCTTGTCCTGAGGTTTACGACATATGCCACAACAGACTCCTTGTGGGATTCTCACTCACCCTCCCACTTATCACAAATCATATCTAAAGGCCTCCTCACCCTATGTCCATACAGCAACTCAAAGGGTGAAAAACCTGTGGATTCCTGGGGGTTCTCTATGTAGGCAAACAGCAAATGGGGCAAATATTTGTCCTACTCTCTCTTACACTGGCTGCAAATGCCTGTAACATGGTCTTTAGTGTACAGTTTAACCTCTCTACAAGACCATTAGTCTAGGGATGGTAGGGGGTGGTCTTTAGGTGCTTCACCCCACAGTGCTTCCACAGACAAGCCATCAAGTCTAGACATGAAATTGGCACCTTTGTTAGTCAGTATTTCTTTTGGGAAACCTATCCTACTGAAAATCTCTAACAAAGCGTTTACCACCTTCTCTGCCTCGATGGAGAACAGATCCACTGCCTTAGGGTATGTAGTAGCATAATCTACTACCACCAGGATATACTTCTTCCCTGTGGAACTTGGGGTACTCAGAGGCTCCACAATATTCATAGCTACACTCTGAAATGGCTCTTCATTCACACACAAAGCCATTAAAGGAGCTTTGTCCTTGTCTCCTGCCTTGCCTACCTTTTGACATTGCTAACAGGTCCTGCAGTACCCTATTACATCCCTTGCAATCCCAGACCAGTAAAAGTTCTACATAATATGTCTCTTGGTATGCTTTATGCCCATATGACCTGCTAAAGGAATGCCGTGGGCTATGGTCAGAAATGCCAGATGGCAGGCTCTAGGCACTACTGACTTCTGTATTACCTCACTCTCTAGCCCTCCCTCAGGGGTCGACTCTCTATACAGCAACCCTTTTTCCAGTATACCATCTCCCCTTTTCCTTGAGAATCAGGTGTCTCTTTAGCTACCTCCCTCAAGCCTTGTAATGTAGGGTCCAAAAGCTGACCCTGTCTCAATTCTACCTTTGTGACCCTTCTCAGCTCCCTTCCCACTGGTAGCCCGACCTCTTCTAACAGAATTGTCTCACTGTCAGCCTGGGTACTGTCATTTACCTCTGCCCTTGCACTCATCCTGTCCATGGGAACATCAGTTCCTAACAGCAGCTGTGGCTCACTTTCAGGCTCACTGCTACAAGGTAGCTGCCTCCCTGAAATAGCCACCTCACCAGCCCCATCTTCAGCTGTGGGGTCTATCTGGGTCTCCCCCTGGCTACCTGACCCACATGCCTGTTTCCAAGCCTGACTGCATGTAACTGCATGCCCACAAGGTACTGCATTATCAAAATCATTCCCTATCTAGACATCTGCAGTGATTTCCTCGAGGACACCTACCTGCTTGCTTCCTTTTCCACTCTCCCAGTCAATGTGAACCCTGGCCAAAGGTATTTGGAATGGGATCCCTCCTAAAGCTCTGATTGGACTGGACTACCCAAGCAGGTAATGCTTCTCTTTAACCACTGCAGGCTTCACAGTGGTTATGTCAGAGGCTGTGTCTCTCTTAGCAGTGGCCTGTCTTCCATCCACGAAGATAGGATACAAACTTCAGTGATAATTTGGTACCCCTGTTGTCTCCAGACAACTTACCACTTGTATGCTATTATTCTCACTTGCTGACTGCTTTAACTTTTGTTTCACATCTTGCCTCAGTGGACATTTTTATGCTACATGGCCACTCTGGTTACATTTAAAACATCTAACCCTTGATCCTGGCCATGTACCTAAATTAGTGGCTTCCCCTGTCACTGGTGTACTCTGTTGGGGTGGTTTACTCTGCCCACCATGTGTTGCCCTACACCCATGTGCAGCACTGGGTATCCCCTTCTTGTGCAGTGGTACCCTGCCTGCTAAGTAAAGATCAGCTTTTCTCCCCAGCTCATCCAACCAGATTCTCATGTATTCAGGCAAAGTGCTAAGGGCTTATTCCCTCACCAAAAGATCTGTCAGCCTTTCAAAAGTGGTGATCTGTCAGCCTTTCAAAAGTTGAAGAAGTATGTAACTCAAGAGAAATATATATGTAAAGATTATTGGTCGTTTTTGTCACAAATCAAGAATTTAGAATTTAATGCTGACCTCAATTTTTTAACGGTGGATGTGGTAGATTTATATTCTTCTATCCCCCATGTGGAAGGCGTTGAACAAGTCAGTAGTTTCCTGAGAGCTAAAGGAGTAGCCTTTGATGAGGTGGCCTTAATAGGGGAAATGCTTGATATAATTTTGTATAATAAGTTAATTTTATGCAATGATAAGTTATATGTTCAAAAGACTGGTGTAGCTATGGGGTCACCCTGTGGGGCAAGTTATGCCAATTTGGTAATGGCCTCATGGGAACAAGAATTTATCTTTAGTAAACAAGAAGTGAAACAGTACATCCAGTTCTACACACGGTTTTTGGACGATATTTTTATCATTTTTGAAGGAAATAAGGACGCAGCTAGTAAACTAGTAGATTATCTTAACACTACAGATTTCCTTTCCTTTACTTATGTATTTGAAACGACCAGGATTTCATACTTGGATGTGGATCTTAGTAAAGATATGGAGTGGAACGCATATGTAATGAAAATTTATAGAAAGGCCACATATCCAAACTCTTTATTACATTTTAGCAGTTGCCATCCATGGCACCAAAAGAAATCAGTGGTGAAGGGTCAACTCGTGAGAGCTGCCCGTATGGTCATGTTGGACCAGGATTTCATGGATGAATGTAATAATTTTAGGTCAATGTTTGTTGGGAGAGGATACCCAGTGGACTTTTTTGATTTTCTACTGGAAGAAGTAAAATATAAGAGAGAACAGGAGTTGTATAAACCCATTTTGTCCATTGGTTTACAAAGTGTTAAAATAAGTGACACTGAATTACAACAAAAAGAAGTATGGAATTTAAGTTTAATAATGCCCTATAGTAGTAATGCAAGGGAAATAATGTCAATTTTGAACAAAAATTGGGAAATAATTAGGAGGGATCCTCACTTTTCTTACAAGGTCAAAAGTAAACCTCGGATTATTTATAAGAGGGGGACTAATTTAAGGGAATTATTGCAACATAAAAATACCACCCTGCAGTGGAAGTGTGGCATGTATAAATGCCAAATGTGTAATTACTGTAAATACATGAGTACAGGACAAGACATTGAAGTTAAAAACATTAGTTTCAAAATCAAATTGAAGTATACTTGTCAGTCCAAGTTTGTGGTTTATTTAGCCCAGTGTCAATGCTGTGCAGCGTTTTACATAGGTAAAACTAATAGAAGGTTAAAAGAATGAGTATATGAACATCTATATAAAATAAAGACCCTCAACAGAGATAATGCACTGGCTAGACACATTATTTCCTATCCACAACATTCATTTTTGTTCAAAGCAATTGATTCAGTTGTTGATGCGGGAGGGGAGTGCTTACACTTTTACTCGAGCAACTTGAGTTAAGTTGGCAAATACGCACTGGGGCAATGTTTTACCCGGGTTTGAATGAGACAATATCTTTAAACAGTATATTGAAGTTAAGAAATATTAAACGTTGTGTGTATGCATTTTTACAAAATGTGTTCATATTTGTGATATCTGACTTCATTTGACTCGGATATGTAAGTTTCTGACTTTTTAGTCAACTAAGTAATATTATATTTTGGGAGTCAACACAATAATTTGAGATATAGTATTATTAGTATATGTATGTTTGTATATATATTTTTACCATCATTACAGGTAAAAATTCTGAAGGAAGGGTAGAGTTGAGGTGTTCTAAAATATTGCAGTTATACTTGTTTTTTAAAAAATGTTTTAAGTAGTAATAATGTGGATGTGCCTTTAAGAAATAAGATTTTAATTAGAAGTGTCATGTGACAAAAAGGGTGTGTATATATTGCTTGTGTTGTTTCTGATGAAGTCTTGCCATATGTGCAAGACGAAAAGCGCTTCATTAAACTGAAAGAGAATTTGCTTTGGTGTTTCCAAGCTGTTTTTTTGTTTTTTCGCTGAAATCATTTCCTCTTTAGTCAAGTTGGCATGCATCAGTCCTTTGGCTTCGCACACCTTGACCAACTGGTTCTTTGTCATATTGCTATAATATTTTGCTAACATTCTTGCCTGCTTTCTCTGACTAAGCTAAATTAACAAAAATAAAGAAAACTGTTGTGAAAATGCAACTCTGTATATTTACCTTGTGGTTGCTGAGAGTATACACACACTTTCAGTGACAACTGCCCACTGGCTACTGAAGTTCCCTTAATATTCCACCCAGCTACCATCATTATGTGATGCATCTCTACTCTGGGCCAGAAATCAAGGAGACTCAACCCTCAGCAGTGAGTCATGTGAGGAACAGTCACTAAGAGCAAATAAGGATACACACAGTATTTCCAGATACAGCTCCCTGCACCAAGTAGAATTTCCCTTAAGAGCACACAGGGAGTATGCTCCAGACCTGAAGCTGGACTCTCTTTTCTCTCCAGGCCCAAACAAAACTCATCAATGACCGCTTTGAACTGTGTGTCCCTGCTCCCAGTAGCTGAGACGCACACTTGGATATTTGAGTTTCACACACACACATACACACCTGGGAAAAGCTGGCACAGATTTTCTAGCTGTGACCCTTTCTGCCCAGACTCTGAGGTAATCATGCCACCACCTGTCCGCTAGCCTAAGATTCTTACAAAGGGTACCCAATTATATTGTGTAAAATTAATACTAATACAAATGGTAGAGTGTGACTAAAGCAGCAAGGCTTTCAGGAGTGGCCCCAATGTCACCAAAACAAGCATAAGTACTCTTAAGATGTTAAAAGTATTTTCTAAAGGACCAGCCACAAAGAAAGGTATTAAAATATTTAATGATAAATAATAAAAGTGAAAACAGGAGAATACTGAATACAATAAACAACAGAGTTTCAACCACAGAGATATAAAAAATGCTATGGTTGGACTGTTTCTCAAGGATGCAGAAAGCAATACTAAACTATTCTGACTAAATACAAAAGAATTGTTGTTCCCCGACTACTTATTTACTTATTTATTTATTTGCATTTGTTTACCAGGGTAGACTACTGGGCTGTAATGAGCCCAGCTTGAATGGAGGTCTGGAGAGAAAAGCTCCATGAACAGAAAGTACACATAGTATATGCATAAAATAAATACAGTGTAATGGGTACAGTTCAAGAGTATATATAGCAAATATAATATATTTAACAACTGGATATATTACAGGTATAATAAAACATTGACAAAAATAGATAGACATCTCGTGACTGTTTCTGTCAGTAGGAACAGTAAGTCTTACACCTGATATTAATACATAGTAAATGTTAAACATCAGTGTTAGTAATCAGCAGTGGATGTTAGGTTTTGAGAGGAGGAGACAAGGTATAGGTGCAATTCCAGATAGAAGATAAATAGTCTCTTAGAGAGGTTTTAAAGTGGCAGGATTTTGAGTAGTCCTGATAGTTAGTGGTAGGGTATTCCATGCTTTGGCTACTGAGCAGGAGTATACAAGCAGCCAGCTGGCAGATGAGGTTGTTGTACTATCAAAAGGTGTTGATTCTTGGATCTGAGTTGTCTCCTTGGATGGTAGAAACTGAAAATCGGGCTGAGAGCAGGGCAGTCATATGGATTAAGGATTATTTTGTATGCAGTTGCTAGTTGCAGGTAGGACAGGCAGTGATGAAGTTCATGCCAGTTCAGAGAATGAAGAACAGTACAGTGATGGGTCAGTAGCAAATTTAGCAGTTTTTGTTATAGCCAGTCTCAAGTTTAGCTTTTAGGGAGGACTGACGATTGCTAAGTAGTGGAGCAACATATAAGAGAGAGGGTAATAGGTAATTGGAAGCCAGGACTTGTTATGTGGAGGTGCTGAGGAAGTGTTTATGCCTATAGAGGATTCCTAGCTTTTGCTGAGTTTTGCTGATGCTATGGTATATGTGCAGGTTAAATTTCAGGTGTTTGTCTATCATTACTCCTAATATTTTTATGCCTAGATCAAGACCACAAAGAGAGAGAGAAAGAGAGAGAGAGAGAGAGACCCACACACAATGGCACTTCAAATGGCCGACTGCTTGAGATACGTGTAAGTGAGTGTTTAAATATGCTTGTTGAGGCATTGCGCACTAAGGAGAAGGCGAATCCAGCTCATACACACACGCAAACACCTGCATGCAGAAAAAGCACCACGTCTACATTTTGATGGGTCTGAGTTTGGTTGCTAGCACAGAGGATTAAGGCTAATGAGCTGCATTCTGTAGTCCAGGGTTTGATTCCATCAGTCTCCAGTTACCTACTGTCTAAACCTGAGCAAGTTGCTTAATCAGAAAAGTAGACTGGGAAAACCGGGAAAGGCTTTTCAGTGGTCTTCTGGACTGTATGCCTAGTAACCACCTATGATTGTGGTGAGCTTTTTCCCATAGTAAAGGTCACCTACCCTGGATAGTCAATAAGTTGTTCTGGATGTCTGTTTTCACCCATAATTTCAGACCTCAGATTGTTGATGTAAAAGTGCAAGTCTATGGCAACAAATACTAAACTAAGATTGTAGTATATCCAATGATTTAGTTATTCAGATGTAAAGAAATCTCAGAGTTAGCATATATAAGAATCAGCTGTGTGTTTTTCAGTAGACTGGGGTATCAGAAAATAAGAAAAAACAAAATGTGACAAGCACAAGGATCATACGCTGGTTAGTGTAACAGTTAGTGACTGAAAAACTGAGAATGTTTATATATATATATATATATATATATATATATATATATATATATATATATATATATATATATATAGTTTCATAGGTTCATAGGTAGGTACTAGGCTAGTGGCCCTAGGGCCTATACAAGCTTAGCCAAAAATGTACTCTGGCTTTCGCCACCCAAGAAAATTATTTTCCTGTGCCCCTGTCAAGCAGAACCACAAAAGTGATCCCTGGGGTGAACTTCCTATTACCCATCCAATCATCAAGATTTTTCTTGAAGAGTGCTAATAAGGAGCTTTCTTTGATATAGACAGGTAGTTTATTCCGGAGCCTCTGTTTGAGGCCGGTAAGCCTCTTTGTGAGGTATTTCTGTGGCCTTTCCAGTTGTTGTAGATGTCTTGTGAAGTACATACCAAAAGGGGCGTTGTACTCTATAATGGGACTAATGAGTGATGAGTAGAGGGGAACAATGACCTCTTTTTTTCTGGATGAGAAACCTTTTGTGATGAGGTGTGCAACATAGAAGAATTTCCTGACCACTTTGGTGATGTGATTATCAAAGGAGAGACTACTGTCCACCTGTGTCCCAAGGTCTCTTATCACACTTTCGGTGTTAAGTAGACTACCGCCTATGTGGTAGTTCATGGGTACAGAATTTTTACCAAAGGGGATGACAATGCACTTTTTGGCATTGAGCTTGAGAACATGTCTTTGACACCAGGCATCTGTCTCAGTGAGGCCCTTTTGTAGGATGTCCACATCATTAGGAGTTTCAATTATGGTTCCTAGTTTGCAGTCATCTGTGAATTTAGTTAGCCAAAGTCCTTCTGTATTAGCCTGTACTTCAGAAAAGTAGATACCAAACAGGAGAGGACCCAGGACTGAACCCTGTGGTACTCCACTTGTCACTGCTCTGAAGTCTGATTTGGAGTCTGCTACTTTCACAGTGTGGGTTCTTTCAGTAAGTCAGTTGGCAACCCATATTGTGACATAGGGATTTATACCTAGTTTAGTGAGTTTATCTATAATTCCAGAGTGGGGGATGGTGTCGAACACCTTGGCAAGATCTAGATAGGCATTGTGAACCACCTTACCCTCATCTATGGCTTTGGTGACTACTTCAAAGAAGTCTATCAGGTTTAAGAGACATGATCTGCCTTTTACAAACCCGAACTTTGTGGGGTCCAGGGTTTGGAGATCTCCAATGTCTTTGTTTATGAGTTCCATGATGATACGTTCCATGGCCTTGCAGACGAGTCTCATCAGGCTAATGGGGTGGTAGTTCCCAGCGTCTGTTGTGGCCCCCCCTTTGTGGAGTGGGATAACTGTCGCGGTGCGCTATTCAATGGGCACAAAGCATAAGGTGAGGCAATGATTGAACATGGTACTTAGGTGGGTTGCCAGTTCATTCTGTAGTTCATGTCGAAGGCAGCCTGGGATGTTGTCAGGTCCCATGGATGCTGTGTTCTTGGTTTTGGAGAGTGAAGTTTTAACCTGTGCAGCCGTGATTACAGGATCTTTGCATTCTTCCGGTATAAAGATGGGCCCTTTAGGGGGTGAGAGGGGGTAAAGTTAGCACTGAACCTATCTGCCAGGGTGTTGGCAATATCAGTTGGTTCTGTACATTTAGTGTCATTGTGCTGTAACTCAGAGCAGATCTGAGCATTGCCATTGAGATTTCTGACATAGCTGTAGAATGCTTTGTGGTTGTCTTTAGAATCAGTGGCAATTTTGTTTTCATAACTAGCTTTGGAGGATTTTATGAGGGATCTCAGCTTCTTACTGAGGCTGACCAGGGGGTTCCTCCAATCATGGGATTTTACTCCTTTTTGCAACAGTTTCTTTCTTCTGTTGTAGAGTTTGTTTATGGCAGAAGACCACCAGATTGGCTTCCTTTTTTTTGGAGGATAGCATCTTGGTTCTGTTAGGGATAGCATGATCCATGCACTCGTGTAAGTGCTTATAAAGTTCATTTGTGTAGAATTCAGCAGTCGTACCTCTATTGTCCATCTGCATGGGTGTCATGAAGTTTGCCACTTCTGTCTTAAGAAGCGTGAAGTTGGCTTTGGAGAAATTTTTTATGGTTGTTTTCCTAATGGGGGGTGGGAGCGGGATGTGTATGTCTAGGGTGATGGTGGATGTCTAGCTTGTGGTCGGATCTGACCAACGAGGAGCTGACCTGTGGTGTGGAACACCGGTCACCCATGTTGGTGATGACCAAGTCTAGGATATTGCTGCCTCTGGTGGGGGTGTGGATAAGTTGATCCAAAGCATTGGAATTGACGATTTCCAGAAAACGTTGAGCAAAAGAGTTGGTACATGAGTAGTTTTCCCAGTTAATGGTAGGGTAGTTGAAATCACCCATTATTAGTGTTTTGGGTTGTACGTTAATATTTTCCAGTGTATCAAGAAAAGAGGAATGGGAATCCTGGGGCATGGTGGGGGGTCTGTAGCAAGCTACAATCTGGATTGCAGTTTTGCCCAGAGTTAGTTGAACTTGGATAATCTCGGATGCATTATGCTGAGCAACTAGCTTGGAGGTGTGGATATCCTTAATGAATATGGACACGTCTCCACCTTTAGTGTTTCGGTCCGGGTTTGGTGGACGAAAGGTGTGGTATGAATTATAGCCTGGTAATGCAGGGGTGCTCTCTGGAGCTTTGAATCAGGTCTCTGTCACTGCACAGATGTCAATGTTCTCCATTTTAAGGAGTGCCTCGAGTGAGTGCATTTTGAGGTTTAGTCTTCTAGCATTGAGTAGCATTACCCTCAGATTTTGCTTGCTTGTACCTGTTACGGTGGTGAATTTGTCATTTTAACCTTGCCTAAAAAAGGCACTATAGGGGTGGCAAGAGCCTTTGCCAGTATCCGGAATACCAAGGGTGACAGGTGCAGGCCATCTCTGGCAAAGCAGCGTGGTCTGTCGATCATGTCATCCCAGGCAGACAGATACTGGATTCCCTTAGAATGACAATAGAAGCTTAGGCAATTGTTAAATACAATCATTTTGTCCTTGTACTGTGGTGTCATTCTGGGTGATGGCAGGATGCTACTCAGGTCTAGGGTCATACTGGCCTGGGCTACAAGATCAGAGAGCTCTTCCATGTCTCTTTTCATGTAGTCCAGGGAGGTACGTCTCAGGTCATTCACACCAACATGGACAATGACAGAGTCATATTTGTACTTGTTGTGGAGTGACCTGAGTGCGTGCATTATGTGGCGGATCCTGGCACCTGACAGGCAGCTGACAGTAACTTTTTCCTTGTTTAGCCTGGTGAGTGGAACATCAGTGTGCCTGACTATAGAGTCACCTATGACTAGAGTGTTGGGTATGTTATGCCTTATGGGCTGTAGTTGAGTGGCAGACTGAGTATATGGACTATGTGTCATTTGGGTTGTGTTGGCGGGGGGGGGGGGGTGGAGGTTGCTTGCATTTCTGCTTTGGAGGTCTCTGTTGTTTGGGCAGATTAGTACAGAGCCTCCGCAAATGTAGGTGTGTGTTTTGCGGTTCAGTGTGTGTGTGTTTTGGTAGTGTAGGTTTTGAGGGACTATGTGATGAGTGTGGTGCAGTGCAAGTGTTTACCTTCTTCTCTTGACTGTCTAGGCCTGTCTTTGGTAAAGAGAGCTTTGCTTCCAGTTTGGCTATATAAGTGCATCTCTCACAGGTCGTAGTGTTGGGTGGTAGGAGGAGAGGGTTGTCTGTGTACATGAGGCAATTGCTGCATTGTCCCAAGATGCCCAGATTCATCAGGTAGACAGGAGAAAACACAGGGAGCTGACCTTTAGACGTGCCTGAATAGGTGTTTATTTATTAAGTACTAAAAACTGTTTTCCTCTAGACAAGTGAGGAAAGTTGAGTGCTGCAGTAATTTGTAACTTATTTAGTGCTTGCAATGAGTTCAGAACAAGTGCTGAGATCAAAGAAACAGATGAGTGCTAAAACTAAAAAGTTGGCTAGTTGCAAGGGAAATTTTGAAAAACAGGCTTTATGGCACCAGGAATAGTTTAACCCCAGTTAAGTTGGGGGGGGGGGGGCTTAGGAGCTCACAAACAGTCCTGGACGCAGCAAATCCATATCTGACCTGCCACAGGAAAGGGGGGAAGCAAGCTGCAAAGCCACCAAGTATAAGAACACACAACACTAGGCAGGGTGGGTGGGTAGTTGGGAAAAAATTACAGTTCCTAGCTGTAGCCAGTAAATGAAAGTTTTAAACAGATCAAGGAGCAGACTAGAGAATGCTTTTAACAGACAAAAATGCACAGAAAAGTTCGGATAGAGCAATCACAAACAGAAAATACAACTCTCAGTTTGAAAAAGCAGTTTACAGTTAAGTAATGTTAAAACAGTTTAAAACAGTACATAAATGCAGTGAAACAATAAAAAAGCTTTATAACAGTACAAAAATATAGTAGATCAACTGTATAGCACAATTATAAGCGTTTCAGAAGTGCAATTCAGTGAAATAAGTGTAAGAAATAACTTAGCCTTCTCTTGGAATCTTAAGGAATTTCCACTTATGCAATGCAATCCAGAGCCTGACAATACAATGTGTGTGTGTGTGTGTGTGTGTGTGTGTGTGTGTGTGTGTGTGTGTGTGTGTGTGTGTGTGTGTGTGTGTGTGTGTGTGTGTGTGTGTGTATGGGTCTACTTCAAATACATGAAAACCCATATAATTGAATCTAAAATTGCTGAGGTGACTTGAATGAAATTGCATAACAATGAAAATTTAAAAGAATGAATATCACTTAACTGAAAACTGCCACCAAAGCTGTAAAACAAATTTAAACAGTTAGCTTACACTATGCTCAATGCCTAACACTCGGAAACCGTAATTTATTTTCTTTTAAGTTTTTGTAGGGGGGCTGTACCCCACTGCACCACCCCACACCCCCTGCAAATTAAATATACCAATTCCAAGACTGTACTACATTGAAAAAAAGAGTAAACACCCACAGCACGCCCACATCAGCGTGAGAACTACCAGTGGGCTACGTATGTATAGCATCACCATTCATTTTTTTATAGTGGTGCGACGTACGAAATGTAAGTAACTCATTTTCGGTTATGTGATATTTGTTCTTTTAAATTTTCATTATTATGCAGTTTCACTCAAGTCATCTCTGAAATTTTAGATTTCATTATATGGGTTTTCATGCATTTGAAGTAGAACTATATATATCTATATATATATCTATATATATTTTGCTATCTCTCTCTCTCTCTATATATATATATATATATATATATATATATATATATATATATATATATAGATAGATATAGATATATATATAGATATGGAGAGAGAGAGCAAGAGAGATAGATATAGACACACAAACATGTGCAGACAACCTGAGAATTTTACAAATAACACAGAATTTACGAAGTTCTGTGATTGTCTGACTTATTACTCACCCAGCTGCTATGGCTAACCAAGATGAATATGTTTTTATATATCCTGTACAATTTATCCATGATCGTGATAATCTGGCTTCTACCTCCCCCTCTTCTCATGAAGTATTGTGCATCTGAAACTATGAGTCACCAACTGAAAAAGAGATTTATGTGAAGATATGCGGTTACTTGCTGACCACATGGGTTTCTTGGTGTGGTTTTAACATAACCTTGCTACTGCATGTCCATCAGCAGAAATAACACTTGGCTTTTTTTTGCTGCAGTCACTTGTGAGTTGTACTCACCTTTGATTAGATTAGCAGGAGTTCTGCTATCGAACATATAACTGCAGTCCATTATAGCAGGACACCAAAGAAGCTTTGGATGTCCTTCCATATCACTGTTGAGATATTCTTTGCAATAGGGATCCCCTGCCTAGGTCAGCCCAATGTCTGGCCAGTATACAAAAGCCTTTAGGTGGAAATGGGTACACAGTATATCACACATTTGCTCCTCATACAATGAGTAGAGCTTAAAGGTAACGTCTGGACATATCATCCCCAGAACTTCTTTGCCGCGATCATTGGTCTGAATGCTCATTCATCTGCTGGTCTGTACTACTTTCAGATAAGTGCCCCATTGGGGTTTTTTGATTTTTTTATCTCAGTTTTACCTTGTTTCTGGCTGTTGGGTTTCATGTCATCCAGAAAGGGGAAATACAAGTGCAGGAGACAGATTCCCCATAAAGATCATCATGACCAGTGTTTGTTCTGTTTAGGTGCTTCCTATGACCATACATCTTGTGAGATTTGTCAAGCTTTCATCCCTAAGATGTTGCAGACTGGGCTTTCTTCTCTTGTGATTTACTTAGAGAACCAATGACTTAAACTGTTGGCTAAGGATGCCATGGAAGGATCTTCTCGGCCCAAAGATCAGTCATCCATAAAGAAAAAGGCCAAGAAATCTCGGTCTGATTCTTTGGCTGTACTGCCTCCAAAAGACATCTCTCTTGAGGCTGGTGAAAGCCTTGAGGATTGTCTGGTTTCTTTCTCAGATTCCTCTGCTGTGACCACTTTAGAGGCCGGTATGGATCTGATGCCATGCAGATCCACGGAGGTTTTGCAGATGTTCATTTCAAATGTACAGGGGGAACTATGGCTGGTTATTACTGAAAGGCCTATGGATGTTCCTCAAATTTTAGGGAGGGAAGAGGTTATGACTATCATTACTGAGTGTCATTATGGGTCAGAGCCCCACTTAAAAAGATGCAGAAAACTAAATATATTTCTCTTGCTCAGAAATATCCTCAGAGTGAATGGCAACATTTCTCTCAAGGCCTCTTTAATGCCCTTATGGCTCTTAAGCCTCCTCAGAGAGTTTCTGTTACTGCTCCTCCCTGGTCTTCTACACCTGATAGGAGACCCAGGCAGCAGGATTCTTCTGAGGAGGATGCTGATCAGTCTGATGAAGAGTCCCTTCCTTATTCCTCCCAGATTCCTTTGCCACTTGACTATGGTTCTGGGGAAGAAGAGTCTATTAGTCCTGAGTCTCTTTTTGAGAATATTTTGTTTGGTGACACTATTTCCAGAATGATAGAATTTTTAAATGGGACTGTGCTTAAGTTTCTGATATTCAGAAGCGGTACTATGAGCTTCTACAAATGGTGTCTCTTCGACCCTCTGCTGTTCCTTCTGTTCTTGCTGCTTCTCACGCTCTAGAGTCCCAACCCCCTGCTCACAAAAAATTGATAGGCTTTATAAAGTGCCTGTGGATAGCAGGTTTCTTTAAATGTGCTCCTAAATTGACCTCTCTGTAGTGTCAGTTGCTTTTGCCAAGCCCTCCAAATTGTTGCCTTCCTCTAAGTTGCTTCCATCTGATAAGGACAGCAGAACCATGGAGGCTGAGTAAGAAGGTGTATACCTCTGCTATCCTAGCCTTTAGAGCTGTTACTATATTTCTTCATCAATAAAACCTAACCAGAGAATATGGCCCAGCATGGTTTTCCAGGGTGGTCATGATATAAACACTACCCCAAAAATAAGCCCCAGTTAAGATCATCAATAAAACCCGACGGACGTGTTGAATTATAAAATAATATTATTGACATCAGTTGACTGAGGTTATCGTACTCTGCTCGCCATTTTTGGACCATTAGGACACCCAACTTCTTCCCTTTGCAGAAAGTCATAAGATTCTTTCCCAGGGAGTCCTCCACAATTTTTACTGTAACCCTAATCATCACTCACACTTGACGGTTGAGATCCTTGCCCCATAAACACTGGCAGGTGTACTTTGATTGGTCAAAGTACAGAAAACGCACGTAAAGCTCGTGCACTTGATAACGAACCTCTGTGATTGTGTCTTCTTAATTGTCGCCATTTTATGTTGCCACTCCGGTCTCGTATGTCTTCAATTAAACCCCCCCCCCCCCCAGACAAGATGAGTGCAAAAAGAAAGAGCTATTCCATCAAGTACAAGAAAGGAATCATGAAGGACCCCTGGGGAAAGAATCTGACAGCTTTCTCAAAAAGAAGACGTTAGATCTCCAAATTGTTCGAAAATGGTGTGCAGCGTACGGTAACCTCAGTCAACAGACCGACAAGGGAAATGCTAAGAAGTGCAAGTGTGGATCAGGTTGGCAACCATTATTTCCTGAGCTGGAAGACATCATCTGTGAATGGATTGCTAACAGGAAAGAAAAGGCTTTGGTTGTGCGCAAGGCTGATATTCAAGTATTTGCCCTTGCAATGGCACCACAGCTAGAAATATCCCCAGGAGAATTCAAAGCATCACAACATTGGCTGGATGGCTTCCTTCAGTGATATGAACTGTCTCTAAGAAGATCGACAACACTGTTCAACTTGGAAGATACTGAAGTTATTAAACGTGCACTTGTGTTCAAGTCCTTTGTTGATGGCACTGACTTTTTTACATACTAACTCTCCAACATGATTGCTATGGATGGAACTGCAGTGTTTATGGGCCTAGGATCTCAAACAACAATTGATCAGAGGGGTGCCTTGTCAAGCTACATTCCCTCCACTGGTTACGAGAGTGCACGTGTTACCTGTATTTTGGCAATTCGTCTAGATGGAAAGAAAACCCCACCTCTAATCATTAGTAAGGGCAAGAAAGATAAGACTGAATGTGTTTCAGGCATTTACATTCTTGAAAGCAAAAATGCCTGGTGCAGACAAGCAGTTATAAGGAAGTGGGTCGATGTAAAGCTGCCACTTGTTTTGCGAGGTGGTGAAAGAGGTCTGCTACTCTGGGATTCAGCCAGCACTCATCTCGCTAAAGACATGAAGAAATTCCTTGCATGGAGAAAAATAGATCAAATAATGATTCCTGCAGGAATGACTGCATATCTCCAGACTCTTGATATTGCAATAAACAAGCAATTCAAGGCCATGTGCGTATGGAACTCAATGACTACATTGAAAATAGAATGGAGAGAAATCAGCATGGAAACTTTGTGAAGCCTAGCCTGCAAGAGGTCGTGACTTGGGTGAAAAATTCATGAGATAAAATCACTGACAGCTGTGTTGCCAATGCACAATGAGCAGGCTACTTGGACAAGCAGTGCTCATCTAAGGAGAGCTCTATTGCTAGGGAATGACAGATTGGACCCAATGGTTCTACAGGAAATGGAGTCACAAGAAATTTAGGCCAGAATTCAGGGGTTGGAGGCTTATGACAATGTTCCAGAAGAAGATGACATGACTGTATTTGAATAACGTTTCCATTATCGGGCAACAGAATGGACTGCTTCTGCTTTCAGTTTTATTCCCCTCCTCCAATACACATGAACTAAGATTTTTCTGCACTTTCTGTTAAGCAGGAAATATTGCACTGTGAAAGCCAATGTGTAGATATTCTGAAGCTGAAATGTTTGTTGCACTGTTTATGTAGAATTCTCACACAACTGTTAACGCGTTACTTCGAACTGTTGTCCAATAACAGAAAAGTACCAAATAAATGTCAATTTGTGTACATGAATAAATGTCGATTTTTTGTACACGAATAAATGTTGATTTGTGTACATGAATAAATGTCGATTTTTGTACATGAATAAATGAATAAATGTAGATATTTGTACGGGGGGGTTAATAAGGCATCACCTGATAATAAGCCCTAATGCGTATTTTGGCAGGGGAAAGAGTATAAGACCTGGCCTTATTTTTGGGGAAATACGGTAATTATCAGGCACATATGACCAGATATGTTGTGGCTCTTATCTCTCAAGCCCTTCAGGCTATTTCGGACCTCCCTGATTCTGAGGGGAAGTTTTCTACTCTTGCTTTACTAAGGACGACCTCCCAAGTAGCTCACCATTTCATTAAATGCAGCTATGATGCAGCTGATACTTCATCTAGGGCTGCTGCTTTTGGATCTGTTTTGAGGAGGTATTCCTGGCTCAGACGTCAGCCTTTGCTAGAGGAGCCAAAAGCTGTTCAAGACTGGGGGGGGGGGGGTGTGGATGGTGACTGGGGCACTTAGTGATCTAAAAAGGTCAATTTTTTAAAACAATTTACTACCACAACATAGGTTCACTTGGAGGAGATTTTAAGCTTAGTCAATTTCCATTTTGGTGCTTGAATTAACATTTCCTGATTGGTCACCTATCCCATGGCTGGTAATTGTATATCAGCCCTAGTGAGAATAACTGTGATTATACCATAGATAATTTGAGTGGACCCGTGTAAGGGATGCAGCATTTAGGAACTGCCTCTATCCATTAGTGGCACAAGAAGTAATCCTGGAGTACATTTTCTATTACTCAGCCTTAGATCCAAGTTGCATTTAAATATGGACAGGGATGAGCTTGGTTTTACTTGAATGGATAGTCACTTCTGGATATATATCCATCTCTCCACAACATTAAGTTTAGACACCTGGACTGAGTATTTCTGATGTCATTTGACTTGCTGATGTTCAGTAGGTCCATCTGTATTAGGTCAGAGGATGCCTTGTATGCCAGACACATCACCTCTAAGCACTCTGTAGGATACTGAGTATAGTGATAAATCTTTGAGGTGGTCCATGCAAGACCTACTGTTTAAGACTTGTATCCTTTTAGTAAGGTATCTCTGTGAGTATTCCAATTGTTCCATGGGTCTGGACAGATACATGCCAAAGTGGGCATTATACAAAATGATTGACCTAATGAGGGCTTTGTAAAGTGGGACAATAACATCTCTAGATCTAGTCACAATCAATTTGTTTATAAGCTATGCAATATAGAAAGGCTTTCTTATGACTCTGGGCACAAGTTGGTCAAAAGTTAGGTCACTGTACACACAAGTTCCCAAATGACAAACAACTGAGTCAGTTCTCAGGGGACATTGTCAATTTGGCAGTTCCCTGGAGTAGATGACTTCACAAAGGATACGATAATGTATTTCTTGGCGTTTAGCTTCAATTCATGATTCTAGCACCAGTTATTTTTTTGGGACAAACCTTCCTGCATGATGGTTAAGTCATTTGGGGATTCAATAACTGCTCCTAATTTGCAGTCATCTCAGACTTAGTCAGCCAAAGCCCTTTGGTATTTCCTTTTACTTTTGAGATGAATATGCTAAACAGAAAAAGGTCTCAGCACCGAACCCTGGGGGCACCATTGGTGAGTAGTCTCTTCCCCTATTTTAATCTCCTGCATCCTGTGAGCAAGCATAGATGTATGCATTCTTTGATTCACCTTCCTGATTGTATTAACCTGATTGTATTAAATTATATTCCTTGTATAATACAGCACCACTTATTAGGATGTGTTTTAAATTTGTAGTTTGGAACAGTCTTCTAGTGAGCAATGAAACAAAATACGTATCAATAATGACAAAACTACCCATTTCAGAAAATATCACCCATAAAAGGCCACTCAAACTTCTGTCATTACAATCCACCAATATCAGTAAATATGCAAAATCTCTGAAGAAGTAAGTCATCAAAATAATTCCACATTAAAGGGATCTGTAACTAATGAAGAGGTTGCTGCTAGCAAACAACTTTATATTTCATTGTTTCATCTACAAATAAAGTGCCTGTTGCCCTTGAAGAATAAATTGCCTATGCTACATTAAAAAATGATAAGCTAGTAATTTTGCAATGGGGAATGGATGGCAAACTGATAATGGGTTCATAGTTACTAAGTAACTCCCCCAAAGGTGGGCATTCATAGGACTGCAGCATCCTCTCCCTTTAAAGTACAACACAGTACAGTATCAGCGATCCATTTGCATAATGTGGGAGTAGAACCCACAGCCTTCTGCATCAAAAGCAAGTACACCACCTGTTGTGCTACTAACAATGCAGACAACTTAGCATTAAACTTCTCTTCCCCTGAAGCTCTCAGCTCCTTGTAAAATCCACTGATTTCCCAGCAAAACACAAATTTTAAGAGGAACAGACCAAAAGTATGAGGCAAATATTCTGTGAAAATCTGGACATTGGAGAGCTATGGACTCAAATCCCTTAATCACAAGTGGTGGTATGGGTAGAGAATTCAGGCTCTTGTTTGTGCCTGAGTAACACTAACCACCAAGTATACCTAACTGGGGCATTTTACACACACACACACACACACACACACACACACACACACACACACACACACACACACACACACACACACACAGCAATAAGAGAACAAGAATATCTAGTTTAGTTAGTTTAACTTCCCCGCGCAAATCCATAATACCATAAAAACTCCACTTCATTAATTTTTCCCGACAGGTCTTGCAGCTGTTAAAGTGGGAGGGGGGCTCCCCTTCCCCCTGGCTCTATGGTTCCGGCACCCATGGCCTTTGCCTGATGATATCAAAGCTAAACTGATGGATGGTCCTCTGGATAATGAGCATTTGTTTGGTGTTGCTGCTGCAGAGTTGTTTAAGTCCCTGTGAGAAAAGAGCAAGGCCTTACTGGAGTTGAAACATACATATTTTTGTTTCCTCTGTGCCCACGTTTCAGAGGAATTATCCTTATAATAAAAATAGCTCAGAAGAATTATCCTAATAAGCTTAGTTTTGTTGGTAGGCAGTCTTGCCCTCACCCCCATAGGTAAAAAGTGTGGCTCCCCCTGCTAAGGCTACACAAACTCCTTCTTTTCAGAAACTTCCTTTTCCTGACAAACCAGGTGCTGCATCTGATCTCCTCAGTCACATTCCTCTTTCTCTCCTCCTATCTCTGTCTCTTACTGTTTGGCTAAAGATCACCCAAGACTCCTGGGTTCTTTTAATAATCAACCAGGGTTATTACATGGTTTAGAAGTCTCTTCCCTCCCTTTTTGGGGATTCCTCAGCCTCCTCAGGAACAACTTCCTTTTTTTCCAGAGGTGTTTTAGGGCCTGTTGGCTCAGGGAACTATTCAGGAAGTTCATAGGTTCATAGGTTCATAGGTAGATACTGGCCTAGCCAGAGTGTATTTGGCTTCTGCCTCCCTATTAGATTAGCCTACTGTGCCTCTGTAAAGTAGGTCACAGAAGGTACCCTTTTAAGATTAGTTTACTGTGCCTCTGCCTAGCAGGGACAGAGGAGAGATCCCAGGGGTGAATTTGCGATTTCCCATCCACGCGTCCAAATTTTGCTTGAAGAGGGTCAGCGAGGGGCTATGTCTAACATGAATTGGGGCCGTGGTTCTGGCACCAAGCATCTGTCTCTGTGAGACCCTTTTGGAGGATGCTTGTGTCGGCTGGAGATTCGATTATGGCCCCCAGTTTGCAGTCATCTGCGAACTTTGTCAGCCATAATCCCCCCGTGTTAGCCTGAACCTCAGAGAAGTATATACCGAACAAGAGAGGTCCCAGAACTGAGCCCTGTGGGATGCCACTTGTAACTGGTTTGGATTCGGACATGGCACCTGCGATTCTGACCATGTGGGTTCTATCTCTGAGCCAGTTTGCAACCCATCTTGTGATATAGTGGTTGATATTTAAGCTGGTAAGCTTATTTATGATGCCCAAGTGGGGTATTGTGTCGAAGGCTTTTGTGAGGTCCAGGTAAGCTGTGTGGACTACTTTGCCCTCATCTATTGCTTTGGTAACTGTTTCAAAGAAATCAACTAGGTTTAAAAGGCAAGATCTGCCCTTAACAAAGCCGAATTGGGTAGGGTCCAGTGTCTGGAGGCTCCCAATGTCTTTGTTTATGAGTTCCATGATAATATGCTCCATAGCTTTACAGACCAGACTAGTCAGGCTTATGGGGCGATAGTTTCCGGGGTCCATTGTGGCACCACCTTTGTGGAGTGGGACCACTGTAGCTGTATGCCATTCTTTGGGTACATATCCTGTAGTAAGGCTAAGTTTGAACAGTGATTTAATGTGAGGGTTCAGTTCTTCTTGGAGCTCATGTAAGACACAGCCTGGGACACCGTCTGGTCCCATAGATGCTGTGTTTTTTGCTTTGGAGAGGGCAGATTTCACCTGTGCATCTGTGATGTCAGGAAGGTTACATTCAGTTGGGATAGGCATTTGATCCTTTGGGGGGGAAGGGGGGGAGAAGTTTGCGCTGAATCTGTCTGCCAGAATGTTGGCTATGTTTGTTGGTTTGGTATATTTTGTACTGTTATGCAACAATTCAGAGCATATCTGGGAGTTTCCGCCCATGTTTCTGACATAACTAAAGAAGGCCTTGTGATTATCTTTAGTGTCTAGGGAAATTTTTGTTTTGAAACTGGCCTTTGATGATTTTATGAGGGATCGAAGTTTCTTGCTAACACTGATCAGAGATGCCTTCCCTTTTTGGGATTTTGCTCTGTCATGTAGTAGCTTCCTCCTTCTGTTGTATAGCTTATTTATGGCCAGGGTCCACCAGACCGGTCTCCTGTTTTTGGAGGAGTGAGTCTTGGTTTTATTTGGGATAGCATGATCCATGCATTCCTGCAGGTGCTCATAGAATGCATTTGTAAAGGATTCTGTGGATTGGGCTGTATTATCCTCTGGCCCAGGGGCTTTGAAGGATTCCACCTCAGTCTTGAGAAGTGCAAAGTTGGCTTTGGAGAAATTCTTTACAGTGATTTCCTTGGCTGGGGGTGGGGACGGGATATGGATGTCCAGGGAAATTTGTTTATGGTCTGATCTTACCAATGAGGGGTTTACCTCTGGTGTGGAACATAGAGTCCCCATGTTGGTGATGACAAGGTCCAATATGTTGTTCCCTCTTATGGGAGTGGTGACCAGTTGTTCCATTGCGTTAGAGTTTATAAATTCAAGGAACCGTTGAGCGAGGGTGTTTGGGCTTGAGTAGTTTTCCCAGTCAATGTTTGGGTAGTTGAAGTCACCCAATAACATAGTGTTTGGAGAGACCTTCATATTCTCCAGTGTTCTCAGGAATGCCAAGTGGGGTTCCTGTAAAAGGGAGGGTGTTCTGTAGCAGGCTATAAACTGAAAGGCAGTTTTGCCCGCTGTTAGTTGCACATGGATAGTTTCCGATGCTTCGTGCAGTGCCACTAACCTGGAGGTGTAGGTATCTTTGATGAATATAGATACTCCCCCTCCTTCTGTGCTTTGGTCTGAGTTTTGGGGCTAAAACGCATTGTATGAGTTATAACCTGGTAGTGCTGGGGTGCTCTCAGGAGCCTTGAACCAGGTTTCTCTTACTGCAAGACACTGATTTTCTCCATACTGAGGAGAGTCTCGAGTGCGTGCATCTTGAGGTTTAGACTTCTGGCATTGAGTAGCATTACCTTTAGTTTTTTTATCTTTGGGTTGTCTATGGAGGTGGGTTTGTTCTTTGAGCCTTGCCGAAAAAAGGCACTATGGGGGTGGCAAGAGCCTTGGCCAGTATACGAAAGCCTAAGGGTGACAGGTGCATGCCGTCCCTAGCGAAGCAACGTGGCTTGTCAAGCATGTCATCCCAGGCTGACAGACACTGGATCCCCTTTGAATGACACCAATACTTTAACCAATTGTTGAAACTGATCATTTTGTCTTTATACTGTGGCATCATTCTTGGTGAGGGCAAGACGCTACTCAAGGTCAGTGACATACCAGCCTGGGCTACACGGTCAGAGAGCTCCTCTATGTCTCTTTTCATGTAGTCCAGGGAGGTACGTCTCATGTCATTCACACCAGCATGGACAATGACGGAGTCATACTTGTACTTGCTTTGGAGTGACCTGAGTGCTTGCGTTATGTGGCGGATCCAGGCACCCGACAGGCAGCTTACAGTGACCTTCTCCTTGTTCAGTCTGGTGAGAGGGACATCAGTGTGCCGGACAATAGAGTCCCCTATAACAAGTGTATTTGGTGTGTTGTTTGGCCTTATGGGCTGTGATTGTGAGGCACACTGATTTTGTGAGATATGTGATTTGTGGGTATTGTTGAGGGGTGGCTGTTGCTTGGATATCTGCTTAGGAGGTCTTTGCTGTTTAGGCAGATTTTTATTTAGAGCCTCTGAGTATGTTTTTGTGTGTTTATGTGTTGGGTATGCAGATGCAATAGGTCTGTGTGAGACTGGATTTGTGGTGTGGGTGGTTATCTTTTCCTCCTGATTGACTGTGCCAGTCTTGGGTTGAGAGAGCTCTGCCTCCAGTTTGGCTGTGTAACTGCATCTCTCACATGTATTAGAGTTTGTTGGAAGGAGGAGAGGGTTGTCTGTGTACATAAGGCAATTGTAACATTGCCTCAAAATTCCCAGATTCACCAGCTGGACTGGAGAGTAACCTTGAAACGGACCCTTAGACATACCAGATTAGTATAGGGAACTGTTTTTTTTACTGATCAGATTAGGGAAGGGAACTGATTTTTCACTTGATCAGGAAGGACCAATCAGGAGTCTAATACTTATGAGAAGTCAAGGAGGGTGTAGTGCTTTAGTTAGTTGGTGTTTCCTTATAAGAACTGAGCAAGTGCAGGGCTTTAGAAAGAGAATAGAGTGATTACTTTGAGTGTTTGAACAGTTCTAAGGGAAAAAGTGAAGAGCAGACTTTGTGGAGCCTGGAATAGTTTAAACCTGTTTAGGTGCGCTGCCCGATGCTGCTCAGTGTGCAAAACTGCGCAAAAATAGAGTTGTAGGGTTTTAAGAGAGAGAGATCAAGGAGTTTAGAATTGACTAAAAATGGCCAATAAAACTACAGCTTCTAGGTAGTAACCACTCCTCCAGGGACAGGCAGGCTGTTCAGTGTTTACCACTCCCACTGGTGAACACAGAGACTTCCCTTTAGCCCAAGCAAGCACTGGCCTTCTAGAAACTTCCAAACAGTTCAGAACAGCAAATCTGTAACTGAACTTTCTTAACTTTCAGAAAGTGGGAAAAAAGCAAGATTTTTTTTTTCTTTTTGTTGTAGTTTAAAGGTAGCAGAGATACACAGGCAGCAAAATAATCACAACAGTGAAATAAATGACCCCACACTTGAGTGCTAGGCCAAAATCAGGTAAAATGCAGTTTTTAGAGAAAAAAACGATTTTAAATTAAGTGCAAAACAGGAAATGCAGTAAACAGGCTCTAGATGTGTTCCAAGTACTGTTACTGTTACAGATATAAACTTTAGCAAGCCGGAAAATGCCAAAAAGTAGGCGGCAAAGTACTCTCAGAGGGAAAAGGGTTCTTATTCCGGGATGTTCTTGATCCCCAGGAAAGAAGGCATCTGAAGACCCATTGTGGATCTCTCTCGGCTAAACACCTTTTTGATGGCCCCTTCCTTTTGGATGTTTTCCCTTCAACCCTTGTTTCCTCTGATTCTTCCTCAGGCTTTTCTGGCTTTCCCTGGATCTCAATGATGCTTATCTTTCACATTCCTATTGTGAAGGGCCCACAGAGGCTTCCCTGATCCTCTGATGCCTTGACTACCTCACTCCTGTGTATGGCCAAATAATCGCAATTTACAGATAACTTAGAAAGATTAGCATTATGTCGACAGCTTATAAAATTCTAACATGTGAAAAAAATGCTGTAATGAACTATAGTGCAAAAATTTATAGAAAGGCCACATATTCAAATTCTTTATTACATTTTAGCAGTTTCCATCCATGGCACCAAAAAAAATCAGTGGTGAAGGGCCAACTCGTGAGAGCTGCCCGTATGGTCACGTTGGACCAGGATTTCATGGATGAATGTAATAATTTGAGGTCAATGTTTGTTGGGAGAGGATACCCAGTGGACTTTTTTGAGTTTCTACTGGAAGAAGTAAAATATAAGAGAGAACAGGGGTTGTATAAACCCATTTTGTCCATTGGTTTACAAAATGTTAAAATAAGTGACAGTGAATTACAAAAAAAAGAAGTATGGAATTTAAGTTTAATAATGCCCTATAGTAGTAATGCAAGGGAAATAATGTCAATTTTGAACAAAAATTGGGAAATAATTAGGAGGGATCCTCACCGTTCTTACAAGGTCAAAAGTAAACCTCGGATTATTTATAAGAGGGGGACTAATTTAAGGGAATTATTACAACATAAAAATACCACCCTGCAGTGGAAGTGTGGCATGTATAAATGCCAAATGTGTAATTACTGTAAATACATGAGTACAGGACAAGACATTGAAGTTAAAAACATTAGTTTCAAAATCAAATTGAAGTATACTTGTCAGTCCAAGTTTGTGGTTTATTTAGCCCCGTGTCAATGCTGTGCAGCATTTTACATAGGTAAAACTGATAGAAGGTTAAAAGAATGAGTATATGAACATCTATATAAAATAAAGACCCTCAGCAGAGATAATGCACTGGCTAGACACATTATTTCCTACCCACAACATTCATTTTTGTTCAAAGCAATTGATTCAGTTGTTGATGCGGGGGGGGGGGGTCTTACACTTTTACTCGAGCAACTTGAGTTAAGTTGGCAAATACGCACTGGGGCAATGTTTTACCCGGGTTTGAATGAGACAATATCTTTAAACAGTATATTGAAGTTAAGAAATCTTAAACGTTGTGTGTATGCATTTTTACAAAATGTGTTCATATTTGTGATATCTGACTTCATTTGACTCGGATATGTAAGTTTCTGACTTTTTAGTCAACCAAGTAATATTATATTTTGGGAGTCAATACAATAATTTGAGATATAGTATTATTAGTATATGTATGTTTGTATATATATTTTTACCATCATTACAGGTAAAAATTCTGAAGGAAGGGTAGAGTTGAGGTGTTCTAAAATATTGCAGTTATACTTGTTTTTTAAAAAATGTTGTAAGTAGTAACAATGTGGATGTGCCTTTAAGACATAAGATTTTAATTAGAAGTGTCATGTGACAAAAAGGGTGTGTACATATTGCTTGTGTTGAACTTTGTTCAGTTTCTGATGAAGTCTTGCCATATGTGCAAGACGAAAAGCGCTTCATTAAACTGAGAAAGAATTTGCTTTGGTGTTTCCAAGCTGTCTTTTTGTTTTTTCGCTGAAATAATTTCCTCTTTAGTCAAGTTGGCATGCATCAGTCCTTTGGCTTCGCACACCTTGACCAACTGGTTCTTTGTCATATTGCTATAATATTTTGCTAGCATTCTTGCCTGCTTTCTCTGACTAAGCTAAATTAACAAAAATAAAGAAAACTGTTGTGAAAATGCAACTCTGTATGTTTTCCTTGTGGTTGCTGAGAGTATACACACACTTTCAGTGACAACTGCCCACTGGCTACTGAAGTTCCCTTAATATTCCACCCAGCTACCATCATTATGTGATGCATCTCTTCTCTGGGCCAGAAATCAAGGAGACTCAACTCTCAGCAGTGAGTCATGTGAGGAACAGTCACTAAGAGCAAAGATGGATCCACACAGTATTTCCAGATACAGCTCCCTGCACCAAGTAGAATTTCCCTTAAGAGCACACAGGGAGTATGCTCCAGACCTGAAGCTGGACTCTCTTTTCTCTCCAGGCCCAAACAAAACTCATCAATGACCACTTTGAACTCTGTGTCCCTGCTCCCAGTAGCTGACACGCACACTTGGATATTTGAGTTTCACACACACACATACACACCTGGGAAAAGCTGGCATAGATTTTCTAGCTGTGCCCCTTTCTGCCCAGACTCTGAGGTAATCATGCCACCACCTGTCAGCTAGCCTAAGATTCTTACAAAGGGTACCCAATTATATTGTGTAAAATTAATACTAATACAAATGGTAGAGTGTGACCAAAGCAGCAAGGCTTTCAAGAGTGGCCCCAATGTCACCAAAACAAGCATAAGTACTCTTAAGATGTTAAAAGTATTTTCTAAAGGATCAGCCGCAAAGAAAGGTATTAAAATATTTAATGATAAATAATAAAAGTGAAAACAGGAGAATACTGAATACAATAAACAACAGAGTTTCAACCACAGAGATATAAAAAATGCTATGGCTGGACAGTTTCTCAAGGATGCAGAAAGCAATACTTAACTATTCTGACTAAATACGAAAGAATTGTTGTTCCCCGACTACTTATTTACTTATTTATTTATTTGCATTTGTTTACCAGGGTAGACTACTGGGCTGTAATGAGCCCAGCTTGAATGGAGGTCTGGAGAGAAAAGCTCCATGAACAGAAAGTACACATAGTATATGCATAAAATAAATACAGTGTAATGGGTACAGTTCGAGAGTATATGCAGCAAATATAATATATTTAACAACTGGATATATTACAGGTATAATAAAACATTGACAAAAATAGATAGACATCTCGTGACTGTTTCTGTCAGTAGGAACAGTAAGGCTTACACCTGATATTAATACATAGTAAATGTTAAACATCAGTGTTAGTAATCAGCAGTGGATGTTAGGTTTTGAGAGGAGGAGACAAGGTATAGGTGCAATTCCAGATAGAAGATAAATAGTCTCTTAGAGAGGTTTTAAAGTGGCAGGATTTTGAGTAGTCCTGATAGTTAGTGGTAGGGTATTCCATGCTTTGGCTAATGAGCAGGAGTATAGAAGCAGGCCAGCTGGCAGATGAGGTTGTTGTACTATCAAAAGGTGTTGATTCTTGGATATGAGTTGTCTCCTTGGATGGTAGAAACTGAAAATTGGGCTGAGAGCAGGGCAGTCATATGGATTAAGGATTATTTTGTGTGCAGTTGCTAGTTGCAGGTAGGACAGGCAGTGATGAAGTTCATGCCAGTTCAGAGAATGAAGAACAGTACAGTGATGGGTTAGTAGCAAATTTAGCAGTTTTTGTTATAGCCAGTCTAGAGTTTAGCTTTTAGGGAGGACTGAAGATTGGTAAGTAGTGGAGCAACATATAAAAGAGAGGGTAATAGGTAATTGGAAGCCAGGACTTGTTATGTGGAGGTGCTGAGGAAGTGTTTATGCCTATAGAGGATTCCTAGCTTTTGCTGAGTTTTGCTGATGCTATGGTATATGTGCAGGTTAAATTTCAGGTGTTCGTCTATCATTACTCCTAATATTTTTATGCCTAGATCAAGACCACAAAGAGAGAGAGATAGAGAGAGAGAGAGAGAGAGACCCACACACAGTGGCACTTCAAATGTCAATGGATCAGCAGACTGCTTGAGATACATGTGAGTGTTTAAATATGCTTGTTAAGGCATTGCACACTAAGGAGAAGGCGAATCAAGCTCATACACACATGCAAACACCTGTATGCAGAAAAAGCACCACGTCTACATTATGATGGGTCTGAGTTTGTTTGCTAGCACAGAGGATTAAGGCTAATGAGCTGCATTCTGTAGTCCAGGGTTTGATTCCATCAGTCTCCAGTTACCTACTGTCTAAACCTGAACAAGTTGCTTAATCAGAAAAGTAGACTGGGGAAACTGGGAAAGGCTTTTCAGTGGTCTTCTGGACTGTATGCCTAGTAACCACCTATGATTGTGGTAAGCTTTTTCCCATAGTAAAGGTCACCTACCCTGGATAGTCAATAAGTTGTTCTGGATGTCTGTTTTCACCCATAATTTCAGACCTCAGATTGTTGATGTAAAAGTGCAAGTCTATGGCAACAAATACTAAACTAAGATTGTAGTATATCCAATGATTTAGTTATTCAGATGTAAAGAAATCTCAGAGTTAGCATATATAAGAATCAGCTGTGTGTTTTTCAGTAGATTGGGGTATCAGAAAATAAGAAAAAAAAAATGTGACAAGCTCAAGGATCATACGCTGGTTAGTGTAACAGTTAGTGACTGAAAAACTGAGAATGTTTATATATATATATATATATATATATATATATATATATATATATATAGTTTCATAGGTTCATAGGTAGGTACTAGGCTAGTGGCCCTAGGACCTATACAAGCTTAGCCAAAAATGTACTCTGGCTTTCGCCACCCAAGAAAATTATTTTCCTGTGCCCCTGTTAAGCAGAACCACAGAAGTGATCCCCGGGGTGAACTTCCTATTACCCATCCAATCATCAAGATTTTTCTTGAAGAGTGCTAATGAGGAGCTTTCTTTGATATAGACAGGTAGTTTATTCCGGAGCCTCTGTTTGAGGCCGGTAAGCCTCTTTGTGAGGTATTTCTGTGGCCTTTCCAGTTGTTGTAGATGTCTTGTGAAGTACATACCAAAAGGGGCGTTGTACTCTATAATGGGACTAATGAGTGATGAGTAGAGGGGAACAATGACCTCTTTTTTTCTGGATGAGAAACCTTTTGTGATGAGGTGTGCAACGTAGAAGAATTTCCTGACCACTTTGGTGATGTGATTATCAAAGGAGAGACTACTGTCCACCTGTGTCCCAAGGTCTCTTATCACACTTTCGGTGTTAAGTAGACTACCGCCTATGTGGTAGTTCATGGGTACAGAATTTTTACCAAAGGGGATGACAATGCACTTTTTGGCATTGAACTTGAGAACATGTCTTTGACACCAGGCATCTGTCTCAGTGAGGCCCTTTTGTAGGATGTCCACATCATTAGGAGTTTCAATTATGGTTCCTAGTTTGCAGTCATCTGCGAATTTAGTTAGCCAAAGTCCTTCTGTATTAGCCTGTACTTCAGAAAAGTAGATACCAAACAGGAGAGACCCAGGACTGAACCCTGTGGTACTCCACTTGTCACTGGTCTGAAGTCTGATTTGGAGTCTGCTACTTTCACAGTGTGGGTTCTTTCAGTAAGCCAGTTGGCAACCCATCTTGTGACATAGGGATTTATACCTAGTTTAGTGAGTTTATCTATAATTCCAGAGTGGGGGATGGTGTCGAACGCCTTGGCAAGATCTAGATAGGCATTGTGAACCACCTTACCCTCATCTATGGCTTTGGTGACTACTTCAAAGAAGTCTATCAGGTTTAAGAGACATGATCTGCCTTTTACAAACCCGAACTTTGTGGGGTCCAGGGTTTGGAGATCTCCAATGTCTTTGTTTATGAGTTCCATGATGATACGTTCCATGGCCTTGCAGACGAGTCTCATCAGGCTAATGGGGTGGTAGTTCCCAGCATCTGTTGTGGCCCCCCCCTTTGTGGAGTGGGATAACTGTCGCGGTGCGCTATTCAATGGGCACAAAGCATAAGGTGAGGCAATGATTGAACATGGTACTTAGGTGGGGTGCCAGTTCATTCTGTAGTTCATGTCGAAGGCAGCCTGGGATGTTGTCAGGTCCCATGAATGCTGTGTTCTTGGCTTTGGAGAGTGAAGTTTTAACCTGTGCAGCCGTGATTACAGGATCTTTGCATTCTTCCGGTATAAAGATGGGCCCTTTAGGGGGTGAGAGGGGGGTAAAGTTAGCACTGAACCTATCTGCCAGGGTGTTGGCAATATCAGTTGGTTCTGTACATTTAGTGTCATTGTGCTGTAACTCAGAGCAGATCTGAGTGTTGCCATTGAGATTTTTGACATAGCTATAGAATGCTTTGTGGTTGTCTTTAGAATCAGTGGCAATTTTGTTTTCATAACTAGCTTTGGAGGATTTTATGAGGGATTTCAGCTTCTTACTGAGGCTGACCAGGGAGCTCCTCCAATCATGGGATTTTACTCCTTTTTGCAACAGTTTCTTTCTTCTGTTGTAGAGTTTGTTTATGGCAGAAGACCACCAGATTGGCTTCCTTTTTTTTGGAGGATAGCATCTTGGTTCTGTTAGGGATAGCATGATCCATGCACTCGTGTAAGTGCTTATAAAGTTCATTTGTGTAGGATTCAGCAGTCGTACCTCTATTGTCCATCTGCATGGGTGTCATGAAGTTTGCCACTTCTGTCTTAAGAAGCGTGAAGTTGGCTTTGGAGAAATTTTTTATGGTTGTTTTCCTAATGGGGGGTGGGAGTGGGATGTGGATGTCTAGGGTGATGGTGGATGTCTAGCTTGTGGTCGGATCTGACCAACGAGGAGCTGACCTGTGGTGTGGAACACCGGTCACCCATGTTGGTGATGACCAAGTCTAGGATATTGCTGCCTCTGGTGGGGGTGTGGATAAGTTGATCCAAAGCATTGGAATTGACGATTTCCAGAAAACGTTGAGCAAAAGAGTTGGTACATGAGTAGTTTTCTCAGTTAATGGTAGGGTAGTTGAAATCACCCATTATTAGTGTTTTGGGTTGTACGTTAATGTTTTCCAGTGTATCAAGAAAAGAGGAATGGGAATCCTGGGGCATGGTGGGGGGTCTGTAGCAAGCTACAATCTGGATTGCAGTTTTGCCCAGAGTTAGTTGAACTTGGATAATCTCGGATGCATTATGCTGAGCAACTAGCTTGGAGGTGTGGGCATCCTTAATGAATATGGACACGTCTCCACCTTTAGTGTTTCAGTCCGGGTTTGGTGGCCGAAAGGTGTGGTATGAATTATAGCTTGGTAATGCAGAGGTGCTCTCTGGAGCTTTGAACCAGGTCTCTGTCACTGCACAGATGTCAATGTTCTCCATTTTAAGGAGTGCCTCAAGTGAGTGCATTTTGAGGTTTAGTCTTCTAGCATTGAGTAGCATTACCCTCAGATTTTGTTGCTTGTACCTGTTACGGTGGTGAATTTGTCATTTTAACCTTGCCTAAAAAAGGCACTATAGGGGTGGCAAGAGCCTTTGCCAGTATCCGGAATACCAAGGGTGACAGGTGCAGGCCATCTCTGGCAAAGCAGCGTGGTCTGTCGATCATGTCATCCCAGGCAGACAGATACTGGATTCCCTTAGAATGACAATAGAAGCTTAGGCAATTGTTAAAGACAATCATTTTGTCCTTGTACTGTGGTGTCATTCTGGGTGATGGCAGGATGCTACTCAGGTCTAGGGTCATACCGGTCTGGGCTACAAGATCAGAGAGCTCTTCCATGTCTCTTTTCATGTAGTCCAGGGAGGTACGTCTCAGGTCATTCACACCAACATGGACAATGACAGAGTCATATTTGTACTTGTTGTGGAGTGACCTGAGTGTGTGCATTATGTGGCGGATCCTGGCACCTGACAGGCAGCTGACAGTAACTTTTTCCTTGTTTAGCCTGATGATTGGAACATCATTGTGCCTGACTATAGAGTCACTATGACTAGAGTGTTGGGTATGTTATGCCTTATGGGCTGTAGTTGAGTGGCAGACTGAGTATATGGACTATGTGTCATTTGGGTTGTGTTGGGGGGGGTGGAGGTTGCTTGCATTTCTGCTTTGGAGGTCTCTGTTGTTTGGGCAGATTAGTATAGAGCCTCCGCAAATGTAGGTGTGTGTTTTGTGGTTCAGTGTGTGTGTTTTGGTAGTGTAGGTTTTGAGGGACTATGTGATGAGTGTGGTGCGGTGCAAGTGTTTACCTTTTTCTCTTGACTGTCTAGGCCTGTCTTTGGTAAAGAGAGCTTTGCTTCCAGTTTGGCTATATAAGTGCATCTCTCACAGGTCGTAGTGTTGGGTGGTAGGAGGAGAGGGTTGTCTGTGTACATGAGGCAATTGCTGCATTGTCCCAAGATGCCCAGATTCATCAGGTAGACAGGAGAAAACACAGGGAGCTGACCTTTAGACGTGCCTGAATAGGTGTTTATTTATTAAGTACTAAAAACTGTTTTCCTCTAGACAAGTGAGGAAAGTTGAGTGCTGCAGTAATTTGTAACTTATTTAGTGCTTACAATGAGTTCTGAACAAGTGCTGAGATCAAAGAAACAGATGAGTGCTAAAACTAAAAAGTTGGCTAGTTGCAAGGGAAATTTTGAAAAACAGGCTTTATGGAGCCAGGAATAGTTTAACCCCAGTTAAGTTGGGGGGGGGGCTTAGGAGCTCACAAACAGTCCTGGACGCAGCAAATCCATATCTGACCTGCCACAGGAAAGGGGGGAAGCAAGCTGCAAAGCCACCAAGTATAAGAACACACAACACTAGGCAGGGTGGGTGGGTAGGTGGGAAAAAATTACAGTTCCTAGCTGTAGCCAGTAAATGAAAGTTTTAAACAGATCAAGGAGCAGACTAGAGAATGCTTTTAACAGACAAGAATGCACAGAAAAGTTCGGATAGAGCAATCACAAACAGAAAATACAACTCTCAGTTTGAAAAAGCAGTTTACAGTTAAGTAATGTTAAAACAGTTTAAAACAGTACATAAATGCAATGAAACAATAAAAAAGCTTTATAACAGTACAAAAATATAGTAGATCAACTGTATAGCACAATTATAAGCGTTTCAGAAGTGCAATTCAGTGAAATAAGTGTAAGAAATAACTTAGCCTTCTCTTGGAATCTTAAGGAATTTCCACTTATGCAATGCAATCCAGAGCCTGACAATACAATGTGTGTGTGTGTGTGTGTGTGTGTGTGTGTGTGTGTGTGTGTGTGTGTGTGTGTGTGTGTGTGTGTGTGTGTGTGTGTGTGTGTGTGTGTGTGTATGGGTCTACTTCAAATACATGAAAACCCATATAATCGAATCTAAAATTGCTGAGGTGACTTGAATGAAATTGCATAACAATGAAAATTTAAAAGAATGAATATCACTTAACTGAAAACTGCCACCAAAGCTGTAAAACCAATTTAAACAGTTAGCTTACACTATGCTCAATGCCTAACACTCAGAAACCGTAATTTATTTTCTTTTAAGTTTTTGTAGGGGGGCTGTACCCCACTGCACCACCCCACACCCCCTGCAAATTAAATATACCAATTCCAAGATTGTACTACATTGAAAAAAAGAGTAAACACCCACAGCACGCCCACATCAGCGTGAGAACTACCAGTGGGCTACGTATGTATAGCATCACCATTCATTTTTTTATAGTGGTGCGACGTACGAAATGTAAGTGACTCATTTTCGGTTATGTGATATTTGTTCTTTTAAATTTTCATTATTATGCAGTTTCACTCAAGTCATCTCTGAAATTTTAGATTTCATTATATGGGTTTTCATGCATTTGAAGTAGAACTATATATATCTATATATCTATATCTATATATATTTTGCTTTCTCTCTCTCTCTCTATATATATATATATATATATATATATATATATATATATATATATATATATATATATATATATATATACATATATATATATATATATATATATATATATATAGATATATATAGATATGGAGAGAGAGAGCAAGAGAGATAGATATAGACACACAAACATGTGCAGACAACCTGGGAATCTTACAAATAACACAGAATTTACAAAGTTCTGTGATTGTCTGACTTATTGTTAAATAAAAACAAATGATAATAACACAGGAGGCTCAGATGCAAAAGTTTACTAGTGTACACCAGGAGGCAAAAAACCATACAAGTACAGAGTTTTGTCTGACATGATGCAGGAAATACACAATTTTATATAGTCTTACATTCAGGCTGTGCCCACCTTACTGACGTGGTTAGTCACAGGGCACCTACATCACTATGGTCTACAATATTCTATTCATAAGAAAAAGCTGATGTTATACATTTTAAAAGTTTTCCCATGGGAATAATACAGCCTTGCAAAGCACCTGGTTCGTTATAATGTCTTTCTGTAAAATGTTACTCCTTCAAGGTTTCAGGCCTGCTCGAATACAATAGTCGGTTCAGTCTTGCAATATACTTCTTTGTTCTTCTTGCAACTTTTACTTTTAGCAGCTGTGTCTTATCTCTGATACATTCACAAGGTCAATTATCTCAGAGGAAGCAATAAGAATATTCAATGCTTTATACATTTAATTTTCCTGACCCAGCAGATAATCATTAGTGAAAAACATAAGCTTGCTGAGCTGGCTACTGCCAGGGTCAGAGTTCAAATACACTGCAGCTCCAAAGCTTCAAGCAATTATATGTAAAATCATTCTTATTGCCATATTGTAAATAGAATAAAATGCATTATATACTATTTGCTTTTAAACTAGCACTTTATACATGTTCAAATACATATTTTTCTAACATTTTCCTCCCTTTTAATACTTTTTATTCTATTCAGAAACATAAACAATGTTATATCGTCTCCTAGCCTTCTCCTCTAAGGACTTTTAACTAGGCAAGTCATTTAGTTTATATTTTGGAACAAGTTTCGTCTGGAATCAATAGTTCCAGTTCAATGTCTTGGTACAAAGTTTCAGTTACAGATATATCAACAAAATCTTTGACTAATCTTTTCATACAGGGGATCCCACAATAGACACATGCTCCTAATAGGAGCAGACCAACACAAATAGCAATCAAAATATTCATTAGGATAGAACCCCACCCACCAAACAGACTCTGGAAAAAGTTCGTCAGTGGGTTTGGGCCTGGTTCAGTCATGGCCGATACCTGCTGTATTACCTCTAGGTGGTCATTAATCTCGTGTCGATTGTCTGGTATGTATGCACAGCATTCTTCTTTGATAAGCGCACAAGTACCACCTCTCGCCGCTAGGGTGAAGTCGAGAGCCATTCGATTTTGTAGCACAACAGTTCTCACTGCATTCAGTTCGTCAGTCACTAGTTCGAGAGCAGAAAAAGTTGCGTTACTCATTACTTCGAGAAGCTTCAACAGTTTTCTTAACTCCCAGATCGATTTGACTGCTCCATATGCTGGAAATATCCCAGCCCAGGATATAACACTGTCACTCAAGTCCATATGAGTCAATTTTTCTTTATCTTTCACGGAATGATGGTTCTTCCAACCAGCTTCGATTTTTCCCATTGGATTTACAGGTTTTCCGATAGAATCTTCAGGTTTTCGGGCTACATCTCTTACATTTCGTATCTTACCTAGAGGTAATTCTGCAGTATGCCTTATAGCTGGAACCAGATAACACAAAAAACAACTGCCGGACCAATTCTCAGGTAGCCATTTGTATGCTTTTTTCCCACAAATAAAATAACAGTTTTCTACTTTGGTACTGATGCGGGTTAGTTCTGAATGAAACATTTTCTTGTCTATAACAGACAATTGTTTATGCAAGACAGGATTTCTCTGCACTTCACTTAATGTTGTTTTCATTAAGCTCAAATATGAATCATAATTTGCGTTACAAATAGTGCTTTTATCTTTAGTTTTAATATAGCATTTATAAGATACAGTTATGTTACAGTTACTCCAACCCACTTGGAGTGTATCATTCTTATAAAAACATACAATTCCCCTCTGTGTAATAGGCAAATACAATGCAATTTTGTCCTGTGATCTTACAGAACCTGTATCAAAAAGCAAATTTTCCCAAGTCTCATTTATCCCCAAGGGGACAGCGGACATCAACAGTCCTCCATATGCTGTTGGTATGGCAGTACAAACCCAGCAATTTGAAATGTTCATAGTCTCTACATATACACGCTTCATAGCTAGGTATGTGTTAAAGTTTGGATGCCAGTCTATAGACAGTTCATCACGTTTCTCTACTTTCACTTGTGCGGTTATATGTAGGAAGAACCACAACAAAAGGAAAGTCATCACAATCATAGTCAATAAATGCATAGTTAGCAAGATGATTAAACAATATCTTCGGGGTTGATCTGTGTTTTTACTCATTTCGCTCTTGGCCATCCTGCCTTTGTTGTGTGTCAGTCACAAAATGTTTATCAAGCTGAAAATTCTTTACCGGTTTACAGTGCGTCAGGTGGACCCAGGACGACCTTTCAGCAACTTTGACTGCAGTAGGCGTCGCCAACAGTACCTGGTACGGTCCTTCCCACTTTGGACTCGCCCAATTCTTCCTCTTCGTGACCTTCAACCAAACCCAGGACCCTGGGGTCAGCACTGCTTCCAATGGTCTGGTCTGTCTTTTATCTGAAAAAGAGTTCAACTGCAAAACAGTTTTAATTCTTATTTTTTCCCTTCACATTTGTTTAGTTCTATGAAATCCATACAGATAGTATGGAACAGATATGGTGGTATAGGAAAACTCCCTTGCTTGGGTTTGAATGCTCCTTGTGCATGATGTTTGTTACAGACATGACATGCTGCACAAAATTTTTGTGTGAAGTTTATAAATCCATATGTTTGGAATATTCGATTTACTAACTGTACCATCCCCCCTGTTGAGACATGGCACTGCCCATGGCTCAACAAATCTGCATATCTAAATAAATTAGACGGCAATATTGTTTTTTTCTCTTTGGAGATATACAGTCCATTTTCGAGGATTGCACCTCATTTCTCCCATTTTTGTTTCTCAGCTTTTGTAGTTAATGTCTGCATTGTTTTTAACATTTCTAAATCTAAAATCTCAGAGGGTTGTAATTCCTCGGTTAAAAGTAAAGTTTCTGAGTCTGAGGCTGCTTGCTTTGCAGCTGCATCAGCTTTTGCATTTCCTTTTGAAATTGCATCCTGTTGTTTTGTATGAGCTAAACATTTACAAATAGCTACCTTAGTAGGTAACTGAATGGAATCTAACAAGTTCAAAATAAGTTGCGCATGATTAATCGGTTTGCCAGTAGATGTTATTATTCCCCTATTTTTCCATTGTTGTGCAAAAACATGCACTGTAGAGAAAGCATACTGACTGTCAGTATATATGTTCACACATTTATCTTTCGCTAGAGTACAAGCCCGTGTTAAGGCTATCAGTTCTGCTGCTTGAGCAGACAGGTTATGCTGTAAGGGTTGGGCTTCTAAAATCTCTGTATCTGTGACTACCGCATACCCTACTAGATTTTTCCCTGTAGGACCCTTTCTGCATGAACCGTCCACATAAAATGTCACCTCGGCATCATCCAAGGGCATATCAGTAAGGTCTTGACTGGGCAAAGTTATTTGCTCAATTTCCTGCAGGCAACTGTGTGGTGTGCCATCCACAGGAGTTGGAAGTAACGTTGATGGATTTAATGTTGTACAACGTTCAATTACCATATGAGGTTGGCTCAGCAGTATGGTCATACATGAAAGATGTCTAGCAGGAGATAGATATGCTATTTTCTCTTGCAGTAAAATTATCGCGACTGCATGAGGCACTCTCAATGTGAGAGGGTGGAACAACACTAGAGGCCGAAGCCTGTACTGCCATTGCAGCTGCGACTACTGCTTGCACACAGTGAGGCAATGATCGTGCCACTGGATCTAACTGTGATGAATAGTAAGCTATGGGGCGTTGCTTATCCCCATGCTGTTGCGTCAAAACTGACATCATGTATCCCTGCTTACAATCTATGGTCTGAAAAAATCTTTTGTGGTAATTTGGAAGTCCTAAAACTAGTGATGAAGCTATCAATTGTTTTAGTCTGCAGAAAGCTGCTTCTGCTTCAGGTGTCCATTGTAATACATCTTGTGCTGCCATTGGTGTTTTATATATTAAATCAGCCAGTGGAGCAGATTCTAAAGCATAGTTTGATATCCAGCTTCGACAAAAATTAGTCGTTCCCAAGAAGGACATAATTTCCTTCTTGGTTGCTGGTTTGGGTGCCTGTAAAATCGCTGTTTTTCTGTCTTCGTCTAATATTCTACCTTCATTGGATATTACATATCCCAGGTATCTAACCTGTTTTCTCCAAAGTTGTAACTTACTTTTGTTTACTTTGTGTCCTTGTGCTGCTAAAAATTTCAATAACGCTATCGTATCTTCCCTGCATTGATGCTGGGTAGGGGCTGCTAGCAAGATGTCATCTACATAAAGTAGAATCTGACTACCTCCTGGTGGAGTAAACCCTGCCAGGTTGCTTGCCATTTCTTGTGCAAATATCGTTGGACTTTCACAATATCCCTGCGGTAGCCGAGTATAGGTATATCTTTTACCCTGAAATGTAAATGCAAACCAATACTGGCTATCAGGATGTATAGGTATTGAAAAGAAAGCATTGCTTATATCTACCACAGTAAAATATTTTTGTTGTGGTTTTAAATCATTCAACAAGGTGTGTGGGTCTGGCACCGTAGGTGCTCTGGGTATTATTGCATTGTTTACAGCTTGTAAATCCTGTACCATCCGCCATTCCCCGTTTGCTTTTTTAACAGGAAATAGAGGGGTGTTACATGGTGAATCAAGAGATTCTACCAGTACTCCTTCCTTGAGTAATGCTGCTATTATAGGCTTGATTCCTTGCTCTGCATCTTTCCTCAAGGGGTATTGTCTTTTTTGTGGTCTAAATGCTGATTTTGGTGTAATAGTTACTGGTCCTGCTGTTTGAATAAGTCCTACATCTGATTTACCTGTTGACCAAAGAATGTTTGGTATATAATGATTAGGAGGGTGGCCTAATGCTTAAGGTGTTTGCCTTACAAACACAAGGTGCAGAGTTTGAGTCTCACAAGGGATAATTGGCTAGGCTTAAATGGCTCGCAAGGGCAGTTAGCTGTCACTAGCTACTTACTTATAACTCCCTATGATGTGGAACAACTCCCTATGCTGTGGAACAAAATCCCGGTATATGTGAGGCAGAGCACCTCGCTGGCCTTGTTCAAGAGAAATCTTGACCAATGGATGGGAGATCGCAGATATACCCCAGGGATTACCTCAGTGTCACTGCTCGACAGAGGCACAGCAAAATAATGGGTATAGTTCCCCATACTAAAGGGGTGGCGTAAGCCACAAAACTATGGGCTAGGCTTGTAAATGCCCTCGGGCAGATAGCCTAGTATGAACCTATGAACCTAATCACACAAGGCTTTTTCTTCTTCTTCTAATAAGAATGCTAATCAGCTGTCTTCACTAGTTTGTAAGTGTACAGCTGGATGTGTCTGTGTTAGCCAATTCAATTTCTGTTTTTGTATTCCCTGTTCTGATAATTCTAAATCAGTTTGTTTTTCCCATCTTGTTACTTTTTCTCCTAAGTCTGCCCATCTCACATCCTTATTCTTTGTCAAGCTGACATGTGGTAGTCGATTAGATTTGTACAGTGTCATGAATTCCTGAGGTAATGAACAGCTTACCACACTGTTTCCCTCAGTATCCCAATACAAGGTTCGTAATACTAATCTGCTTGCAGGATTTTTGAATAACTCTTGCTCATATTCTTTATCAGGTCCTGGCATGCTACAGTAGTATAGAGTACAATGTAACAAATGCTGTTGGTCAGTGTCAAGGGAGGGGGCCTTACTGATGGCTACATTCATCAGTTCCTCGGTTACTGCCACTGGACAAGTCGTAACTAGGTCCTGGCTGTACCAGTAAAAAGTCTCACCCTCCGGTCGCACCACGAAAGTATCCATTTGTCTTTGTGCTTCCATACCTTGCATAGTGGGGACTACCGCTATGCCAAATATCTGCATAAGATCTCTTCCCAGTAAGTTTACTGGACATTTTGCAGAAACTACAATTTTACTTTTCTGAGTCATACCTGAAACAGGGTCAGTTATTGTTATATCATGGGAGAGTGGTTCCCTATATAGCTGTCCATTTGCTGCTTTCACTAATATATAGTCAGGTGATTCAGAATATTCTGGTAACTTTGAAGGGTGTATCAAAGTTCGTGACGCTCCTGAGTCACACAAGAATTTCACTTCCCTTCCTTCCACCAGAAGTGTAACTTCCGGTTTTGTGTCTGCCAAATAGAGCTCCAAGCTCAGTAATGCTAAATCTAAAATTTCACTTTCTTCATCCTCTACATCTGCTTGCACTTCCTCTGTTCCTTCCACTACATTTACGTTTGCCCTTTGTTTGTTTTCCTTCCCTGATGATTTCTGATTTTCATCACTATCATATAGTCAGTCCTCATCACCTTTATTTTCTGTAGTCACCTTTTATTTAGCCTGCAATCCCTTGCTAAATGTCCTTTCTTGCCGCACTTAAAGCACTCACCTTTCTTTTTTCTCTCTTCAAAATCTTCTGACCTTTTGCCAGATTGTCTATTTCCCTGGGTATTTTTCTTACCCTTTTTACCTGACTGTACTACAAAGACCTCTGCTCCGTCTTCAGCTGTGAAGACCTGTGTCTTCTTTTTCTTTTTACTATTAAACTGTCTTTCAGCATGTCTGGCATATTCAAGTAAGGCTTGTAGCCTACTTGTTCGATGATCTATCATATGCTTTGTAATAAAGCTACTGATAGGTGCAATGCAACCTTTCAAAACGCATTTTCAGTTGCTGTTCATATGAGGTATCATGTGTCTGATTTTCAGGAATAGCCATACCACTATGGTTATTGAAACATTCCAATAATCTACCATAGTACCCATCTACAGTTTCATTCTCTTGCTGTATGCATTGATTAATGCAAGTCCAATCTGCTCTAGGTTTCCATTTTTCAGAAATTCGGTCTGTAAGACCTTTGACTCTGTTGTCTAATTCTGCGTCACTATGTGGGAGTGGTTTAAGCTCTGCATTACGAGGATTCCAGGTGCCACAAATCATGTGCCAGTCTGGACCCACAATCTGTCTAACTATCTTTTCTACTTCTTCCCCATTCAAGTGGTAACTTAGTCTCATACCTTGTAAATCTTGTAAAAACTTTGTGTAATTAACTTTTGGATGAGGTCCATGGTCTATATACTAGAAGAGTTGGGTCCTGCCCTTCCTGTCCTGCCTGAGGATTTGGTACCTCAATCAGTGGACAGATTTCTTCCTCACTCTCTTCTAGTGTATTTTTCCCTATTTGATATAAGTCTGTGTCCCCTAGTGTTTTACGTGTCCAGGACCTAGTTTCAGTAGGATCTCTAACAAATGGTTTTAGTACTCTTGTAACTTCAGGATAACGTGGAGGTGGACCAGCTTGTCCTCCTGCTTCATATCCTGAAAAAGGCATTGGAGGGGGCGGAGGGGGAGGGGCTGTCGCTATTACTGTATTATTATCCTCTTTGTCTAAAAATAATGTTTTTGCATTTTTAGTTTTCTGTTCCCTTCGGTTTACTTCCTCAATCCACCTGTGTGCTTGAGGAATGCCTAATCGCTGTTGTTTTTTTTGCCTGACCTTCTGCGTCAGATTTAAGCTGTTTTAAAAGTTTAACTAAAGAAATCTTGTTTAATTTACCATCAAATCCGTATTTATTAACCCATTTTGTATAATACCTTACATTATCAGTCCGTTGTAATTGCATATATTTTGCGTCATCAGTTAGGGGCGGATCTCGCGATTTTTTAGTGCACTGATTTCCCATTCTAAAAAATGTTACGTAACCCTTTTCACCACGTGGTATTTCAGTTCCTTACACAGTTTATCTAGAATAACTGCCTAACTTATTCTGTTTCCCTGATCTCTGACAAAATATACAGTAATTTCCTTTTGTCCCTGATCTGTATAACAAATCTCTGACAATGACATTTACTGTAACCTAGTCCCTGATCTAAAACAGAAAAAGGCAAATATTTTCCTACCTGAGCCTCCTGGGTCGACCAGTTCGAGACCGCTCTTGACGCAGATCAGAAAGTGGCCAGCCTCTCAAAACGACAATTCAGTCGGAGGTCTTTGTGTTTCAAGAAGAACCGTTTGGTAGCTTCTCCTCGCAGTATTCGACCACCGGTACACTCTGATCTGCAGCTTACCAAGGGAATTCCGGTTCAAGGAGGACCAAACTGTTAAATAAAAACAAATGATAACAACACAGGAGGCTCAGATGCAAAAGTTTACTAGTGTACACCAGGAGGCAAACCCATACAAGTACAGAGTTTTGTCTGACATGATGCAGGAAATACACAATTTTATATAGTCTTACATTCAGGCTGTGCCCACCTTACTGACGTGGTTAGTCACAGGGCACCTACATCACTATGGTCTACAATATTCTATTCATAAGAAAAAGCTGATGTTATACATTTTAAAAGTTTTCCCATGGGAATAATACAGCCTTGCAAAGCACCTGGTTCGTTATAATGTCTTTCTGTAAATGTTACTCTTCCAAGGTCTCAGGCTAGCTTGAATACAATAGTCGGTTCAGTCTTGCAATATACTTCTTTGTTCTTCTTGCAGCTTTTACTTTTAGCAGCTGTGTCTTATCTCTGATACATTCACAAGGTCAATTATCTCAGAGGAAGCAATAAGAATATTCAATGCTTTATACATTTAATTTTCCTGACCCAGCAGATAATCATTAGTGAAAAACATAAGCTTGCTGAGCTGGCTACTGCCAGGGTCAGAGTTCAAATACACTGCAGCTCCAAAGCTTCAAGCAATGATATGTAAAATCATTCTTATTGCCATATTGTAAATAGAATAAAATGCATTATATACTATTTGCTTTTAAACTAGCACTTTATACATGTTCAAATACATATTTTTCTAACACTTATTACTCACCCAGCTGCTATGGCTAACCAAGATGAATATGTTTTTATATATCCTGTACAATTTATCCATGACCGTGATAATCTGGCTTCTACCTCCCCCTCTTCTCATGAAGTATTGTGCATCTGAAACTATGAGTCACCAACTGAAAAAGAGATTTATGTGAAGATATGCGGTTACTTGCTGACCACATGGGTTTCTTCGTGTGGTTTTAACATAACCTTGCTACTGCATGTCCATCAGCAGAAATAACACTTGGCTTTTTTTTGCTGCAGTCACTTGTGAGTTGTACTCACCTTTGATTAGATTAGCAGGAGTTCTGCTATCGAACATATAACTGCAGTCCATCATAGCAGAACACCAAAGAAGCTTTGGATGTCCTTCCATATCACTGTTGAGATATTCTTTGCAATAGGGATCCCCTGCCAAGGTCAGCCCAATGTCTGGCCAGTATACAAAAGCCTTTAGGTGGAAATGGGTACACAGTATATCACACATATGCTCCTCATACAATGAGTAGAGCTTAAAGGTAACGTCTGGACATATCATCCCCAGAACTTCTTTGCCGCGATCATTGGTCTGAACGCTCATTCATCTGCTGGTCTGTACTACTTTCAGGTAAGTGTCCCATTGGGGTTTTTTGATTTTTTTATCTCAGTTTTACCTTGTTTCTGGCTGTTGGGTTTCATGTCATCCAGAAAGGGGAAATGCCAGTGCAGGAGACAGATTCCCCATAAAGATCATCATGACCAGTGTTTGTTCTGTTTAGGTGCTTCCTATGACCATACGTCTTGTGAGATTTGTCAAGCTTTCATCCCTAAGATGTTGCAGACTGGGCTTTCTTCTCTTGTGATTTACTTAGAGAACCAATGACTTAAACTGTTGGCTAAGGATGCCATGGAAGGATCTTCTCGGCCCAAAGATCAGTCATCCATAAAGAAAAAGGCCAAGAAAGCTCGGTCTGATTCTTTGGCTGTACTGCCTCCAAAAGACATCTCTCTTGAGGCTGGTGAAAGCCTTGAGGATTGTCTGGTTTCTTTCTCAGATTCCTCTGCTGTGACCACTTTAGAGGCCGGTATGGATCTGATGCCATGCAGATCCACGGAGGTTTTGCAGATGTTCATTTCAGATGTACAGGGGGAACTATGGCTGGTTATTACTGAAAGGCCTATAGATGTTCCTCAAATTTTAGGGAGGGAAGAGGTTATGACTATCATTACTGAGTGTCATTATGGGTCAGAGCCCCACTTAAAAAGATGCAGAAAACTAAATATATTTCTCCTGCTCAGAAATATCCTCAGAGTGAATGGCAACATTTCTCTCAAGGCCTCTTTAATGCCCTTATAGCTCTTAAGCCTCCTCAGAGAGTTTCTGTTACTGCTCCTCCCCGGTCTTCTACACCTGATAGGAGACCCAGGCAGCAGGATTCTTCTAAGGAGGATGCTGATCAGTCTGATGAAGAGTCCCTTCCTTATTCCTCCCAGATTCCTTTGCCACTTGACTATGGTTCTGGGGAAGAAGAGTCTATTAGTCCTGAGTCTCTTTTTGAGGATATTTTGTTTGGTGACACTATTTCCAGAATGATAGAATTTTTAAATGGGACTGTGCTTAAGTTTCTGATATTCAGAAGCGGCACTATGAGCTTCTACAAATGGTGTCTCTTCGACCCTCTGCTGTTCCTTCTGTTCTTGCTGCTTCTCACGCTCTAGAGTCCCAAACCCCTGCTCACAAAAAATTGATAGGCTTTATAAAGTGCCTGTGGATAGCAGGTTTCTTTAAATGTGCTCCTAAATTGACCCCTCTGTAGTGTCAGTTGCTTTTGCCAAGCCCTCCAAATTGTTGCCTTCCTCTAAGTTGCTTCCATCTGATAAGGACAGCAGAACCATGGAGGCTGAGTAAGAAGGTGTATACCTCTGCTATCCTAGCCTTTAGAGCTGTTACTATATTTCTTCATCAATAAAGCCTAACCAGAGAATATGGCCCAGCATGGTTTTCCAGGGTGGTCATGATATAAACACTACCCCAAAAATAAGCCCCAGTTAAGATCATCAATAAAACACGACGGACGTGTTGAATTATAAAATAATATTATTGACATCAGTTGACTGAGGTTATCGTACTCTGCTCGCCATTTTTGAACCATTAGGACACCCAACTTCTTCCCTTTGCAGAAAGTCATAAGATTCTTTCCCAGGGACTCCTCCACAATTTTTACTGTAACCCTAATCATCACTCACACTTGACGGTTGAGATCCTTGCCCCATAAACACTGGCAGGTGGACTTTGATTGGTCAAAGTACAGAAAATGCACGTAAAGCTCGTGCACTTGATAACGAACCTCTGTGATTGTGTCTTCTTAATCGTCGCCATTTTATGTTGCCACTCCGGTCTCGTATGTCTTCAATTAAACCCCCCCCCACCCACCAGACAAGATGAGTGCAAAAAGAAAGAGCTATTCCATCAAGTACAAGAAAGGAATCATGAAGGACTCCTGGGGAAAGAATCTGACAGCTTTCTCAAAAAGAAGACGTTAGATCTCCAAATTGTTCGAAAATGGTGTGCAGCGTACGGTAACCTCAGTCAACAGACCGACAAGGGAAATGCTAAGAAGTGCAAGTGTGGATCAGGTTGGCAACCATTATTTCCTGAGCTGGAAGACATCATCTGTGAATGGATTGCTAACAGGAAAGAAAAGGCTTTGGTTGTGCGCAAGGCTGATATTCAAGTATTTGCCCTTGCAATGGCACCACAGTTAGAAATATCCCCAGGAGAATTCAAAGCATCACAACATTGGCTGGATGGCTTCCTTCATGAACTGTCTCTAAGAAGATCAACAACACTGTTCAACTTGGAAGATACTGAAGTTATTAAACGTGCACTTGTGTTCAAGTCCTTTGTTGATGGCACTGACTTTTTTACATACCAACTCTCCAACATGATTGCTATGGATGGAACTGCAGTGTTTATGGGCCTAGGATCTCAAACAACAATTGATCAGAGGGGTGCCTTGTCAAGCTACATTCCCTCCACTGGTTACGAGAGTGCACGTGTTGCCTGTATTTTGGCAATTCGTCTAGATGGAAAGAAAACCCCACCTCTAATCATTAGTAAGGGCAAGAAAGATAAGACTGAATGTGTTTCAGGCATTTACATTCTTGAAAGCAAAAATGCCTGGTGCAGACAAGCAGTTATAAGGAAGTGGGTCGATGTAAAGCTGCCACTTGTTTTGCGAGGTGGTGAAAGAGGTCTGCTAGTCTGGGATTCAGCCAGCACTCATCTCGCTAAAGACATGAAGAAATTCCTTGCATGGAGAAAAATAGATCAAATAATGATTCCTGCAGGAATGACTGCATATCTCCAGACTCTTGATATTGCAATAAACAAGCAATTCAAGGCCATGTGCGTATGGAACTCAATGACTACATTGAAAATAGAATGGAGAGAAATCAGCATGGAAACTTTGTGAAGCCTAGCCTGCAAGAGGTCGTGACTTGGGTGAAAAATTCATGAGATAAAATCACTGACAGCTGTGTTGCCAATGCACAATGAGCAGGCTACTTGGACAAGCAGTGCTCATCTAAGGAGAGCTCTATTGCTAGGGAATGACAGATTGGACCCAATGGTTCTACAGGAAATGGAGTCACAAGAAATTTAGGCCAGAATTCAGGGGTTGGAGACTTATGACAGTGTTCCAGAAGAAGATGACATGACTGTATTTGAATAACGTTTCCATTATCGGGCAACAGAATGGACTGCTTCTGCTTTCAGTTTTATTCCCCTCCTCCAATACACATGAACTAAGATTTTTCTGCACTTTCTGTTAAGCAGGAAATATTGCACTGTGAAAGCCAAGGTGTAGATATTCTAAAGCTGAAATGTTTGTTGCACTGTTTATGTAGAATTCTCACACAACTGTTAACGCGTTACTTAGAACTGTTGTCCAATAACAGAAAAGTACCAAATAAATGTGAATTTGTGTACATGAATAAATGTCGATTTTTGTACATGAATAAATGTCGATTTTTGTACATGAATGAATGAATAAATGTAGATTGTTGTACGGGGGGGTTAATAAGGCATCACCTGATAATAAGCCCTAATGCGTATTTTGGCAGGGGAAAGAGTATAAGACCTGGCCTTATTTTCGGGGAAATACGGTAATTATCAGGCACATATGACCAGATATGTTTTGGCTCTTATCTCTCAAGCCCTTCAGGCTATTTCGGACCTCCCTGATTCTGAGGGGAAGTTTTCTACTCTTGCTTTACTAAGGACGACCTCCCAAGTAGCTCACCATTTCATTAAATGCAGCTATGATGTAGCTGATACTTCATCTAGGGCTGCTGCTTTTGGATCTGTTTTGAGGAGGTATTCCTGGCTCAGACGTCAGCCTTTGCTAGAGGAGCCAAAAGCTGTTGAAGACTGGGGGGGGGGGGTGGATGGTGACTGGGGCACTTAGTGATCTAAAAAGGGCAATTTTTTAAAACTATTTACTACCACAACATAGGTTCACTTGGAGGAGATTTTAAGCTTAGTCAATTTCCATTTTGGTGCTTGAATTAACATTTCCTGATTGGTCAACTATCCCATGGCTGGTAATTGTATATTAGCCCTAGTGAGTATAACTGTGATTATACCATAGATAATTTGAGGGGACCCATGTAAGGGATGCAGCATTTAGGAACTGCCTCTATCCATTAGTGGCACGAGAAGTAATCCTGGAGTACATTTTCTATTACTCAGCCTTAGATCCAAGTTGCATTTAAATATGGACAGGGATGAGCTTGGTTTTACTTGAATGGATAGTCAGTTCTGGATATATATCCATCTCTCCACAACATTAAGTTTAGACACCTGGACTGAGTATTTCTGATGTCATTTGACTTGCTGATGTTCAGTAGGTCCATCTGTATTAGGTCAGAGGATGCCTTGTATGCCAGACACATCACCTCTAAGCACTCTGTAGGATACTGAGTATAGTGATAAATCTTTGAGGTGGTCCATGCAAGACCTAGTGTTTAAGACTTGTATCCTTTTAGTAAGGTATCTCTGTGCGTATTCCAATTGTTCCATGGGTCTGGACAGATACATGCCAAAGTGGGCATTATACAAAATGATTGACCTAATGAGGGCTTTGTAAAGTGGGACAATAACATCTCTAGATCTAGTCACAATCAATTTGTTTATAAGCTATGCAATATAGAAAGGCTTTCTTATGACTCTGGGCACAAGTTGGTCAAAAGTTAGGTCACATTACACACAAGTTCCCAAATGACAAACAACTGAGTCAGTTCTCAGGGGACATTGTCAATTTGGCAGTTCCCTGGAGTAGATGGCTTCCCAAAGGATACGATAATGTATTTCTTGGCGTTTAGCTTCAATTCATGATTCTAGCACCAGTTATTTTTTTGGGACAAACCTTCCTGCATGATGGTTAAGTCATTTGGGGATTAAATAACTGCTCCTAATTTGCAGTCATCTCAAACTTAGTCAGCCAAAGCCCTTTGGTATTTCCTTTTACTTTTGAGATGAATATGCTAAACAGAAAAAGGTCTCAGCACCGAACCCTGGGGACACCATTGGTGAGTAGTCTCTTCCCCTATTTTAATCTCCTGCATCCTGTGACCAAGCATAGATGTATGCATTCTTTGAGTCACCTTCCTGATTGTATTAACCTGATTGTATTAAATTATATTCCTTGTATAATACAGCACCACTTGTTAGGATGTGTTTTAAATTTGTAGTTTGGAACAGTCTTCTAGTGAGCAATGAAACAAAATACGTATCAATAATGACAAAACTACCCATTTCAGAAAATATCACCCATAAAAGGCCACTCAAACTTCTGTCATTACAATCCACCAATATCAGTAAATATGCAAAATCTCTGAAGAAGTAAGTCATCAAAATAATTCCACATTAAAGGGATCTGTAACTAATGAAGAGGTTGCTGCTAGCAAACAACTTTATATTTCATTGTTTCATCTACAAATAAAGTGCCTGTTGCCCTTGAAGAATAAATTGCCTATGCTACATTAAAAAATGATAAGCTAGTAATTTTGCAATGGGGAATGGATGGCAAACTGATAATGGGTTCATAGTTATTAAGTAACTCCTCCAAAGGTGGGCATTCATAGGACTGCAGCATCCACTCCCTTTAAAGTACAACACAGTACAGTATCAGCGATCCATCTGCATAATGTGGGAGTAGAACCCACAGCCTTCTGCATCAAAATCAAGTATATCACCTGTTGTGCTACTAACAATGCAGACAACTTAGCATTAAACTTCTCTTCCCCTGAAGCTCTCAGCTCCTTGTAAAATCCACTTGACGATCAACTAAATCTCTTAACTGCAGTTGCAAGAGAAATCTGAACGCCAAAAAATTTTTGGGGGCAAAGGCCCAAAATCAGGGAAACATTTTAAATATTGCTTGTATAATCTTAGAAAGTTGCTAAAATAAAGTGTTTTGTGTTACCATGTGTTTCCTGAAGGATAGGAAGACTGAAACTTAAAGATCTATCATTATTAAGTGAATTCAGTTCTCACTGATTTCCCAAAAAAACACAAATTTTAAGAGGAACAGACCAAAAGTATGAGGCAAATATTCTGTGAAAATCTGGACTTTGGAGAGCTATGGACTCAAATCCTTTAATCACAAGTGGTGGTATGGGTAGAGAATTCAGGCTCTTGTTTGTGCCTGAGTAACACTAACCACCAAGTATACCTAACTGGGGCATTTTAAAAACACACACACACATACACACACACACACACACACACACACACACACACACACACACACACACACACACACACAGAGCAATAAGAGAAACGGAACATCTAGTTTAGTTAGTTTAACTTCCCCGCACAAATCCATAATACCATAAAAACTCCACTTCATTAATTTTTCCCAACAGGTCTTGCAGCTGTAAAAGTGGGAGGGGGGCTCCCCCTCCCCCTGGCTTTATGGTTCCGGCACTCATGGCCTTTGCCTGATGATATCAAAGCTAAACAGATGGATGCTCCTCTGGATAATGAGCATTTGTTTGGTGTTGCTGCTGCAGAGTTGTTTAAGTCCCTGTGAGAAAGGAGCAAGGCCTTACAGGAGTTGAAACATACATATTTTTGTTTCCTCTGTGCCCACTTTTCAGAGGAATTATCCTTATAATAAAAATAGCTCAGAAGAATTATCCTAATAAGCTTAGTTTTGTTGGTAGGCAGTCTTGCCCTCACCCCCATAGGTAAAAAGTGTGGCCCCCCCTACTAAGGCTACACAAACTCCTTCTTTTCAGAAGCTTCCTTTTCCTGACAAACCAGGTGCTGCATCTGATCTCCTCAGTCACATTCCTCTTTCTCTCCTCCTATCTCTGTCTCTTACTGTTTGGCTAAAGATCACCCAAGACTCCTGGGTTCTTTTAATAATCAACCAGGGTTATTACATGGTTTAGAAGTCTCTTCCTTCCCTTTTTGGGGATTCCTCAGCCTCCTCAGGAACAACTTCCTTTTTTTCCAGAGGTGTTTTAGGGCCTGTTGGCTCATGGAACTATTCAGGAAGTTCATAGGTTCATAGGTAGATACTGGACTATCTGCCCTAGGGCATTTATAAGCCTAGCCAGAGTGTATTTGGCTTCCGCCTCCCTATTAGATTAGCCTACTGTGCCTCTGTAAAGTAGGTCACAGAAGGTACCCTTTTAAGATTAGTTTACTGTGCCTCTGTCTAGCAGGGACAGAGGAGAGATCCCAGGGGTGAATTTGCGATTTCCCATCCACTAGTCCAAATTTCGCTTGAAGAGGGTCAGCGAGGGGCTATGTCTAACATGAATTGGGATTCTATTCCAGAGTGAGGGGAGCCTCTGGGAAATGAATCTGTCCCTCCAGCATGTCCTATTTATTTTTGTACTGAGGTTTAGGTCCCTGGAGCGTGTAGTTCTAAGGGACTTGGATTTTTTGAGGTGGAGCATGTCCATTAATTCTGGGTTTGACATGGCTTTGTACGTCAAGCATAGATCACCTCTGAGTAGGCGGTAAGCAACTGAGTAGAGCTGGAGTTTCTTTAGTCGAGCTGCATAGGACATCTGTTTGTAGCCCATGATCCTCTTGGTGAGGTACTTTTGGGGTCTCTCCAGTTGCTGCAGGTGTCGGGTAAGGTACATCCCAAAAGGGGCATTGTATTAAATTATGGGCCTGATGAGTGACGAGTAGAGGTGCACAATGACCTCTCTTGATCTAGATGCGAACCCTTTCGTGATAAGGTGGGCTATATAGAAGGTCTTTCTAACCACTTTGGCAACGTGATTATCAAAGGAGAGATTACTATCTACATTGGTCCCCAAATCTCTAATTACTTCTTCCAGATTAATGGATTACCACCTATGTGGTAATTTGTGGGCACCTTGTTTTTCCCAAAGGGGATGATTATGCACTTTTTAGCATTTAGCTTGAGGCAGTGGTTCTGGCACCAAGCATCTGTCTCTGTGAGACCCTTTTGGAGGATGCTTGTGTCGGCTGGAGATTCGATTATGGCCCCCAGTTTGCAGTCATCTGCGAACTTTGTCTGCCATAATCCCCCTGTGTTAGCCTGAACCTCAGAGAAGCATATACCGAACAAGAGAGGTCCCAGAACTGAGCCCTGTGGGACGCCACTTGTAACTGGTTTGGATTCAGACATGGCACCTGCGATTCTGACCATGTGGGTTCTATCTCTGAGCCAGTTTGCAACCCATTTTGTGATATAGGGGTTGACATTTAAGCTTATTTATGATGCCCGAGTGGGGTATTGTGTCGAAGGCTTTTGCGAGGTCCAGGTAAGCTGTGTGGACTACTTTGCCCTCATCTATGGCTTTGGTAACTGTTTCAAAGAAATCAACTAGGTTTAAGAGGCAAGATCTGCCCTTAACAAAGCCAAATTGGGTAGGGTCCAGTGTCTGGAGGCTCCCAATGTCTTTGTTTATGAGTTCCATGATAATATGCTCCATAGCTTTACAGACCAGACTAGTCAGGCTTATGGGGCGATAGTTTCCGGGGTCCGTTGTGGCACCACCTTTGTGGAGTGGGACCACTGTAGCTGTATGCCATTCTTTGGGTACATATCCTGTAGTAAGGCTAAGTTTGAACAGTGATTTAATGTGAGGGTTCAGTTCTTCTTGGAGCTCGTGTAAGACACAGCCTGGGACACCGTCTGGTCCCATAGATGCTGTGTTTTTTGCTTTGGAGAGGGCAAATTTCACCTGTGCATCTGTGATGTCAGGAAGGTTACATTCAGTTGGGATAGGCATTTGCTCCTTTGGGGGAGAAGGGGGGGGGGAGAAGTTTGCACTGAATCTGTCTGCCAGGATGTTGGCTATGTCTGTTGGTTCGGTATATTTTGTACCGTTATGCAACAATTCAGAGCATATCTGGGAGTTTCCGCCCATGTTTCTGACATAACTAAAGAAAGCCTTGTGATTATCTTTAGTGTCTAGGGCAATTTTTCTTTCGAAACTGGCCTTTGATGATTTTATGAGGGATCGAAGTTTCTTGCTAATACTGATCAGAGATGCCTTCCCTTTTTGGGATTTTGCTCTGTCATGTAGTAGCTTCCTCCTTCTGTTGTATAGCTTATTTATGGCCGGGGACCACCAGACCGGTCTCCTGTTTTTGGAGGAGTGAGTCTTGGTTTTATTTGGGATAGCATGATCCATGCATTCCTGCAGGTGCTCATAGAATGCATTTGTAAAGGATTCTGTGGATTGGGCTGTATTATCCTCTGGCCCAGGGGCTTTGAAGGATTCCACCTCAGTCTTGAGAAGTGCAAAGTTGGCTTTGGAGAAATTCTTTACAGTGATTTTCTTGGCTGGGGGTGGGGACGGGATATGGATGTCCAGGGAAATTTGTTTGTGGTCTGATCTTACCAATGAGGGGTTTATCTCTGGTGTGGAACATAGAGTCCCCATGTTGGTGATGACCAGGTCCAATATGTTGTTCCCTCTTGTGGGAGTGGTGACCAGTTGTTCCATTGCGTTAGAGTTTATAAATTCAAGGAACCGTTGGGCGAGGGTGTTTGGGCTTGAGTAGTTTTCCCAGTCAATGTTTGGGTAGTTGAAGTCACCCAATAACATAGTGTTTGGAGAGACCTTCATATTCTCCAGTGTTCTCAGAAATGCCAAGTGGGGTTCCTGTAAAAGGGAGGGTGTTCTGTAGCAGGCTACAAACTGAAAGGCAGTTTTGCCCGCTGTTAGTTGCACATGGATGGTTTCTGATGCTTCGTGCAGTGCCACTAACCTGGAGGTGTAGGTATCTTTGATGAATATAGATACTCCCCCTTCTTTTGTGCTTCGGTCTGCATTTTGGGGCTGAAACGCACGGTATGAGTTATAACCTGGTAGTGCTGGGGTGCTCTCAGGAGCCTTGAACCGGGTTTCTGTTACTGCACAGACATCGATTTTCTCCATACTGAGGAGAGTCTCGAGTGTGTGCATCTTGAGGTTTAGACTTCTGGCATTGAGTAGCATTACCTTTAGTTTTTTTATCTTTGGGTTGTCTATGGAGGTGGGTTTGTCCTTTGAGCCTTGCCTAAAAAAGGCACTATGGGGTGGCAAGAGCCTTGGCCAGTATACGAAAGCCTAAGGGTGACAGGTGCAAGCCGTCCCTAGCGAAGCAACGTGGCTTGTCGAGCATGTCATCCCAGGCTGACAGACACTGGATCCCCTTTGAATGACACCAATACTTTAGCCAATTGTTGAAACTGATCATTTTGTCTTTATACTGTGGCATCATTCTTGGTGAGGGCAAGATGCTACTCAAGGTCAGGGACATACCAGCCTGGGCTACATGATCAGAGAGCTCCTCTATGTCTTTTTTCATGTAGTCCAGGGAGGTACATCTCAGGTCATTCACACCAGCATGGACAATGACGGAGTCATACTTGTACTTGATTTGGAGTGACCTGAGTGCTTGCATTATGTGGCGGATCCTGGCACCCAACAGGCAGCTTACAGTGACCTTCTCCTTATTCAGTCTGGTGAGTGGGACATCAGTGTGCCGGACAATAGAGTCCCCTATAACAAGTGTATTTGGTGTGTTGTTTGGCCTTATGGGCTGTGATTGTGAGGCACACTGATTTTGTGAGATATGTGATTTGTGGGTATTGTTGACGGGTGGCTGTTGCTTGGATATCTGCTTAGGAGGTCTTTGCTGTTTAGGCAGATTTTTATTTAGAGCCTCCGAGTATGTTTTTGTGTGTTTATGTGTTGGGTATGCAGATGCAATAGGTCTGTGTGAGACTGGATTTGTGGTGTGGGTGGTTACCTTTTCCTCCTGACTGACTGTGCCAGTCTTGGGTTGAGAGAGCTCTGCCTCCAGTTTGGCTGTGTAACTGCATCTCTCACATGTATTAGAGTTTGTTGGAAGGAGGAGAGGGTTGTCTGTGTACATAAGGCAATTGTAACATTGCCTCAAAATTCCCAGATTCACCAGCTGGACTGGACAGTAACCTTGAAACGGACCCTTGGACATACCAGATTAGTATAGGGAACTGTTTTTTTTCTGATCAGATTAGGGAAGGAAACTGATTTTTCACTTGATCAGGAAGGGCCAGTCGGGAGTCTAATACTTATGAGAAGTCAAGGAGTGTATAGTGCTTTAGTTAGTTGGTGTTTCCTTATAAGAACTGAGCAAGTGTAGGGCTTTAGAAAGAGAATAGAGTGATTACTTTGAGAGTTTGAACAGTTCTAAGGGAAAAAGTGAAGAGCAGACTTTGTGGAGCCTGGAATAGTTTAAACCTGTTTAGGTGCGCTGCCCGACGTTGCTCAGTGCGCAAGACCGCGCAAAAATAGAGTTGTAGGGTTTTAAGAGAGAGAGAGATCAAGGAGTTTAGAATTGACTAAAAATGTCCAATAAAACTACAACTTCTAGGTAGTAACCACTCCTCCAGGGACAGGCAGGCTGTTTAGTGTTTACCACTCCCACTGGTGAACACAGAGACTTCCCTTTAGCCCAAGCAAGCACTGGCCTTCTAGAAACTTCCAAACAGTTCAGAACAGCAAATCTGTAACTGAACTTTCTTAACTTTCAGAAAGTGGGAAAAAAGCAAGATTTTTTTTGTTTTTTTTCTTTTTGTTTTAGTTTAAAGGTAGCAGAGATACACAGGCAGCAAAATAATCACAACAGTGCAATAAATGACCCCACACTTGAGTGCTAGGCCAAAATCAGGTAAAATGCAGTTTTTAGAGAAAAAAACGATTTTAAATTAAGTGCAATACAGGAAATGCAGTAAACAGGCTCTAGATGTGTTCAAGTACTGTTACTATTACAGATATAAACTTTAGCAAGCCGGAAAATGCCAAAAAGTAGGCGGCAAAGTACTCTCAGAGGGAAAAGGGTTCTTATTCCGGGATGTTCTTGATCCCCAGGAAAGAAGGCATCTGAAGACCCATTGTGGATCTCTCTCGGCTAAACACCTTTTTGATGGCCCCTTCCTTTTGGATGTTCTCCCTTCAACCCTTGTTTCCTCTGATTCTTCCTCAGGCTTTTCTGACTTTCCCTGGATCTCAATGATGCTTATCTTTCACAATCCTATTGTGAAGGGCCCACAGAGGCTTCCTTGATCCTCTGATGCCTTGACTACCTCACTCCTGTGTATGGCCAAGTAATCGCAATTTACAGATAACTTAGAAAGATTAGCATTGTGTTGACAGCTCATAAAATTCTAACATGCGAAAAACATACTGTAATGAACTATTGTGCATTGAACTCTGGATTAATCCGATAAGATGTTTATCAGCTTGAAAAGGAACTTCCACAAATCTGTGGTCAGCTGAGTGTTAGCTATTCTTTTAGGAAGAAGTATAAAAATAAACTGAAAGTATAAAATCAGACATCATATACGTCTTGATTTCAACTTAGAAAATTATTTGGAATCTCTAAAATTTCCATCAGTTCAAAACTGTAATGACCTTGTTGAAGATGTTGCTTGTACAAGACTGAAAATTGTCCACTAGACAGCAATAGAACTGAACTCAACAGCAAGGATCCTGAGCATGGACTTTGCATTTTAATGCTTGTACCTGCATGAGTTTGATTTGACTTGAATCATCAAAAACTTTTGGCTTGGACTCAACATTTTCAGTGTCAGTGCCTTCATTGTGTCAGTTTAAGCAGATAGCTGAAGTTTTAGAAGTTGGAGTTCCTCTTTCAGTAGGCAATGAATGATGTTTTGCTGCTAGTAAGTAAATGTTTGTTTCAGCACTTTTATCTTTCTTAAAATAAATTGCTTAAAGTTGTACCTTTGTGTCTTGTTTCACTTCCTTCTGCTGCTGTATTTGCTTCAAAATTAAAGTAATAGACCATAACTCCTATTCTTCCCCTTTTCAGGAAGTTTTTACATTTTCTTTTGCTTCCTGGCATTTTCAGTTCTCTGCTTTGGCCTCTCTACTGCCCCAGGGGTCTTCATCAAATGTGTCACTCCTCTGATTACTTTCTGCAGACTAAGGGAGGTACAGGACTTTCCCTGCCTGGACAGCCTGCTTATTCAGGTTTCCTCTAAGAGCTCTTACTTCAACATCTACACTTCACCATTTCTTTTCTGCAAAGCCTGGGGTTTTCTGTACATTTCCAGAAGCCATTCATGCTTCCTTCTCAGGATAAACAGAAAAACTGCACCAAGTTAACACACAAGAAACGACGTTTATTCAAACCAAGAACAAAAACAAAAAAGAAAAAAAGGTAAGCGCTTTCACAACTGCTCTTGTTTCATCAGACACTGCTATGAAATAACAGGCAGCTTAAATAGGTTTATTCAATTGGCTGATAAAAAACAGTCATATGATGCTATGCAAAGACAGATAAAAGGTATAGTGAACTGCAAATGGGGAAAGAAATACATTACACTAAATAATTGCTAAAACCTAATAATAAAAGCACAAGCAAGTTAAAAGACAATATAAAAATATATAGCAATAAATACATAAATATATATATATATATATATATATATATATATATATATATATATATGTATATATATATATATATATAGATATGAAAAATACAAACTAAAAACAAACTTAATGTTAATCCCCCAGATTCATGAAGCCTGCGCCAGGCGCAGGCGTAGCGTATGCGGGATAATGCCAAATATGTCCGCCGAGCGATTCAGGTACGAACCAACTCCACGTGCACTACCGGCGTATGCCAGATCTACGTAGCCCTCGGCATAGGTATGCAAATCACCTCATGTGCAGTGTCACACCATGCTAATGAAGGCATACAGTGATTCACGAAGTGGTGCAAGCCCATGGAAATGTAAACCAAAAAACACAGTTTACATTTTCCCAAACAGAACATCGGAGTTATGGAAGCGGACAAGACTCATGTATTACAAAGTTAACATATGCCAATGGCTAAATACACAGACAATGGCACAAGAAAAGATGCACAACACCTAAAAAACAACATTTAATGTCATGTCCACAGTAACGCACAGTACAACCGCAGGGCATGTGTGCGCAAACAGGAATACAAAGGAAATATATACAAATGTCATAAAATCGCAATGTAAGACAAATCAGGATTTCACCATAATATGCAATGGTAGGCATGGCACACCACAAGCAAGGCGCAAGGGTTGCCAAGGGCCCGCAACAGTGTTCGGTGCTGTAACTATGAATTAGTAGTCAATGCCATGCAAATGAGGCAGGTAATACTGAATCACAAACCTCCCGCCGGATTAAGGATGTACCTGACGGCGCTATAACACCGAGGAGTGTATCAGAGGTGATACATGACATCAGCAGAGGGGTGTGCCACCGTATCAGTAAGCACATTGGAGCAATGCAAATCTGGCTTGGCCGTTGCTAAGCAAAGCTGCAGGACAGGGGTGGAAAGGAAGGTATAGAACCGTTTAGCTGAGAGCACACATGGTGCTTGAAAGCGCATGTGTACGGGGATGAAATTGTGCCCGAAACCCAGTAAGTGGATGCACGTGCCGCGAACAATAGCACAAACAGGAAGGTCAGGGGAAGAAAAGAAGAAAATGCCGAAGCAGGGTAATTGGTGTACTAATGAGCAATTAACAGCAATCAACTCACGGCGGCCAATCGATGGCAGTAGACAAGCCTGCATGCAGAAACCTGCAAAACAAGATAGGGGAGGCATAGGATTGCAGATAAAGGAGGGGAGGACTTGGAATGCAAAGATAGGAGAACTGTCATAGCAGAGCAAAGCAAACCCACAGTAGACTGGCAATAGCACACATTACGCAAGATAAGCCAGGTCTAGGAAAGTACAAATGAAAGCAGGCTGCTGGATGCATGCCAGCAAATGGTAGGTGTAACGTGCACAAATGTAAAGGGAAGGGCAGGAGGTAATTCACGGCATCCAAATGTAATGCAACACCAAAGGCAGCACAATAGTGGTTCCGTTAATAAAACACAGAAGATACCGTGTAGCCACGATTGTACATACACACCCTATGACATCATCAGTGTTCACAGCAAAACAGTATAAAGTGTGAAAGCACCCAACACACACCTGTGTATTCCCAAACACTGCACCATAGGTGTAAACAGATGGGGGACTTTTAAAATGTACATGTTGGGAGCTGCCATAGCTGTGATTCATCAGCGTGTGTTACAGACCGACGGTGTTGTGGAGGATGATGCGGACAACCACCGTAGGCCTCAGAGGAGGAGAAGAGTGTTCACACCAAGGGTAACCTACCAGGGGCTACATGATCTGGAGATAGTAGAGCATTACAGGGTGGACAGGGACATCTTACAGCAAATAGTAGAGCTGTGCTGGCCACGCCTGAGAACCAGAAACAACAGATGGGAACCCATCCCAGTGGACACGAAGGTATGTGTGAGCTTGCGAATACTAGCCACAGGTATCTTTCAAAGGCCAACTGGAGATATAATGGGGATCTCACAGGCATTGGCATCCAGGGTACTACACCAGTTCCTGGATGCCATGTTACCACATGCCAATGAGCATATATACTTCCCCCGAACTCAGGAGGAGTTGGCCAGCAATATGCGTCACTTCCACCGTGTGGCAAACTACCCGGAGGTACTGGGTGTGATAGACTGCATGCACATACAAATCAAGTCACCACCCGGTGAGTATGGTAGGCGCTACATAAACCGTAAGGGATTCCACTCCATCAACTGCCAGGTCGTGTGCAATGCCCAGGGTATTATCATGGATGTGTGTGCTGGCAGCCCTGGAAGCTACCACGACTCCCATATCTGGCATGCCTCACAGCTGTATCAGGTATTTGTCAGGGGGGACATCCCACAAGGCCACCTTGTGGGGGATGCTGGCTATGCACTGGAGCCATGGATGATGACCCCCATCAGAAATGCACACACACCAATGCAAGAACGCCATAATGAGGCACATGCACAAACCAGAATCATCATAGAGCATGTGTTCGGGATGCTGAAATCATGGTTCTGGTGCATGGACATATCTGGTGGAGCCTTGCAGTACTCCCCAGGCACATGTGCCCACATCTTCATAGTATGTGCCATGCTACATAATATGATCCTGTGGAAACAGCTACAGCAGGGTCAAAATGGGGGAGGGCCTCACAGCCCACCACAATTGCCAAGGCCAGCACAGGCACAGAGGGATCCAGACCACGGACACACTGTGCCAGCCCCAGTAGGCAGACGGAGGCATGCCCAATATGCCTATGCCTTGGCAAAGAGGAAACGTATAGCACATACCTTGACAGTGTAGGGTCCCACGGACTGACACCCCTCCCCTCACAGTAAAATGGATGGCACACAAACACGACCACCTGTAAAATGTGATGTATAGGTGGCCCACTGTGGAATCCTACATAGACAGCCCTCAAACATTGTACATGCAACAGCCATTGGAACATGGAAATGTCAACACCTGAACAGTAGATGTGCCTATCAGCATCTGTCGGTGCTGTGTGTATAGGTTCTCAGGTACATCGGTAGGTACACGCCCGATTGTCAGAGGCAAAACACCAAACGGGGCAAACAGTGACTCCCGTCGCCACAACATTGAGTAAGCAACTGTCGCTTACCGGAGCAGAGGCAATCGCGGGAGCACATGTGTGTAAGCACTGTCCTACACACACTCATCATGGATTCCCTGCTGCGTTGCTAAGGGGCTCCACAAAATGTAATCATGGATGTTGTGTCAAGGCAGGGGATGTACCCATGACAGGCATCTGTCACCCCAGCATGCTGCATCCACGGTCATATGAAGGTGTAGCACATTATCGGGTGCAGCTAATTGTGATATATATACCCAATGCCGGAGTGCAGCCAGTAAACATCACATGGACATACCATTAACTGCACTCATCAATTTGTAAACTAATGGAGTTATCCATGTGAGTGTAGTGTGGAGTAACTGCTGCAGTGTACTTCACATACATAATGACATAATACGTGTACAACCCCCAAATGTCCAAGTGGTACATGCAGTGACTGTTGTGCATTTTCCCAGTTCCACGTCCCGCAAGGAATGTAACGTAATCCCGACAGCACGGGTAATGCATTCCGGATGCAGGTCTTCAGAATATGTGTAGCACACGTTAGCAGGAATAAGTGTTGCCCACAGCTGGTAAGCAATGTTTAAATACGACTATACGGATATGCGCGAAACAGGGCTAAGCTTCACCAACCACTGCGCAGATCACGGTCAGTGATGTACAGAACAGGTGAAACCAGCATTAGTCACCCCTGAACAAATAGCACCTGCTCTGAAGGGTAAAACAACCACTGCCAGGAGTGGAACAGGCAATCATGTATACAATCACCCAACACTATTGCTAGGCAAGATGTACGTACAGTAGGGTTGCCACATTTCAAATGACCAATGTGGGACATACGCCAGATGTCTGCAGGACGACACATACAACCGGCCAGTACGAAAACCAGAACGTCAATGTTTTGCATAGATAAAAAGCTTATCCTAGTAATGGTCGCAGGTACGTGTTCCGTGTCCTGTAACATGTAGGTGGGTCAGGTACAGAATAAGTGTTTCATGCAACTATTACATAAACTATAGGAAATATGTTTGTCCCAATGTCGCAGGACATTTGCTATGTTCACAAATATTTTGCAGGACACAGCGGCACAAAGAGGGACTGTCCCTCTCAAAGTGGGACGGGAGGTAAACTTAACCTATGGCAGGTGTGTAATGTGACAGGTACAGACACAAATGTGCAGAGTCCAGGAAGCACAGTATACACTGACAAACACACAATGAAAGGCGTAGCGTGCCTGTCACCACCCCTGTCCAAGTTATGCATATAAATATATATATATATATATATATATATATATATATATATATATATATATATATATATATATATATATCTACACATATATAATACAGATAGAAAGGGCGATAGTGTGATATATGTCGAGATATAAGGGGTCACTGACATCTGCAAATATATAGGTAGGTCAACGACATTCAAAACACCTTTGAGGTACAAATAAATAGGATACCGCCAACTATTGAATGTGTCACACACTGACACGTGTAACCAGGAGGCTGAAAGACAGAAAGAACACAGTACTTGGAACAGTAGAACCGCGAGCAATATGATGATAGTAAGGACATGTAGTCACCGCTGCCGGCGGTGCGGTCCACATAGGTACCATGTACAACTGTGGTTGTGAGTGATGTAGCCTGTGTATGTGTGTGTTGAGGGTGCCATGTGTGTTCCCGTGTGACTGTAAAGTGTGTATGTGTGTGTCCACATCGTGTGTCTGTAGGTGGCAACTCAGAGGTAGATGATTACGGTAGGTGCGGGTATAGCTAGCCGTAGGCATACGGTAAACACCTGTCCCACATTGGGAGGGACAGCCCCCCCCTGGGCAGGTGTGTCCTGACATGAAACATTACAAAGGGCAACTGTCCGAGAGTTTAGGACATTAGTATGTACCAAATATTATGTAATTGTAGCAGGAAATACTCATGCCTGTATGTAAGAAACGGAAATGTTACATGCAAACCAATAAGTAGTTAAGGTCCAAGAACAATTGGTATGTAATGAGGATAAAAGTATGGGCTATCGTGTGTACTGACCATGGCCATATGTCAGCCTGTAAACACCACTGTGTGACCCGCAAGTGTCCAGCTATGGCCATATGAAAAGGTGGCAAGCCATGTCACAGAGGGTCTGACACCAACACCACTGCAATGACTGCAAATATCTGGGACAGACATACACGGGATAGCGGTCATTTAGAAATATCCCTGCACATATCGCCGTACATCCGGAGGTATGGAAGTATCAACCTCACCTGCATACCATATAGAAACCAATTAACAATGGCCCAAAGTAAATTCCCATAACAGAAGTCTATTAAGTGATAGCACTGTAATTAGGGAAGGGGCCCACACACATATATATGGACTACGTAGAAATGCAAGCCCCACAAAACCGTATATGCTAAGTACACCCGCCTACATCCCCCACACTGGAAACAATAGAAATACAGACCGTAATCACAGCACAAACATCCAGTTAGTCAATTACATCTGCTGAACCATTAACATACCTTGTGAGAGACACATTTAAAGGCACCATGCAAAATTGTATCCATCGTATAACGGAACAAAATGGCGATGTTACAGGTGTTTGCAATAGTCCGTTATCAGACGGGTGGGAAGACAGGTACAGTCACAGGTAGAACCACGTATTCAAGCCGTCACACACAATCCACGGGGGACATGACTCCAAAATACACTTGGCTCTACACATAGCAGTTGCAATTACACACAACAAAACACAATACAGGCCGTCTCCTCAAAGGCAGGGCAAATGGCCAATGCCCAAGTGGAGAATTCAATTATACCCCACTGCTGCCACGTAATTGGCGAATGGAGTAGCTGCACAGCTGAAGTGCACGTAATTAGGCACACCGGAACACCAATTGGTGGCAGTAAACCACATGTAGCAGGTATTGACGTATATAAGGATGACTTGCCAGATATGCAAACTGTATGCTCATACCGTAAAACAGTTTAAAGAGTGATACAGAAGAGCGAGATAGAGACGAAATACCAGAACGATATCAAGGTATGTAGAACACTAACTGTATGCATAGTATGTTCTGTATTAAGTTATGTCAGTGCATGCATAGCCTGGTTTGCAGTAATTACATGTGTCCGCCATGCATAATGTGGGGAATGGTATTTATGTAGTGATGTCTTGCTGATCATACTAATGCTTGTAGAAGTTGTGCGTCCAGCAGTGGGCCACAAGTTAAACAGCACAGACACCACAAGGGATGCAACATGACGGCTTTAAACAGAACAATGTCATACAACCCGCCGTCAGTGGCAGGGTATGTCCAATAAATATGTGCCTTAGCAGGGGATAGTATATGTGGATATACTGTAACAGTACGCATGTGTATGGGCATATAACGTCAATGACATGTCTAAGGTGGTCCCTCTGTGCAAGTATGCTTTGAATTATGGGATACCATGTAAAACATGTGTAATGTATAGTACAGTAGATTGATATGTCAGATATGCTACACAGGAGAACAGGCATATGATGCATAACAAAGGTATCATATAGTGATGTGAGTAGTATGTAATTAATGTATGTATAAACAGTTATGATGAAATAAATAATGTAATCCAGTCTGTGCATTTGCAAAGGACGCAAACAGTACTCCCATACTAGAATAGCAGAAAAGATGTGACAGACAAACAAGAACATGATTGGCGTGTACAATAACAGGATACATATGGCCTGTAGTCATGGGACATTTTAATAGCGTGACAGCTAATCTAAATGGAAGGGCTATTCCAGTAACCATGCACAAAGGACATGTAATAGCTCCACAGGTTCATAGTGGGATACCATGCAGTCTGGCAAGTCTATGTGTAACAACAACTACAGTGTGCACACCAGTGGCACCTCTCTAGGGTAGTGTCCTGTGAACAGAAGAGCCATGTGTAACCTGCATCTCTGCACAGTACAGCCACTGCAGTGATCCCTGGCGTACATGTGTCCACCATCTACCAAGCGAGGTATCACATGAACACTGCTACTGACTGTCCATGTGTGATGTACATAGGAAACTTTTCCCAAAGCATGGTGAGTGTCCGGTCTGGAAATGCAACCCCCAAGCACATGCCACACACTGTTGCGTGTGTGCACATATCCATGAGCATCATGCTCATAGTGGCTATTGTTTATGTCACATATGCGGAGTATATCCATTAACATATTTGCAGACATGGGCCCTGTCTTTGCAGCAGAGGTCACCCCTGAGTATGTAGTCTGCAATTGTGTACAGACGTGGTGTCTGTACATCAGCCGCAAACTTTAACTGTCGTAGCTCAATAAACATCATGGCATTTTAATGTTGATTTATGTAAAGCTGTTGTGTAAGGTACACCCTAAGTGGGGTGTTGTACCCATGGATGTGTGTATAAGTCCGGTGTTCAGAGGTACAATGGGTGCCTATGTACCAGCTACACACCCAGTACAGACATGTGCGGACACGTAGAAGGATATCCACGCCACAGTGGCAATGTGGTAATCACAGGAGTGTGTGCGACATACATGTGTTTTACAAACACGTACAATGCGACATGTATGTAGGGGACTAACACCTATGTAATAACCAGTGGGTGGATGGTGTACTGCAAAGGTGATGTTCATACCAAGTGTCAAGCAGGTTAAGGCCATGATGTTCATATTGGTATCCGTCACAGTGACACCCATATGGATGGGGTCTGTATCAGCTGGTGGATCAACAACGGCGCTTGGTATGCAGTGGTCTGTAAAGCTAGGCAGAGAAGTCCCCTCAGTGGTAGCCTGTACTGTACCTCAGGGAAGCATATACCGAACATGAGGGCCCCATGACTGAGGACTGTGGTATGCCAAGTGTAACTGGAATGCAGTATGTGATATGGTATGCCACCCCCAGTGTGTGTGTTCCGTCCATTAGCCACTATGCATAACATCCTGAGACATATGTTGTGATGTGCAGGTGGATGTGTATGTTGTCAATACCAGAATGGAGTACGGTGCTGAAAGGCAGCAAGAGGACAATGCAGGCTGTGTGGACCCCCGTGTCATCATCAACTACTCTGGCGACTGTATGAAAGGTGTTCAACAGGTATAGGAGGCATGCTGTGGTCCCAACAAGACCAACCCAGCTGGCATCAAAGGACCGGAGCACAACAAAGACTCAGCGAATGATGTCCATGATGATGTGCCCTATAGCCGTGCAGAACAGTCCAGTGAGGTGTGTAGGGCAATAGTCCCAGTCATGCATTGTGGCACCACCTGTGTGGAGTGTAACTGTCGCTGTGTGCCAGTCAGGGGCCACAATATCTGGTGCAAGGTTATTACTGAATATGGTGTCCCAGTGGGGAGACATGTCGTTCAGAGGTCTGTGGACATCACAGCCTGGGATTTTGTAGGGTGACAAGGGGCCAGTGTCCTAGGACATATAGACTGCAGGTCAGTACTGTGTAGGTGTGACCACAGGTACACCACAATGTTTCTGCAAGGAATGTGGCCCCATAGGGAGTGAGAGGGTGTAATGATAGCATTGAAGCCATCAGACAGCATGTTGCCAACATCACCTGTTACTGTCATGTTCCAGAGTGACAGTTGTGTGTGTGAGCAGATGTGGGTATTGCATACGACTACTGACATACCACCATAATGCCTTGTGGTACATCTCGGAATGTGTTGCAGTAATGTGTACGTAGCTAGTTATGGAGTATGTGATGAGGGATCGCATGGCCCTACCGAGGCTGACCAGTGAGTTACCCCACACATGTGAATGTACATCACTGTGCAACAGCCCCCACCTGTTGTTGTAAAGTATGTCCATGTAACCGCACCCCCAGAGTGTCATCTGTTATCTGGTGTGTACTATCATGGCTCTGTGTGGAATAGCATGATCCATATTGTAGTGTACTTGCTAATGAAGTGCACTGGGGTATGTCTCAGCATTTTCATGTGCATTGTCCACCTGCACGTGTGTCATGATGTCAACTACCGCTGTCATACGACATCTGTAGTAGGTGTTGTAGTACTCATCTACTGTGTATGCCACGAAGTGTGTGGTGCCGGTATGTGGCTAACAAGGGTGAGTAGCATATGTTCAGATTCCACCAATGAGGGGATAACCCCAGGTGTGGAACAGCAGTCACATGTTGGTAGTGTCCATGTCAAGAATACTGTTGGTCTTGGAGGTGGTGTGTATGGGTCGAACCAGTCAAGCGGAGGTTATGACTCACGGACAGCGTACACCTAATGTGTCGGTACATGTGCGGCTATCACAGTTAAGTGTGGGTTACTGTCAGTCTCACATCAGTAGCAGCAGTATGAGCCCAACTGTACAGTACACCATGAAATGAGGTCTGTTAACCATGGGGTATGTTGAATCCGCAGCTGGTAATACTGTGCATAGCAGTTCCAGACACAGTTATTTGCACGTGGAGCACCTGTGATGCATTGTGCTAAGTAACCAGCCGGGATGTGTGTACAACATAGTGGAATATGGTAACACCTCAGCCGTGGGTGTGCCAGTCCAGGTACGTGCCTGAGAGGTGTACAGTCTGTCTATAACCAGTCATTGCAGGTGTGCTCTGCAGAGCCAAGAGGCAGATCCCAGTCACTGCAGAGATATTGAAGTGGTGCAGTATCAGGTGTGAGTCAAGAGGCAGGTCCCAGTCACTGCAGAGATATTGAAGTGGTGCAGTATCAGGTGTGCCTTGCCTGCGTGCGTCACAGAGGATGATGTCAAGCATTGTGTGACATGACCACATGTTTCGCTAGCCAGTTCCCATTCTGGTGGTGACTGTTATTGGACACTGTGCAAGACAGGCAGTATAAAAGCAGCAAGAGTCCAACATGTGATCTGTACTCCCAGGGCTGACAAGTGCAGGTCAACTGTGCCACAGCATCATGTTGTTTGACCAGATCTGTCAAAGTGGACGTATAACAGACGCCTGTGGAATGACAGCAGAAGCATGGACAACTGTTGGGAGTGACACAGTCACTCGTAGTACAGTGGTAACAGGTCCGGATGACTGCAAAATGCTCCCCAGGGCTCGGACCACACCATCAGGGCTACAACACTGGTGGGCTATTGCATGTCCCTGCACACGTAGTCTGTGCCCTGAGATACAACGTCAGTCACACAAACATGGAAAATGACAGTCACATCGTACCTGCTGAGTTGTGGCATGTCTGCATAGGTTATGTTGCAGAACCAGTTACTTGACAGGAGGATGTAAGTGACTATCGCCCTGAGTAGCCTGCTGAGTGGAACAGCAGTGTGACCACCGACAGTCACCTATGACAGATGTGTTGTGTATGTTATGACACCCTATTGGCTGTATGAGATGGGCACACGTGTCTGTGGGCTATAGGTTGGTGTGGTTGTGTTTGGCGATTTGGGCTGCCGTTGGTGCCCACACAGAGTATGGAGGGGTACTGTACAAGGTGTCTCTGTATGTGTGGCCTGTGGTGGGGATCATGTGGGACTATGTGATGAGTGGGGTGTGTTGCCAATGTTGCACATCCCCACATGACTGTCAGGTGCAGTCAGGGTTGGTGACAGTATAACCCTCAGCAGGGCTGCATATGTGCATCCCCCACAGGCTGTACTGTTGTATGTTGGGAGGTGTGCATTGACTGTGTACATGAGAATAGCTCTATTGCTCCATGTACAACATAGTCATCATAGTGACAGGCAATAGCACTGGTACGTGCCAGTTGGACATGCCTGTATATAAGTGGTATGTGCCAGGTGGACACGCCATATAAACTACCATGTCTCACGAGATATGTGAGTGATGTGTGTACGACAGCTGTTGTACTGTAAGCAAGCTGGAAATGTATGGACAGACAGTGTACCTGTGAGGACTGGTGTGAAACGGGTGCTAAACTAAGCAGTAGCTCATAACGTGCCAGGAAGCTCTGAACAAGTGCCGAGCATGCCCATACATTACAGATAGGGTGTTGGATAATATCAACCCACAAGTGTTGACGACAGTCATGATTGGTGGCACCACATCAGAACACTGCTGGGTATGGTCTGTGAGTCCATGAACCATTATCAATGTATATGTTAGCAGTACAGATGTACAAGACAGTATGGATGTTTGACGACAAATACCTTTGTATATCACAGGAGTGTTCTACTAGTGGCCTGTTGACAGACTCACAACTACTAAAGGTGCTACAGTGACATGTGCATATCACACGGTGTCAGCTACAGTAAACCAGGGTTAATGTGTTGTACCCCACCCGCATTGTAGCCCAAACCACACAGACAAATGTCAGCTATCTGTGTATGTGAGGATGTGAATGGCCATGACCTATGGGCAATAGTTGTCACAGTGTTGGGAACAACATACAGTATGGGCTGTGTGTGTGAGGTGTGTGACATATGTGCACATGCAGGTGGATGATATCAGCAATGACACCACTAGGGGAATACCCCTGTACCCATTAAGTAACACCTAGGCTGTGGTCAACATTATGGACACTGTGTTAGGGATGGTGTAGTGCAGTACACCTCCCTGAGATGGAGACATCTCCCTGGCCCTTTAGGTAGTCATCTGAGGTACCCATGACATGACAGGGTGGTATCCATGAGCACGGAGATCATTGGACAGGCATACACAGCACCCGTGTAACCAATATTGGAACACATATCACCCTCCAGGGGTAGGGCCCATGCGTGGATGGCCGATACCAGCCTCCACAATACTCACCTCCAGTATGCAGCATGCTATACACCTTGCATACAGACGTATGCCACACTATGCTGTTAGACATGCTACATGTCCATAGCCTGATCTGAAAGACATACGTCATGGACAACCACCGTCCTATGACTAGGATGGCCACATGCTGGACAGATCCCTGTGCCATACCTGTGACATACTCCCACCATACCATGCAGCCCTGTCCACATAGCTGCACATATCATCCCTGTCATACATGGTGTGATGGCCGTATGGTAGATGTAGTATCAACTATCTGGATCAGTAATGTGTCACTGATGCCCCTCGCGGTGGCATAATGGGTGTTGGACACAGCTAGGAAACCCAGCCCGTACATGCTATAGCTGATAACCTTACCTGCAAATGACATCCGACTAGCCATTGTCCCATGTCTATCACATGTGCAACACAGGCGATCCGTGGCAGGATGTTGAACAGCTGTACAGTGCAGTGTAGATGTCTATGGCAAAACAGATGCATATACAGGTTTCCATGCGTACTTGGTGCATTGTCACTGCCTAAGTCCAGTAAGGCTGTGTCTGTGTTGATATGTAACATATACACAGCATCAAGGTCAACAGCATTACCATGGATTCATCAGGCATGTGTAGATAGGTAAGAACACCAGCGCAGGCAAATAGACATGCCCACATGAAGACAGATGTCACATGCAGTAGGAACACTAATGAGGTAACACACATATATGGGGATGATATCCAATGCATAATGGGTGTTACATGTGTGTGACACATACATGCCAGTCGTGTTATTGTCATGCTGATTTGCAAAGATAACTGTGCAGATGTACTATAAATGTATCTGCAGCAGTATCAATGTACATGTCTGTAAATGTGACCTGTCACCTTCATCATGTCCTACAGATAATGCCTCGTACACGCCTACCAGCATACAGCCGACAGGAGGATGATGTCGTAATCCCGTACCTCCATGAGAACTATGAGGTGTTATTTAGCCATGTGCCACAGCACGCACAGCAGTGGGACAACCTGTGGCAGGATCTTCGCAGGAGGGTCAACGAAGTGGGTGGCCACAACCGCACCTACCAGCAGGTGCGCAGACACTGTATGGACTTGATACGTCATGCAAAACAGCATGCCACTGCAATCACCAGGCAACAAGGTGGAACAGGTGGTGGGCCACCAACCCAGCCTCCACTCACACACACAGAGGAGCTACTGGCTAGTCTGGGGACACCCTCGGAACAGCTCCCACAAACACTAGCTGCCATCGTGGAGGTGGGTGTCTCCCAACCAATGAGCCTGGAGTTGCCTGATAAGTCAGTACTGAACATATGACCAGTATATCCCATGCACGTGCATGTGTCAGTGTACATCATGTAATGTAACAACATATGCAAGGTATGTGGACACACATGCTTCATGCTACATTATGCTACCCTGTGTATGCACCATACCTCTGAACTGTACAGGTATTTGTAGGATGTCCAGATGTCTGCCTCATATTGTCGGTGTGTTCCCCTTAATATCTGTCCCTTTCTGGCAAATAGCTGAGGAATGGAGCCATTAAATGATGACATACATTTGTGTTTACGACTGCACATTCCGTGTAAAAAACATGTCCATGCAATCCTATTACTCTAGCAAATTTCTAAGTTTGTAAGAGCAGTATCTCACAGTTGTCCCTATTTGTCCCCCATCATAGTAGGCTTTGTCCACATTTATTGTTCTAAGAGGTGGAGAGGTATGGTATGCACACATGTGCTTACTATATGCTATTGTACAGGCGAATGTGTTAACTTGTACAGTGCACCCTGTGGCTGTCATACAGTCATGGATAATGTTCATACTTGTGTGTCACCCTATACAGGTACCTCTGGTGTGCCGCACAGACAAGAGTCCGTTGCAGGTGAGACTGTCATCGGTATCAGGCATGTCAAAGCATAGATCTATTCACCATGTGGCCAGTTAATACATGGATATACAGGTCGCATCACCCATCATCCACACAGGCCACCCATGTGCAATATATACAAATGAAATGACACACAGACATGAAACTACAGTATTTGTCATTGCTACATGTGTGTCCAGCTGTGCATACAACAGTGGAGGTGTTCTACAATGGAGGCATATGTACTATACAGTGGAACAAAATGTGTGGTACACAAACCAGTACCGCACAGTGAGCAGTGATATCGGCAGACCACAGGTGTCACCATTGTGTTATATGCCCCTGCAAGGAGTTCACACATTGTGATGTTCCATCCGACATATCTCAGACACATAGCGTTTTGGTTGCAATATTGTCACAATTTCCCATAACCCATACCCCACATACCACACATACAGCTGTTGTTTGCATAGCCCTGTGGATGGTGACATATCCAACATCTATGGGTGTATGTCATATGAGACAACACAGACATGTGTGATAGATGGCCATCACATACATGACCAACACATGTACACACATGGCCATGGGGGATGGCCAGAGACACGTAGCCACACAGTAGATGGGATGTGGATACACCCTGTCCCACTTTGTCCACACATGGTCCAATTACAGCCGTACTAGACCGATTGTACAGGTGATGTACGCTGCACATCTTAAATGCCTGTGCACAGTTAGTGGAGGTGTCAGTGATGTGTACCTCATTAGATGTGTTGAACATGACGTCTGTGTCATAGCATGATGGTAGTCACCTTTACAGATTCCACTGACAGTGACACCAGGCCACAGATACTGTACTTTTCCCTTGCTGCCGTAGGACATCACTGTTAGCTGTGCACCTTGTGTGCGTGGTACATCAATGTCATGTGTGAAATGGTGATGTGACAGGTCAGCTATGTGTGGCCATGGTTGCCAGGCAGCTAACACTCTGTAGTCATCGTGCAGGGGTGTCATCTGTATGTCCTCCAGTGACCTGTCACATGACGCAGCATGGTTTGGTGTGTATACACCTCAGCATTGTAGGTCACAATCCACAGGTATGTCATGGGTATGCATGCAGTTCTGGATATGCAATGCGTACATATCATGCACTGTTTAGTAATATAGACACCTCATGATGCCATGCAATGGCACAGTGTCTGTATTTCACACTGTACAGCAATGTAGACGGCTCACAGTCCCCTACCATGCCCATGCACATTTGCTCAACATGCATTCTATCTGTAGGGCATATGGACATGTGATACCCAGTACGACGCTGTACATGTGTCAGGACACCATTGTGTCAGGCATGCATGCATGTTAATGCACACGTCAGCAGATTACTTGTCACGTCAGCCATGTGTACTGTTATCCTGTTCTTGTCCACATGGTGTATCACAGGGATGCATGCATACTACCATGATCGTGTGAATTGCATGGATAATGATATGACACCTGCCTGCTGTAGTGTGCATTTCAGGGGGTATGCTTACAAACACTATTGATGTCTGAACTGCATGCTGTCAGCTGTATCACAAGCATGCTGCATGCCATCTGTCATATCACATGCATGGTGTGTCAGTGTGTGTGTGTGTCAGTGTGTGTGTGTGTCAGTGTGTGTGTGTCAGTGTGTGTGTGCCAGTGTGTGTGTGTGTGTGTGTGTGTGTGTGTGTGTGTGTGTGTGTGTCAGTGTGTGTGTGTGTGTCAGTGTGTGTGTGTCAGTGTGTGTGTGTGTGTGTGTGTGTGTGTGTGTGTGTGTGTGTGTGTGTGTGTGTGTCTGTGTGTGTGTGTGTCTGTGTGTGTGTCTGTGTGTGTGTCTATTGTAATTTAGAGTCTTTCTTTGCATTCACAGGTGATGTAGGTGCATTACCCTCCTGTGGTCCATCTGATAGTGTCCCCACAGACGCTAGCAGTGATGAACATATGCATGAGGTGCAGGCAGGGATGTCAGGGGCTGAATCTGTGCCAATGGTTGCCATCCCAGCTATGTCCCCCTCTTCCCTGCACACAGTTCAGCTGCCAACACATACCGCATCAACAGTGGCCATAGAGGAAGGACAGTCAGCGTCTGTTAGCATTGAACAGGAATGTGTGGTGGCTACAGAAGGTGTGTCTCCACACCATGGTGGCAGTGTACTGACTGCAGATGTGCCACACAGGCATGTGGCTGGTGCTGCTCGTAGGAGGACCTCTGGCAGACATGCACCTGCAGGACATAGTGCAGCAGCTGGAATCACCAGACGCATGTTCCAGAATGTAATGGCGGCACAGGCACCTGCCGAACAGCAGAACAGAGAAGGGCAGAGGCTGCAGAGGGCTGCTATCAGTACCCTAAACAACAACATCCAGGCATTGGCAGGTGCTCAACAGCAGATTGCTGATGTTCTGGACAGGTGATTGGGTGACATGGTCAGAATCCTTGACCGTGGCATGGCAATCCGTGAGCATGAGCTGTCTGTGCTGGAACATCTGGTAGGGGTGAGGCATAGGCCACGTGGATGTAGGCCAGCTACACCACCTAGTGCAGGTCAACGTGAGCATGCCACCTCACATGGCTGCTCCCATAGTGCCGGTAGCAGTAGCAGTGCATCTGGTGCTGCACTGTCCACACCAGGACACAGCATGGCCCTGGACATTCCCAGCGGGGACACGGTTCCAGTGGCCATGTGTCGTCAGACAGTAGCCATTCTGTGCCTCTGCCTGGTAGTGCCCGTGCAACCCCTGGCAGGCACAGGACACGTGGCCGTGGCCGGTCACAGTGAGCTGTACAACCTGGTCTGTACAATCTGGAGCTGTCGATAATACCCTTGTGTAGGCCTTACAAATGACAGAACTGTGTGCACACATACATGCACACAGCAAACACAACTGTAGGGCTCCACAACACCCACACGCATACGGAACAGACATGTCCAATCAAATCACCGGCCCTTACCCACATACATGATGCCATCCATTGGTGCAGCCTATGCCCCTGGCAAACAGTATCACCCTGTGCATATGATGAAGCCTGTGCCGCATACCTGTCATCCACACCATCGGTGCAGGGATATGCTCAAATGGTCTGATGCACAGGGTGAACAGAATAGTGAGAGGTGTATCTAACAGTACTTGTGTATGCATATTGAGGGATGTGTATGTTGCATTGGTTGTGTGTGAATACTGAGAGATGTGTATGTGACATCAGTGGTGTACTGTCGACATGCACCAGTCATACCATGTAGTCCAGGTGCAGCATGCATTGTGATATGTTCACAGTATGTGTCTCGGTTACAACAGTAACAGCATGTTGGTAATGATGCCCTGGTTCCCTCCTATGGTGTACTGGCATGTGCCTACAGGTAGCAGTGTTTGCAGTCCCTCATGTGTAACTGTGGAGTACTCACAGGCATGTATGGCAATATCAGCATGCTAAACGTACCCTCAACCTGACTGTTGGAAAGTCGAACATGACACAGATGTCCACACATATACTGCACCTGAAGCATGTGGTCAGTTGAACAGGCTACAGCGGACAGAGATGTGACATACATACCAGGAAACATTACAGGTATGTTGACATGGTGCAGGGGTTGTACATAGTGGTCTGGCCAATGATGATGTTAGAGGCCACTTGGTAGCATACGGCCACACTGTGTAGCAGTAATACCCTGTCACAGTACAGGAACATGGCCACATTCCCGGGGTCTACAGCACAATAACACACACCCCATAGTGTTGAGGTGTGGACCCTTGCCTATGTGGTCATCATCCTCACAGTACTTTGCACCCACATGATGTGGCACAGAGAAGGAACATGCACAGGTAGCCAGTACGGCTGGGACCGATGGCATCAACAGGGTAGTAGACTGCATCACCATGAGGGGTTAGTCACCATGAGGGGTTAGTGATCCTGTTTTCACTGTATGGTAGCATACACCCTCACACCAAGCACCAGACAGCCATACATACATACATACACACACACTGTGGTGACCAGAAATGTGTGTATGGATAGCCGATGTGTGTGATGCACCACACCTGCCGACGTCATGCTTTCCACACTGCAGTATGTACAGATCTCTACAACAGTGTACAGGGATGTGTAACAACTGGGACGTAATCCCCACCATATGTGGCATATGTGGTCACATAAGCGGACACACATGGCAGTGCTGGGAATGATACACCTGCCATATGATGAGACGTTTGATAGACATGCAGCGGTATTGTCCGCATTATGTGTACCGACGCTATATCTGGCAATTGTGTTGCGATATGCACACGGGAGGATGTAAGTGTTACAGGTGTCACGTGACAAACAGTTGGTAACACCTGACCACTGTGTATGCGTCATGTCATCACCGTCACGTAACAGTGACATAGTGTACTGTTTGCACATGCCATGGTAGGATGGCATGTGACACACCTGTCAGCCATCCCTGGCACACATACATCTACACAGGTGGATCACCACTTTATGTACACACATCCCTCCATACATGCTGTACAACCAACCGTACTGTCTGTATGTCACCATATACAGGTGTCAATGATGGGGCTGCATTGCGACTGCATGTTGTAGTTAGACACAGCTGTGTTATGGACATCGGCCACTGCACATGCATGGTTGCTGCATGCACAGTACAGATTGTACATGTGTGTTGGTCCTACATGTGTCTCCTGTAGCCATGTTTGTATGCATTGCTATTGGTGGACATGTGTGTTGACATACATAACACATGGACTGTGGTATGATATCACGGGTGTCATGGGTGACAACTACAGGGGAATGTGTCCTCGGTCAACATTGCTACCTCCTGTACTGTGAGCATTCAACAGACATGGACCCACCTTCCATTTGCGTGCGTATGATTGCTTAGGCCACTGTTCTGCACGGGGGACAGCAAAGGCTAAGCTATGTACATATGTGTTGTGTGTGGGGTTTATGCACACATCCACTACAATCACATGTATGACATATCCAGACATGTGTGTTCGTTGGTGTACAGCAACACTCATCTGTCACAGCTGTGTATGTCCCGGGGCCCCTGGTATGTCTTGAGCTGACCTGGTCATGTATAGTGGTATCATTGCAATGCATAACACCTGCTGGCACCCAGTCGGTACATGTGTACTCTGCACAGTTGCTGTAGACCTCTGTACAGTCCACTGGTCATGTGTCACACGGTGTTGTGGTAATGTATGGCTGTGTATTGCTGCAGCAACGACATGGTGATGTCTCGAGGGCTACAGTGTAGACTGCAGTGTGTACGTCTGTGATCTGCACCTGTGACAGCTGTGATGGCAGCTGAGTGTGTACTGGTCACTGCATGTGTGTGACCGCCCTGTGCGTGTGAACAGTTATACCTTACTGCAGTGGCATAACTACATTAGAAGTGCCCTGAGGCAAACTTTTCCTAGGCACCCCAAGATCCCCCCCCCCCCGGAACCCAAGCCATTGAGATGACCGAAGCCAAATGGATGGAACAAAAACAATTTTCAACAGAGGCTACCACTGCACCATCAAATATAATACCTCTCACTCTGAAATCCCACACACACACACACCTCTCACTTTGAAATCCCACACACACACCTCTCACTCTGAAATCTCATCTTTCACACATTACTCACTCTGAAATCCCATCTTCCATCTGTTTCAGTTCCCGCTCGCAAGTAGTCCTCTAAACCAAACTGCTCGCTCGCAAGTAGTCCTCTAAACCGTCCGTTTCGGTTCCCGCTCGCAAACTTGAAAATATGTGCTTGGAATCTGCCATATTTTTTTTTCAAGACAACAAATATGTAGCGCATCATATTAAATACAATTATTTCAGTCTTCTAAAACTGTAGCCATACACGAATACTACTACTTAAGCATACAACAGAATATGCACATATTTCTGTTTTTTGGTTTATGACTGACAGTACATAGACCATCTTGTTAAAAAGTTACTTAAAACAGAAAGGCAGAAATTTGAGGTAGACTTCTGGTTTTCATGTTATCTATTTTTATACTATTTGGCTGAAGGAATAACTGGTAATTAAATTACTTTGTGGGGCCTTGTTTAATTCCTGCTTTATTTTTCTGCGTTACCACCATTACTGAGCCATGCTTTACTGCATGCGGTTTTCACATATTAATCCACTGCCTCGGATCATCAGAAACATTACCGCTTTCCTTAAAATATAATCTGGACGTTGAAGCAGAGCAACAGGAAGTCGCAGTGTTAATTCAGGTGATTAACGTAAATTTCTTGCGTCTAAATTTTGTATTTAAATGTCGGCATTGTGTGAGCCTCATGGCCTTGGACACTACGGTCTGTAAAAATCTGCAAGAAACTTAGGGAGCAGCCATAGTGAGCCCACCGCACCTGTCTCTCCGAAGCATGCTGTTCCATTAGAAAGTACGCTAATATTTGGATTCAAGTGGCCCACAAAAGCTGCAGAGCAATGGTGCGGGGGAGGGGTCAAAACAAAAGGGAAGACGAGAACGAAAAATACCCCACAGTGGATTACAAAGTTACAGGCCAGGCTTTAGGCAAGCACTGGGTGAACACTGGAAACTGCACACACACTCTCTGTTTACGTTTATACTTTTAAAAAAGTCTTTCAGCGTCGGTGATTCCAGTGAATGAACATTTCATGCTCAGCTGTTCAGTCAGTAGCCGACTCGGAACTCTTAATATTTTGCTAGATTTTAGAGCATTTTATATGGGGAGAAAAGGTAATGTTTTTCCTGACATGGAAGCAGTGAAAAACAGCCATTTCCATCGTAAAATTCTTATACTTCTTTTTATTAACAATGCAAGTAAAAATCAACAGCGAGTTGAGGCGATTAGAAATGTTCCTGCACCGCAGAGAAAAATGCAATTTTCTACTGTTCTTTTTTTTTGTTGTTCCGGTTTGACTAGGGTAGGGTAATCATCTTTTAAGCTAGATGCTCTCAGTTTGGGACGTAACCCTAAAGGTTAGCCAGAACTCAAAGTCGTCCTACAAAGTGAAAAGACAGCCCTTTGTCATGAGTAGAAGGGATTAAATATCAATCACAATTATAGGTTGAAAACGCGCCCGCAGGAGCTTTCCCCCTAAAATCCGAGAGGAATGTTACAGTTGGAAAGAGCTCTTGCAAGCCGGTAGTTTGGTCTTTGTTCAGACTCGGGGACTGGACAGATGATTTTCACAATTCCCCCTTTTCACAAAGTCAGCGAAACAAGTGATCACATTTGCAGGAAGCATGCACTGACAGGAAGAATGAAGTTTGCCAGTTATCTTTTTATCTGTTTTGCATTTTCTGAAATGTTTACGTTTTTTGGCTACTCTAATAGGCACAAATTTTCTTATAAAGAAATAAGCTTCTCCAAGTGGAAACAGAGTCCAAACCTTGAGCCAGGAAATAATTTCTTAAAATCCTCCAGAAATGCACGCATCATAAATGATCTACATTTTCCTTTAAAGCCCATACCTGACATATTTCTTTTTCGTCTTCTCCTCCTCCCTCTTTTTTTAATAACTCAGTGTGCTGGTGGCTTTGATATTTTGTCTCTGGTGGTTTTCTTAAGTTTAACAACCATCACAAATGTTTATTTTTCGCAAATAGTTAACACATCAGCTGCAGGACAACTATTTGCATAAATAAACAATCACTAGTCAGTGTGGGGCAAATGTTATAAAACTGATGCTCAAGTACTGACTTCTTGAAGGACAAACCAGCAGTATCACGCTACTTTAAATTTACTTTTATTATATTGCTTGAATTACGTGGATTAGATCAATGCTTGGTGTAGCAAGACTTGTGGCAGCAGTTATTTAAAAAAAATAACAGTATGCAAAGATAATTTACATGAGTTAACAGCACAATAGCACATAAATATTACAACAGTGCTATCATATGCATGGAATAGTATATTGTGAATCCTGTGCAAGATGGAAGCTTTGTAAAGCAGTGTGCATGTAGTCTAAGGGCCTGCTCTGTTTGAAATAATGCTTGTCTCAAAAAATTAGTGGGGCTCTCAGCTGTGTTCAACTGCGTATTTTGGAGCTTGTTGACGTTAGAGGATAATCTACTATGCACATTTTTTCAGATTTCTGAATGCATATTTTTCCCTTTAAGATCGGCCTCTCTGCATGACAACTGTTGAGTATAAAGATCAACCATTTAACACGAAGAGCTATTTAAACTGCAAATAATGTGTAAGTGCCTCTGGGTTATATCATTACAATTTAAAGTGCATCTTTTAGAAACGGTGCATGCTGTATTTCTATCTTCTGGTTATCTACATGTATCTTTTTGTAGTAACTTGATTTAATTATTTTTTTTGTGCCTACCTTAGTGAACTGCATTTTGGCAAGGAGTCGTTCCTGAATCTAGAACAACTGTGAACAAAGGAAGAAAGTGTTATTAATAAAGAGTTCATCATAACATGCCTGACAGTGCAGGATACCAAATGACTGCAAAGTAAAAAATATTGTATTTAATGATGGAGTTGCCCATATGCAAATTAAAAAAATTTTGCAAGGAGTAATACACAAGAACTATTATTGGACTGGTTTAAAAAAATATTTGCTGAATGAAACATATTTGAGCTGTGGTGCTGTTTTTTATAGGCACTCGGTACTTAACAATACTTCCATATAAGAAGTAGTCATTCACTTTATTCACACTGCTGCACTGCGTGTGATGATGTCAGCATGCCCGCGACTACACTTCTTTCTTCTTAAAGAAGAACGCCCTAAAAAAAAAAAAAAAACAATTTTTTTAAATTAAATTAAATGATTACCTAGTCAGCGGATTGCCTCACTTCGCCTCTCGTAGCTACGCCACTGCCTTACTGTGCCCTTCCGTGTTTAGACTCCATCTGCATGCAAGACGGCCCATTGCAACTGTTAAGTGTGTGAGCATGCCCAGTACTCTGTTGTGCAGATGGACACACAGGACAGTCCAAACTGAGCCCATGCGTGTTGAGACTCCGTCTGCATGCAAGATGGCCCTTTGCAACTGCTAAGTGTGTGAGCATGCCCAGTATGCCGTTGTGTAGATTGACACACAGTACAGGCCGAACGGACATGTATTACTAAGCGTGTGGCCATGGCCAGTGACACCTTGTGTCGGTGATGTCCCTCTGTGCATGGGCATGGCCGTTGACATCCTGTATAGCCATGGTGGTCATCCAGGCAACAGATGTCCATTTTCAACATCACGATGGATGCCTACCGAGTACACACTGGTTGACTATCTTGAAGGGTGTACTGTCTATGGCACGTCCCGTGTCTATGTCTTGTTGTTGTAGTGCTCCATAAATGTTACGTTGCCCCGATCACACCACTGCCGTGTGTTTGTCTACATCTACCGTGGGACAGTAATATGTCTGTATGCTTTCAGACAGATCACTCTCTATACAATCCCTGTTGGCGTCCTTGTGTTTGCGGATGATGACATGCGCCTAGAAATATGCCTCTGGGACTGCTGTGTTTAGTAATCTCGGTAGGGCATTCTGTAAATGCGTCATGCTGTAGTGTGATAGGGTAGTTAGGTGTATGTTCGACTCCTAGCCCTGCCAAGTGTGTGTGTGTGTGTGTGTGTGTGTGTGTGTGTGTGTGTGTGTGTGTGTGTGTGTGTGCGTGCCACATGCTCCCATCCGCCTGAGGACTCAGTCATGCTTTTAGACGCCTCACACCACAGATATTTCCTACCAACGTCTTTGCCTTTGCGGATGATGACACATGCCTAGAAGTATGCCTCTGGGACTGCTGTGTTTAGTAATCTCGGTAGCGCGTACTGTAAATGCGTCATGTTGTAGTGTGATAGGGTAGTTAGGTGTATGTTCAACTCCCAGCCCTGCCAAGTGTGTGTGTATGTGTGTGCGTGCGTGCATGCTCCCGTCCGCCTGGGGACTCAGTCATGCTTTTAGACACCTCACACCACAGATATTTCCTACCGACTTGTTTGCCTTTGCGGATGATGACATGCACCTAGGAGTATGCCTCTGGGACAGCTGTGTTTAGTAATCTCGGTAGCGCGTTCTGTAAATGTGTCATGCTGTAGTGTGATAGGGTAGTTAGGTGTATGTTTGAATCCCAGCCCTGCCAAGTGTGTGTGTGTGTGTGTGTGTGTGTGTGTGTGTGTGTGTGTGTGTGCGCGCATGCTCCTGTCCACCTGGGGACTCAGTCATGCTTTTAGATGCCTCACACCACAGATATTTTCTACTGACATCTTTGCCTTTGCGGATGATGACACGCGCCTAGAAGTATGCCTCTGGGACTGCTGTGTTTAGTAATCTCGGTAGTGCGTTCCATAACTGTGTCATGCTGTAGTGTGATAGGGTAGTTAGGTGTATGTTCGACTCCCACCCCTGCCAAGAGTGTGTGTGTGTGTGTGTGTGTGTGTGTGTGTGTGTGTGTGTGTGTGTGTGTGAGTGTGTGTGCGCACGCGCGCGCTCCCGTCTGCCTGGGGACTCAGTCATGCTTTTAGACACCTCACACCACAGATATTTCCTACCAATGTCTTTGCCTTTGCGGATGATGACATGCGCCTAGAAGTATGCCTCTGGGTCTGCTGTGTTTAGTAATCTCGGTAGCGCGTTCTGTAAATGCGTCATGCTGTAGTGTGATAGGGTAGTTAGGTGTATGTTCAACTCCCAGCCCTGCCAAGTGTGTGTGTGTGTGTGTGTGTGTGTGTGTGTGTGTGTGTGTGTGTGTGTGTGTGTGCGCGCGCATGCTCCCGTCCGCCTGGGGACTCAGTCATGCTTTTAGACACCAGCAAACAACCATACGCTCCGCAAGGATGGCATGCAGGGTCAAGCCAACAATGTAAACCACCAACGACCAGCAAAAAACGATAGTGAACACGCAGTAATGAGGAAATAATGATTATTTATTTATAATTCCTTCAAATCCATTTTGACCGGTTTCGGCTATTCAGCCTTTATCAATGAATACAATAAAGTTTTTTTGAATGAAATGAAGCAGCCTGCATTTATACTAGTCTCTGATTACATGGAGGCAATATTACAGCACCACCCAGTGGCTGGAGTAACAAAGTACATGTTCCATTCTTGATTAAAGCATATGACCAGTGACATAAAAATGCCAGAGGTGTAGATATTAAGTCATATTTTTAAAGATAAAAATCAAAGCTCTGGAAGTAAGCCATTATATGACATACATATTACAAGGTAATAGACCAATACCATAGTCACTATTTGTGAATGCATATCATAGTGTAAAAAAGCAGAAAATATATACCACTAGTATATATATATTTTGAAGGGTGATAACCACAAGTTCAAAAGAACTGAATAATAATGAACCAAGTACTAATCATATAATATATTACAAAATAAGGCAAAAAGAGTATAGTGGCCTCATGTGGCTTTTAGACGCCTCACACCACAGATATTTCCTACTGACGTCTTTGCCTTTGTGGATGATGACACGCGCCTAGAAGTATGCCTCTGGGACTGCTGTGTTTAGTAATCTCGGTAGCGCTTTCTGTAAATGCATCATGCTGTAGTGTGATAGGGTAGTTAGGTGTATGTTTGACTCCCAGCCCTGCCAAGTGTGTGTGTGTGTTTCCAGCTGCATGACAACAGTACATTGCTTTTACAGTATTCACTCTCCATAACATCCGTGCGGCGTCTTTGCCTTTGATGCTGCTGTCTGCAGGCTAGACATATGCCTGTGTGAATGCTGTGATCTACTAATCACGGTAGCACGTTCTGTAACTGCGTAATGCTGTTGTGTGGTACAGTGGTTACATTTGTGTTCTGCTCCCAACCCTGCCACATGTGGTGTGTGTGTGTGTGTGTGTGTGTGTGTGTGTGTGTGTGTGTGTGTGTGTATGTATCTATCTATCTACATATATATATATATATATATATATATATATATATATATATATATTGTATATAGATATTTTTGTTGGGATTATCACTCTTGAATGTGCTGCATTATCTGTACGTGATCACCTTGGATGTATGTACATCTGCTATGGCTCTGTGATAGTGCAAATACTGTGTGCTGTAGTGATCGTGGGTTATACTTGTGTAGTGGCTGGTTATTGTGTTGTGGGGTATTACACGGGCATTGGAAACAATGTTAGTACAGCACCTTTGAATGGTCATATGCACATCTCGGCAACAGTCAGCAGTGGTTATTAGTTTGGAGGGTGAGTATGGCTCATATCCGTATGTAGTAACTGACAATTCTATGCAACTCAGGTTAACATTACAGACTCACGTTTATCCACAGGTTGTGGTACAGATCCCAGGACTGTATGTGTATACATTGACAGGTGCAGGACTGGGTTAGTGTTGGATGCATGGAGGGGTGTCCATGGCCAGTAATGGCGATCTCTACAGCCTGGCAGGTACAGTCTTTGACTGTCCCACATCCTCCTGTATATGGCTGACACATGCTGTACCTGTGTATATGCAGACACACACACTTACCACAAACAGCTAGGGCTATCACATACACAAACCCATTGCATCACCATTGGGCCATGCAATAACCGTTGTCCCTCACACACACACACCTACGTGTAAATTAGATGGCTCAATGACAGCTCTGGAAATGTAACACCACACCCTGTGCATATGATGTCACCTGTGCCACCACCTGTGATGTGTAACATTGATGGAGGATCAGACTAACCTGGTGCTGATGCACACGGTGGCTTTATTCCACTGTATTGATGTTAGAATGCTATTAACACACAGTGTGTTACTTCCAGGTGTATATCAGCAGGCATGATGCATTGCAGCTATGACCATCAATATAGCATAGTTTACAGCACTGTTAATTCTGATGATGTACTCTCCATCCATGTGCCATTTCACTGATGTGTGTACTATTGGCAGCATGTGTGTCTGAGTGTACAGTATGTGTGTGATGTGTGTAGTACACATAACACGCCTCTACCACTGACTACTGACAGCAAACATGTGACACTGCTCCGGTGAGATTACAGTGTTTTATACATACACACTCATGTTGTCACCTATCTTCTACTCTAATAGTCCCCTTATCCTACACTACACTGTAGAGGCTTGGCCCATATGGCATTACATGTTGTGATTCACTATCCTCAGCCTCACTTGCATCAGATTGCCTACAAATGCTTTGTTACATCTCTGACAGAGCGCTTCCACACATAACAACCAGTACGCAGTAGCCATGTTGTCTCCAGCTTGCCATTCATCTGCATGGCGTACTAACATCTACCTAAACCTACATTTTGTATGGATATTATACATATTTGACTTGTTTTGAAGCGCAGTGCATTCTAGTGGCGCTGCGCTATGCTTCCACACCGGAGATCGGGGGAGGACAACTACAGTTTTATTGATATCCAATGGACAATAATGCCACTGGCCTTAGATTTGGACATTGGCGTGCTTCTTCGACTGTATTCATACTGTATTTGCAGCTGTCATTGCTCCGTTTAGCAACGTGCAGAACGTTAGTCGCCTAACATCCGGGTACATTTCTGCACATAACTCTGCTCTCGCACGGACAGCTTACTGTTTCATGTATCGCATAGTTACATCATTTTCATAGCTTTCACATACAAATGGGGTATGTTGCAAATCCCAACATTGTCCATGCAACGTTCGTGTTGGTCTTGCACGCCCCTGCGGGTGTTTGCTGAATAACCTGGCAGTCATCTTTCCTTGCTGTACTCTCACTCAACTCATACACGCCGGAGGCTTCGTGTATCATGGCCTAGGCAATGTTCATGTTACGGGCGGTCTTGCACGCCCCTGCGGGTGTTTGCTGAATAGCCTGGCAGTCATCTTTCCTTGCTGTACTCTCACTCAATCCATACACGCCGGAGGCTTCATGTATCATGGCCTAGGCAATGTTCGTGTTACGGGCGGTCTTGCACGCCCCTGCAGGTGTTTGCTGAATAGCCTGGCAGTCATCTTTCCTTGCTGTACTCTCACTCAATCCATACACCGGAGGCTTCGTGTATCTTGGCCTAGGCAATGTTCATGTTACGGCGGTCTTGCACCTGCAGGTGTTTGCTGAATAACCTGGCAGTCATCTTTCCTTGCTGTACTCTCACTCAATCCATACACGCCGGAGGCTTCGTGTATCATGGCCTAGACAATGTTCATGTTACGGGCGGTCTTGCACGCCCCTGCGGGTGTTTGCTGAATAGCCTGGCAGTCATCTTTCCTTGCTGTACTCTCACTCAATCCATACACGCCGGAGGCTTCGTGTATCATGGCCTAGGCAATGTTCGTGTTACGGGCAGTCTTGCACCTGCGGGTGTTTGCTGAATAGCCTGGCAGTCATCTTTCCTTGCTGTACTCTCACTCTACTCATACACGCCGGAGGCTTCGTGTATCATGGCCTAGGCAATGTTCGTGTTACGGGCGGTCTTGCACGCCCCTGCGGGTGTTTGCTGAATAGCCTGGCAGTCATCTTTCCTTGCTGTACTCTCACTCAATCCATACACGCCGGAGGCGTCGTGTATCATGGCCTACACTTTGCTGTGTCATATGTCTATTTGTGGTGTATGCATGGCTGTGGGTATGTCCCACTGTCATCATTTGTAAAGGTGACAGCCCTATAGGTACTTCATGTAGACTGCTGTGTCATTTGACATGTCAGCACATACCTGCGGCCAATACTGAACTTCCTACTGCAGCTCTTTTCATACCTTCTGAGTTATCTTGCAGTCGATAATGCTGTTTCCTCAGACATGTATCTGTTTCTGATCATACCTCTCAACCTCCTAGAGCAAAAAATCTGGACAAAGCCTAACATGATGGGGGGACAAATAGGGGCAGATTTTAAATATTGCTCTTACAAACGTGGATAGTTGACAGAATAATAGGTTTTGCATTAGTATGACTTTTCTGAAGGATTTGGGGTCTTAAACTCAAATGTTTGTCATTATTTAATGACTTCAGTTCTCAGGTATTTGCCAGAAAGGTGCAGATTGTAAGAGGAACCCACCAAACATATGAGGCAAACATCTGCACATTCTGTGAAAATCTGTACAGTTGCGTGGTATGTTTCTGATACAGGATATCAATTTTCTTACACCAATACACACAATATATGGCGGCATCACAGGCCAGATGCCATTACATTCCTATTGCAGGACACACCCACCCAGAGGGTTGTATTCCTCACAAAGGTCAACAGGTGCTTATCCACACTAATTATTCTATCATGTACCTTATGTGTATGCCGGTATTTGCGCTTTCCGTCAGTGGCAGAGCTCACGTACGAGTATAAGGGACTGGACACTGTATTGGTGACACTGCATGACACCCTGAGGGACACATGTCTTTTGGGTCTATTAACCTTCCACATTGACTTTCACAGGGCATACGTTGTCATTCACATTTGTCGGAGTACATGCTTTTGACTTGTCCTGACGTCTTTCTTCTCACCTGTCCACTAGTTCTGTACATTTATTTAGGATGGGTTACCTTCATACCTCTCATCTGTACACATTATGGGTAAACGCCCCGAGGTCTGACCTATGATTTTGTTACATTTGTCATAATAATGTGCCTTTCTGGTAGATTGCTGGCAAGGCATGGCGGACTGTGAGGCTAGATAATAATGACTGACATTTCTATTTCATGATTACTAACCCTCATAACATTCGTATTCCTGACTACGCAATTATTCTATCAACGGTCTGATGTTGTCTGTGGTATATTTAATATAGTCCCTATTTGTATTTCATGTACTATGCCTTAGTCCAGCTGTCTTATTCTGAAAGTTTGGCAGGTATGGTTACCATCTTGGTCGTACGCATGTCCATCCATGATAATCACCTACATGACACTGATATAGGTCCCTACGTCTTCCCCCAATGGTTTACACAATATCCAGTAGATGGGTTGAACCTTTTTGGAGAATATAGGCGTGCGCTATACCCACATAGGTATATTGATCACTCCCATGGGGCGGACCTAATAGATCTGTGCCAACCAACACCTAGGCCCATTTCTGCATACCCATGATTCCCATACCTGACATCCCTCCACAGTACCCATTAGACATGTTTAATGTGAGCGATAATAAAGTGTGAAGACACTTCTAAGCACTCCCCACTCTCCGGATATCAGGTCGTACGTCATACATTCTATCGACCCATGTGTTATTACCCTTGCACCTGCTACTGTTGCATGTACAGCTATATCGTAGTTGCAGCTGTGACTTCGTTTGCATCGATGATGGTTCGCACTTCATACGGAATCAATTTTTGGGGTCCTGCAAAGGACACCTATATTCATGTTTAAAGTGTAGAACCTGCAGGCCCTGTCACACTGGTACTTTCTGGGCAATGGTTTGGAAAGCAGCAGTGTATTCACCTTTCATGCATGTCTGTCTATCCATAATAGCTATACCGTGACCTATTTATGTACATGTGTTATATCTACAGGGACATATGTTTGTTGTGTATATGTCTATTCATGTATCGTGTGTGTATAGATATATATATATATATATATATATATATATATATACATATGTCTGTACATTCCTCATGTCATAATTTGCTTTTGTTTAAGTCTGTGGATATATGTGTATATATATCCATATCATACCTTTCAACTGTACAGATTTTCGCTGAATGTACAGCTGTTTGCCTCTTATCTTTGGTCCCAGATTTTCGCTGAATGTACAGCTGTTTGTCTCTTATCTTTGGTCCGTTTTTCATAACCTTGTGTCTATCTGGCAATTTAGTGGCATATCGTTAAAGACTGACATTGGTAAATAATGACAAGCATTTCAGGTTATGACTTCATACCCTTCAGAGAATCCATGCTAGTGACACACCTGTTATTCTATCCACTTTCTATGTTTGTTAGGGCAATATCTGGGGATTGTCCCTATTTGTACCAGTTGTTTTCATAGCTTTGTCCGATTTCGTACTTTAAGGGGTTAACAGGTATGAGCCATGTATATATAACGTGGGGAAAACAGCATTCATTTGCTATGCTGTGAGCGGATTACACACACGCAGGTGCACTTGCATATCCTTATTGTGGGTTACATATGTTTAATAGATATTTGTGCTTACGTGGCCTTTCATAATTCTGACCGTAACAGTTACATATCCGTATTCCGGTTTATGGACTGATGCGAAACACACGTTCACCTTTACATATTTAAATGTGTGTACAGCACGAATGCATTCATTACACTCTAAAGTTATATGTGCAGTGGTCGTAGGTCAACCGGGACTGCATTCACGTTGGCCGGATGATGGAACCACTATTCTATTGCTGTTCTGCCTCATTGATATGCATACCCATAGTACTTAGCTACATCAACATACGCCTCACCGCTTCACATACTACACAGGCATCCATTCTCCTGCTGGGAAAAACACGGTACTACATATTACACATTCCCTATTGCCTACTGCTGTGGACCCCAGCTGCATTGTTAATTACTCCAAGGATATGCAGAACACCAAGGCATATAGTCCCGGCACATACAGGTTTTTGATTGTCAGGGTGTTCATGTAGTGATCTGGGTTTAGGCTTGTCCGCCTGGTGAATGGAACTTCCCTGGCTGAGTTCAAAGGTCAGATGAAGCATATGGACTGGGAGTTTCTCCCTATTATGAATTTTTACCTGTGTTTATAGACACAGGTGTTTGGGCACCTGTCAGCAGCTTATTCTGTTGGCAATACATATTATGGGTGGGGTTGTTACAGTCCATACTCCACGGTGAGGGGTGTTCCCATTCACATTTGACTATTACCTGTATTCAGTCATACGGGGATTATTATTTTGGACATGAAGTGACTACAGGTATGCAGTTGTACATTACACAAATGTGTAGGGTTGTTACTGTAAATATGTATGGACCATACCTCTCAACCTCTTAGATCACTAAATCTGCGCAAAACCTACATGACGGGGGGACAAATAGGGACACATTTTAACTATTGCTCTTACAAGCTTAGAACGTTGATAGAATACTAGGTTTTGCATTAGCATGACTTTTCTGAAGGATGTGGAGTCTTAACTTCAAAATATTTCTCATTATTTAGTGACTGCAATCCTCAGCTATTTACCAGACAGGTGCAGATTGTCGGAGGCACACAACAACAATATGAGGCAAAACTCTGGTCATTCTGCGAATATCTGGACAGTTGAATGGTATGGTACGGACCTCTGTAATACGCTGTTGTGTTCTGGCACAGCAGTAGCTCATCATTAAAGACTGAAGTCGGAACGTGCTGACAGACAGTTGGGTTTCAGACTTCATACTCCGGACATTAATGCCAATGTGCAAACTGTTATTCTAGCATATTTCTATGTTTCTAAGAGCTATCTTTACAAATTGTCCCTGCTTTTGGACCTTTGTCTCACTTGTATTCACAGCTCTGTCTAGATATCTTGCTCACACAGGTTGACAGGTATGGTCTGACATGCCTGCACACAGTCAGTGTCTCTCACACTTGATCAGGGTTATCCTGTTTACGCCAGTGTCTTCCTCACCCTCATGCCATTTGCCACTATGCGAATGTGTGCATTATATTCTCCCTCCTATTCGTGTTGGGACACGTGCGTCACGGGAAGGTGTTTTATCCTGGGTAGTAGGTTATTCATGACCACTTAGGGCTGGACAGTGTCATGGACCTCTACTGCATGTTCTGACTTGTGTTCAGATATCTACAGGATTGGACATCATGTTGTTATACCTATTCTACTATTTACACAGGTTGGTTATCTCATGAGGGATATCCCAAAAATTGGACAAGACCAAAACAAGTCAGATACCGAAGATTTTTGTGGCTTTACAAAAATGTGCAGGGGGTTTTACATGAGGGGATACATGGTTTGCAATCCTGACACTGCCTAGGGTGACAATACCTACTACATATACATAGGGGTCACTGTGTGTAACTGTGTCTGCAGCGAACCAGTAGGCCAAGTACGGCTGGATTTGGTGGACGTTCTGGTACGGAGGCGGGTTGTGTGATGTGGAGGGAATGCTGGTTAGGCCATTATGCATCCAGGTGTGTTGCATTTGTTATGGCCAGTTCCATCAGGACTCATCTGTGGGTATGTGACGGTGACATATCTATACATTTGTATCGCACATTTCCATATTCCTATGTTTGTGGGATTGTGTTCTACACTATGGCCTGTCTGCTTGTCTTGCAGCTGTTTCTACATGTGTTTGTGTTTCTTTCAACTTCACCCGCTGCCCCCTCATACACCTCCGGTTCACCTTTTCTGCATACGACACAGTATCGCCTTTGAGGATTTTACCATTACCCACCCACCCGTCTCACGCAAATTCATCACACCCCATAGATCACTACTTTGGTTGTTGGCCTATGACACGGCCAGAGTTACACATTGACTACCCTACATGTGTCAGGTACCTTTATGGTTGTGTGGACTACCCTGCCATGTTTGCTTTCCACATGCTATACCTCATGCACATAGGTACACACCCATACTTCACTTTCATTACTTGGTTGGTATACCCGGGTACTGCCCATTTGACTGTATCACATACAAGTTTGGATTATACGCTGACTTCCGGATTTTGCCAGCCTGTTGTACTCATTGGTAGGATGGCACCTTTTCCTATGTCCAAGCTATTCCTTACACATATCCGACTGTTGTGGACAATGCCTCCCCACAGTCGACGGTTGTGTTTACACCTTTTCAATTGGCCACAGTGTGACATTTGCGGTGAACACAGCACATTTTACAGGCCGACACATACCCACAATAAGTTCGGCAGATAGAACTTACAATTCTTGCCTATATCTAAGCTTATTCTTGTAGCATTTCGGTGTCTTATTCTGTTTCTTATGACAATTATGTAATATACGTACAGAGAAAAACTGTTTAAAGCAACTATTACATGACGTCTACGGAATAATTATGTCCTATAATCTCTGGACATTTGCCATTTTTACAAGTTTGTGTCAGGACACATCTGCCCACAGAGGGACTGTCACTCGCAAAGTGGGACAGGTGGTAATCTTAGTCGACGGTACGGATCATACTGTTCCTTTCAGCCTACATGTGTCCTTATTGTTGTAGCTGTTTATATGCTCCTTCTGTTTCGTTTGCATGTGTATTCTATTTCCTATCACATTTGGTATGTGAAATACAGACATACCTTTTGTATGTGACTATTACATGCCTTGTGGGATATGATTCGGACATACGGTCACTACATATATCTACATTTCTCCTCATGTATTTTGTTATGGACACATCTGCACAGCTATGTACCCTCCCTCACATTATGGGTCAGCTGGTGACCCTCTCATTTGGGCTGGACGTACCTACTGGCAGCGCGCTAACATATGATACATTTCACTTCCACATGGTATGGCTATCAACACTACGTTGGACTACGGCACACAGTTTTCATGTCATTTGTTCAAGGGTAGGGACCCATTATTCCCTACCGTGCATTTGTGTTTGCTTCTTCATTTTCTGTTCGCAGGGACTATCTTGCATGCTTTGCATATGTTTCAGTATCCACGGACACTGATAGGTGCGGTAACTATTGCAGGCGGAATATGATATTCAGCAGTTTAGGTTGCTCATCGACAGCCGACATTGACACGCCTCCATGCGCAACTTCGATACGCCCCATGCACTCGCGCACATTTCCTATGCACGTGGCTGTGGCGGCTGCGTGCCTTCATTAATATGCATATGGTGCGACTACTCCAAATATACGCCGCACGGCCGGCGCAAGCCTTATGCCGGCCTTGCGCCGAGCTTCATGAATCCTGGGGAATGTTTAAGCTGTCTAGCTTTTAAAAAAGGTTTCAGGGAAGTAGTACCATTAAGACCAGGGTATTACCCTGCATTAAGTCTAAGGATCCATTTTTGTTCATAGCTCTCTGTAGTATTCTCAATGTCCCCACCTCGTATACTACTAGGTATATATTGAATAACAAAAAACCTAAAGGTATGGGACAGCTTAAGACAGCTTAAATATTAACATTAAGTTTGTTTTTAGTTTGTATTTTTTATATTTATATATAAATATATATATATATATATATATATATATATATATATATATATATATATATATATATATATTTATGTATTTATTGCTATATATTTTTATAATATTGTCTTTTAACTTGCTTGTGCTTTTATTATTATGTTTTAGCGATTATTTAGTGTAATGTATTTCTTTCCCCATTTGCAGTTCACTATACCTTTTATCTGTCTTTGCATAGCATCATGCGACTGTTTTTTATTAGCTAATTGAATGCACCTATTTAAGCTGCCTGTTATTTTATAGTAGTGTCTGATGAAACAACAGCAGTTGTGAAAGCGCTTACCTTTTTTTTTTTTTGTTTTTGTTCTTGGTTTGAATAAACGTCGTTTCTTGTGTGTTAACTTGGTGCAGTTTTTCTGTTTTTGCTTTTTATATATTTTCTGCACCTTGTTTTTACCTCTAGTCGTTTTTAATCTTCACATTGTTTATTTTTATTCGGTGAAGGGGCACACATCCTAATATGGAGGATTTACCTAATGAGAATTCTTTGACTGGACCACATCTTCGCTTCTTACGGATCCTGGATGTTCCTGTCAATCCATTACTTAATGCTGATCTTGGCACTAACACTGATGATGGTTTTGCTACTCAACAACGACTACCAGAATTTTTTCAGTTATACAGAGAATTGGAGAACTTGATGTACAAGTACAAAAGACTGCAGTGGCAGCGGTTGCACCTACAAGCCTCGCTTGAAGCTAAAATTATTCTACGTGGTCTTAGGATTCTTAACATGCCTACCTACGGAGATACGTATCCAGCACTGCTCTGTAAATGGCAAGAGCTTAACCTGCAATTTAGGTCAAGGTATATGGAACTTTTGATTGAATTCTTTTCACCAATAGAGGATGATCTGAAGTCTCAGATCATTGCTTTAGAGAAAAAGATCTCTGACACCTTTTCTAATGATCATACCTTCAACAAAATGGAACAATTGCAGGATAGTATTATCTCTTATGAAAAGAAACTCCAAAGTGTTAAGCTAACTAAGCTTAATAGAGACAAATTAGACTTTGTGAAAAATAATGTTTTTTCCTGGTCTAGAGAAGTAGTGACTACATCACCTCAGGAAAATGATACTTTTAGTGTTAGATCTACAAGTGTTGCTCCACAAGAGTGCTCAACCCATTTTGCCAGCCATTCCAGTTCTACTTCCGGTCTCTCCGAAAAGAGAGCTGGCATTGTATCTGAATCAATTTGCATTGTAGCATCAACTTTAAATACTAACACTTCTACTTCTCACTTAGTTAGCTTGAACAATTCTCTATCAACCAGTGATAATTCCGGCAATGTTTCCAGGCTCACTTCTTTACAAGGTATTGATCTACCGTACATTGCCAGCGCCCCTCTCCAACAAGTTGTTTGGACTCAGGTTCCAGCAGATGACAACAGTGTTTTTTTAGACAAAATGAAGAAAGGAGACTTCACATTGAAATTACCATACAAAGCGCATCCAAGGAGTACTTCGCAATACAGAAGGGCGCAAAAGAATCACTATTCAGAAGGAACTGTGCAATAGCCCAAAAGGAGAAGGACATAATTACAGGTTTGGTAATTAATATTTCGTCCTTTACTTTGAGCGATGAACAGCTTAATCTTCTGAATAACGGTCTGTCTTTCATCCCTGCCAAGAAAGCTGACTTGGCAGAGATGTTGAAAGACCTTAGATTACTGGGCAGGAATTTATCACTTAAATACTTGTTTGCTACAGACCCAGCAGGGTCTAATAAGATGAATGAACGTTATAAGCAACCAAGTACTTTTGTTCCTGCAGTACCTGCATGAGTACAGATGTTTTTAGACATTTGTGAGATCGCTTTTAGAGACTTGAATATGTCTACTAATAATAATTATTCATTCTGTAATCTGTCCAGTGATGAATATAGAGCTCTTCAAGAGCTAAAAAGCTTACAATCCTTGGAAATTAAACAGGCTGATAAGGGTGGGGGTATAGTTTTGTTGGACAGGTACTTTTATATTAGACAAATGGAGAAATTGCTACATAACACACAGACTTATCAATGTATCTCTGGAACAATAGTGAATGCAATTGTCGAGAAAGTATCTTTTTTAATTTTTGATCTTTAAATAACTAATTTAATTAATGAATCCTTGTTCAAATAATTTAATGTCTATAACCAGTAGACCCTAGGGTTTATGGCTTACCAAAAGTTCATAAAGATATGTTTGTTCCTCTCATGAGACCAGTTGCTTCAGGCACTGGTTGGTGCACTGAACCCCTTTCTATTTTTGTAGAAGGGAATTTGCATGGTTTCTTGGAAGGCTGTCATACTTTATTACGAGACACTAACATGTTTTTGGAATGTCTACAACATAGAATGACTACTATCGAACGAGTTGAAGAGTTTACTTTTGTTACAATGGACATAGATTCTTTATTTACAAGTATCCCCAATTCTTGGGGTGTGGACAGAGTCCGAGAGTTCCTTACTGTTAATAGATGCCTTACAAATACTAAAATTCACTTGATTTGCAGCCTACTGGAAATTATACTCAAGAATAATGTTATTGTTTTTCAAGATCATTTTTTTCTTCAGAAAGTTGGCGTAGCTATGGGCACTGCTTGTGCCAATAGCTACGCCAACCTATCTTTGGTGTGCTGGGAGCAGCAGACTATTTTTTCTGTAGGTAATCCTTTCCTTGGGGAAGTATTATGGTATGTTTGCTTTGTAGATGATGTTTTTATGTTGTGAAAGGGACATGGCTCTGATATTCCTAGATTTATTGATTATTTACATACCACAACTGAATTCCTGAGATTTACTTACCATAGCTCAAATACAGAAATCAATATTCTTGATGTTATGATCAGGAGGTCTGATTTTAATCAATTGAGTAGTAGTGTCTACCACTAACCTACAAGGAGAAATACATTTTTACATAAAACTAGTATGCATCCAAGGCATATCCCTAGGAATGTCCTGAAGGGACAAGTTTTTAGGACTCTGCGTCTCCACAACAGCGATGAAGAAGCAGAAATAGCTCTTGAAAGTATTAAGTCTGATTTTTTAGAAAGGGGATATTCATTATCTAATATTAATAAAACAATATCTGAAGCATGGAAATTGAGGGGCACTAGATGTAGACCCTATCTTAGAGAAAATATTAATAGCCGCACTTTAGATAATAGTTTGGCAGCCAATAATGATTTCAGAGTTGTTTTTCAGTTTTCTAGTGATGTTAATCAGTATACACAGGTTATCAGGAGACATTAGCATTTGCTATAAGAAGTTCCAGGGCTAATTGAAAAAGTTGGTGAGGTTCCTTTATTTTGCTTTAGGAACACTAGATCTTTCAAGCAACATTTATGTAATAGGGAAGTCTCTGAGACTTTCAGTTTCCCTACACGCATCGGTAAATTTCCTTGCAGAAGATGTACTGCTTGTAAATATATATTTAGTAAGAATATTTATACATACCCAACTGGAAAATTTTCTATTTCTAGCCATCAGTATTCAGATTGCAGGACTACAGATGTAGTGTACTTTTCTTTCTGTCAAAAATGTCCTGTATATTATATAGGGAAAACTAATAGGATGTTGAAAGACAGAATATTGGAACACATCAGAGATATTACTAATTGTAAGGAAACTAATGCTTTAGCTAATCATGTAATGCATAATGATAGTTCCCATACCTTTAGGTTTTTTGTTATTCAAAATATACCTAGTAGTATAAGAGGTGGGGACATTGAGAATACTACAGAGAGCTATGAACAAAAATGGATCCTTAGACTTAATGCAGAGAAATACCCTGGTCTTAATGGTACTACTTCGCTGAAACCTTTTCTAAAAGCTAGACAGCTTAAACATTAACATTAAGTTTGTTTTAGTTTGTATATATATATATATATATGTATATATATATATATATATATATATATATATATATATGCATATATATATATATATTTATGTATTTATTGCTATATATTTTTATAATATTGTCTTTTAACTTGCTTGTGCTTTTATTATTAGGTTTTAGCGATTATTTAGTGTAATGTATTCCCCATTTGCAGTTCACTATACCTTTTATCTGTCTTTGCATAGCATTATGTGACTGTTTTTTATCAGCTAACTGAATGCACCTATTTAAGCTGCCTGTTATTTTATAGCAGTGTCTGATGAAGCAACAGCAGTTGTGAAAGCGCTTACCTTTTTTTTCTTTTTTGTTTTTGTTCTTGGTTTGAATAAATGTCATTTCTTGTGTGTTAACTTGGTGCAGTTTTTCTGTTTTTGCTTTTTATATATTTTCTGCACCTTGTTTTTACCTCTAGCCATTTTTAATCTTCACATTCCTTCTCGGAATCATGTTTTTTTAGGGTGGATGTTCCAGACTGTTCCAGTGCTGGCATCCCTGCCTCCTCTCAAGGCCTTAACTCTCATAGTTTTCTTTCAATCCCTTCTTCCTCTGGCTTCAATCACAACCAGAGAGTATCTGAGGGCTCAGGGTTACATGGCTTCCACCATTCCTATGCTCCCTCTAGCCAAGCTCCACATGAGAAAGCTTCAGTGGTCTCTAAAGTCAGTTTGGCTTCAACATTCTCATCCTTTAGATTTTCTAGTCTGTTTACTTCCATGCCTCAAACCTGGAACTTCAGTGGTGGATTCATCAGTTATCCCCCAACCCAGGGATTCATTTTCAAAGTCCAATTCCCCTCTCAGGAACTTTCCACAGATGCCTTGGACATGGGATGAGGGCCTCCTTCAGCCCTCTGAAGGTGCAGGGCCTTTGGTCACCTTGACAGAAGAAGTTCTGCATCAGTGTGAAAGGGATGAGAGGTCTTCTACTGGTTATTCAGGCTTTTCATTCTCTTTTTCTTCCAGGGCCCTCAACATTCTCACTGACAATAACAGAGTGACGTGCTATGTCAACAAGCAAGAGGGCTGACCTCCTATGTAGGTTAGACCATCACGTTTGGGAGCTGGCTAACCTGTATCATGGACCCCTCAGGCAGTTAGATTCCCTCAGATCAGAACATAGTGGCAAATTCTCTGAGCAGGTCCATAACACAATCCCATGAGTGGATGCTTCACAGGGATTTGTTTGTGGACATTGTCCACCAGTGGGGTACTTTCCTCTCCTCCTTCTCATTACAAAAGTTCTGTTCAAGGTAAACCAGGATGCTCCCAAAATCTTGCTGGTGACTCCCTTTTGGCCCAGACAGCATTGGTTCCCTCTTCTGCATCTTGCCAAGGGCAATCATCACGTTGGCATATTCTTCTATTAAGGCCTACCTATCAGCTGTCTCTGCTTGTTTGCCTTTGACTTCCCCTTTAGCCTCTAGACTTGAGGCCAAACAATTTCTAAAAGGCCTCCTTCACATTAGGCCTCCCAGGAACCCTGTCCCTCCTTCCTGGGACCTTCATTTTATTTTAGAAAAATTGACTCAGGCAACTTTTGAGCCTGTTGCTTCAGCTTCCTTACAGCATTGTTCTTGAATGACCTTACTTCTGCCAGATGGGTGTCTGAGTTGTAAGCCCTTATAGCTGTTCCTTCTTTTTTAGTTTTCCATAAGGATAGAGTGTCACGTCGTACTAATCTTTTTTTTATGCCCAAAGTGGATAATCAGTTGTCTTTTAATCAGTCTATTCATTTGCCTACATTTTTTCTCTTCATAGGTTCATAGGTGTGTACTAGGCTAATGGCCCTGGAGCCTTTACAAGCCTAGCCCATAGAAGTGCACTGGCATTGTGCTGCCCGATGTTAGTTCCCAGTGCTTGTATCAAGTAGAGCCACTGGAGTGATCCCCCAGGTGAACTTTCTACTACCCATCCACTCATCAAGATTTCTCTTGAAGGGGGTCAGTGAGGTGCTCTTCTTGACATGTATGGGAAGTCTATTCCAAAGCATGGGCAGTCTCTGGGTAAGGAACCTGTCCCACCAGCATGTTCTGTTGATAGTGGTAATGAGATTGAGGTCTCTGGAGCATGTGGTGTGGAGGCATTCGGATTTCTTTAGATGTAGCACTTCTAACATAGCTGGGAGAGACATGGCTTTGTAAGTCAAGCAGCGATCTCCTCTAAGTACACGATATGAGATAGAGAATAGCTGGAGTCTTTTGAGTCTGTCCGTGTAGGACATGTGTTTAATGCCTATGATCCTCTTCGTGAGGTACTTCTGTGGTCTCTCCAGCTGTTGCAAGTGTCTAGTGAGGTACATGCCAAATGGGGCATTATACTCAATGATTGGCCTAATGAGGAAAGAGTAGAGAGAGATGATGACCTCTTTCTTCCTGGATGCAAAACCCTTGGTAATGGGATGTGCCTCATAAAAAGAATTTCTGACCACAGTGGCAATGTGGTGGTCAAAGGGCAGGTTGCTGTCAACCTGCATCCCCAGATCTCTTATAACACCTTCAGTGTTCAGTGGGCTCCCATGGATGTGGTAATTAGTGGGTACTGAGTTTTTACCAAAGGGGATGATGATGCATTTTTTGGCATTAAGCTTAAGGACATGGTTTTGACACCAGTCATTGGTCTCAATGAGGCCTTTCTGTAGGATGTCTGCATCACTTGGGGAGTTAATAAGCTTGCAGTTGTCCAGTGTCCCTTTGTATTGGCCTGGACTTCTGAGAAGTAGATGCCAAACAGGAGAGAACCCATGACCGATCCCTGTAGGACTCCCCTAGTGACTTGTCGGTAGTCTGACTTGGAGACCGCTACTTTCACACTGTGTGTTCTATCTGTGAGCCAATTTGCAATTCACCTAGTGATATAGGAGTTGATGCCTAGTTTGGTGAGTTTATCTATAATTCCCGAGTGAGGAATGGTATCAAAGGCCTTGGCCAGATCAAGGTAGGCTGTATGCACTGCCTTACTTTCATCCACAGCCCTGGTGACTGACTCAAAGAAGTCAACCAGGTTGAGCAGGCATGATCTCCCTTTCACAAAGCCAAATTGCATGGGGTCTAGAGTTTGAAGATTTCCTATATCTTTGTTAATCAGGTCCAGGATGATGCACTCCATAGCTTTACATATCAGAGTCATCAGGCTCATGGGGCGATAATTCCCAGGGTCTGTAGTCGCAACCACCTTTATGGGAGAGGGATGATTGTAGCAGTGCGCCATTTGGTAGGGACAAAGCCTGAGGTGAGGCTGTGACTGAGCAGGGCATACAGATGTGGTGCCAGTTCACTTTGTAGTTCATGTAGAACACAGACAGGGATATTATTGTGTCCCATGGAAACTGTATTCTTGGCCTTGAGCAATACAGCTTTAACCTGTGCTGCAGTAATGCTGGGTGCCTGGCATTCTTCCGGTATTGTGACTGGTCCTTTACGGGAGTGAAAGGGGTAAAGTTGGCACTGAATCTGTCGGCCAGTATGTTGGCAATATCTGTTGGCTAGGTATAGGAGGTACCATGATGCAGTATCTCAGAGCAAATCTGGGTATTGCCATGGAGGTTCTTGATATAGCAATAGAAGGCTTTGTGATTGTTTTTAGTGTCTGCCACAATTCTGCCTTCATAGCTGGCTTTAGAGGATTTGATGAGAGATCTCAACTTTTTGTTGAGGCTAATAAGGGAGTTTTTCAGACTTGGGACTTCACCTTTATCTACAACAGTTTCTTCCTTCTGTTGTAGAGTTTATTAATGGCAGGGGACCACCAGATTGGCTTCCTTTTTTTGGAGGAGAGCAACTTGGTTCTGTTCAGTATGGCTAGTTCCATGCATTTGTGTACTTGTTCGTACAGTGCATTGGTGTATGATTCGGCAGTCATGCAGCTATTTTCCATTGGCATGAGCGCCGTGAAGTTAACCACCTCTGTTTTTAGGAGTCCATAGTCAGCTTTGGAGACATTTTTCATGGTGGTTACCCTTGCGGGGGTGTGGGGTGTGGGTGTGATGTGGAATTCCATGGTGATTAGTTTATGGTAGGATCTGACCAGGGAGGGAATGACTGTTGGAGTAGCGCAACAATCTCCCATGTTAGTAATAATGAGGTCAAGGATGTTGCTTTCTCTAGTGGAAGTCAGAATGACCTGGTCCAGGGCATTGGAACTGATGAATTCCAAGAAGCATTGGGCCAGTGTTTTGGTGCTTGAGTAGTTTTCCCAGATGATGGAGAGGTAGTTGAAGTCTCTTAGTAAAAGAGTGTTGGGTTGGACCTTGATAGATTCCAGGGTGCTTAGGAATGTGGAGTGAGAGTCTAGGGACATGGTTGGGGACCCATAGTAGGCTATGACCTGGATCGCCATCTTACCCAATGTTAGTTGTAACTGAAGTATCTCAGATGCGTTATGCTAGGCTACTAGTCTGGAGGTGTGCATATCCTTTATGAATATGGAGACACCACTATCTTTTGGAGCTTCATTTCATGTTTTGAAGCCAAAGGTGTGGAATAAGTTATAGTCTGGTAGTGCAAGGGGTGCTTTCTACCACTTTAAACCAGGTTTCCGTTACAACACAAATACGATGTTCTCTATTTTGAGGAGTGCTTTGAGTGAGTACATCTTGAGATTTAGACTTCTAGCATTGAGCAGCATGACCCTCAGACTGCATTTATTTATAGCTGTTATGGTGGTAATTTGGTCTTTGGAACACCACCTGAAAAAGGCACTATAGGGGTGGCAAGAGCCTTAGCCAGTACCCGGAAACCCAAGGGTGAAAGATGCAGGCCATCTCTGGCAAAGCATCGAGGTTTGTCAATCATGTCATCCCAAGCAGACAGATACTGGTTCCCCTTAGATTGACACCAGAAACTTAGTCAATTGTTGAAGTCAATCATTTTTTGTTTTTACTGCAGTATAGTTCTGGGTGATGGTAGGATACTGCTCAGGGCTAGTGTCATACCTGCCTAGGCCACATAATTAAAGAATTCCACCATATCTCTTTTCATGTAGTCCAGAGAGTGCATCTCAGGTCATTCACACTCACATGGACAATGACAGAGTCATACTTGTACTTGTTGAGGAGTGATCTGAGTGTATGTGTTATGTGTCGGATTTGGCACCTGATAGACAGCTGACTGTTACCTTCTCCTTATTTAGCCTAGTGAGTGGGACATCTGTGTGCCTCACTATTGAGTCACCTACGATTAGTGTATTGGGTAAGGTGTTTATCCTTAGGGGTTAGGTTGAGGGGCACACTGTGGAGGTGAGCTATGTGCCCCGTGGTTTGTGCTGTGTTGTGGTGGTCGAGTGTGTTTCTGTCTTGGAGGTCTCTGCTGTTTGGGTAAATTTCTATTGAGAGCCTCCGCAAAGGTGGGTGTGTGGTTTGTGTTTTTATGTGAGAGCTGTGATAGTGCATGTTCTGGAGGGCTATGTGTTCCATGTGGTGTGGTGTTGACCTCCTCCTCTTGACTAGCTAGTCCGGTCTTGGCTGGAGAGTGCATAGCTTCCAGTTTGGTGATATAAGTGCATCTCACACAAGTCTGAGTGCTGGGAGGTAACAGTAGAGGGTTGTCTGTGTATATGAGGCAGTTGCTTCTCTGCAGTCTGCGAGAGAGAAGGTTTTGCACACCTTGGATTTGTACCAACAACTCAGATATTATTTCAATAAGACAAAAGCTTTTCATTAATCTGAACAGCTTTTGTTTCTTTTCATCCTGGGTCTTTAGGTTTGGCTGTTTCCAAGCAAACCCTTTCTTCTTGGATATCTAAAGCCATTTCCTTTTGCTATTTTTCTCACGGGTAAGCCTTCCTTCTTCTGTTAAGGCTCATTCTACTCAGTCTGTGGCTTCTTCTGGTGTTTTTTCAAGAGTTTGGATAGTGATGCTATTCTTAAGGCAGCTACATTGATGTTTGTGCATACTTTTATCAAGCACTACAAGTTGGATATGATTTCGAGGGCCACAGCTGGTTTTGCCAGGGCCATTCTCCACTGCTTCCTAGGGCCCGTGCTGGCCCTTCCAACTCCCATTCTTATTCCTGAGCTGTTGCAAAAGTGATACGAAGGGATATAGTACAGTGTAAGATCTGACCATAACGGCAGATGTCCTTCTCTTCACTGTTGCAGTGTTCACTCCCTCCATCTTCCCTCGGTCATTTTTCCTTCTGGATGTGTTTGTTACCTAATAGTATCCTTGTAATGTCATTCCTACTGGGGCTTTTCAGTTCTGATGATAGTATGTCTGGAATCACCTTTATGCCCTACCCCATGTGCAAGGAGCATACGTGTCATGTATGGCGTGCCCATTGCGACCTAAAGGCTTTTGTATACGGGCTGAACATTGGGCTGTCCTTGGCAGGGGATCCCTATTTTAAAGAACACTGCAACAGTGAAGAGAAGGACGTCTACTGCTATGGTAAGATTTTTACGCAATTATACTTTCTCTAGGTAAGGTTTGTGAAATGCATGTGAAATGGCATACTCAAAAAAACTTGCTGTGTAAAAGGAAACATTCCTAGCCTTTACAGACACATGTACTTATTAACATTTTAAACCAAGTTAAGATGCAAGAAATGAAATGTATTAATGAGAATAAAGTTATGCAGATTATAAAAGTGAAGTGTTTCCTCTAATGCCTAACCTTATAAAGCAGATTCATTGTCCAGTTTGCCTTGCTGAGTAGAAAAAGAATTTGGCATATCTTGTACCATGAAAGACATTTTGTGAACACAAATGTATATTTTCTGTTCTACCTTCTTTCATTCAGGTCTGTGCTGCTGTTTTCCCATGACTTTATATGTTGTGCTATGCCACAGTTCCTGCAAGTTTACTTTATTAGTCAGATGCAGAAAATCTGTCAGGAAAGAAGATAAACACAGTTCTGTGTTAATGGTATTTGAGACTCTGTAAAGTACTTTAGTATTCTGACTGCATAAAAACTATGCTAACTACAAAACTAATTGTTTTCTAAAACTTTGTGGAATTCTATACACTTGGAAGAATCTCATCACTCTTAACAGTGCTGTTAAAATGGGCATTGTTGCTTGTTTGGAAATCAGAAGTAAAGAGATTTATATCATTTGCTGGATATCCCAAGAGCCCCTATTACAGGAGGTTTACGGTATCACACAGTGAAATCTCTAGTTTAGCTAGGTTTTTCTTGTAGTTTTTTACAAATTGGTATCTCTGTGTGACCTTTTTCCTCTTTGGTGTGGATGTTAGTTGGGATATTTTGCAGATATCTTAATGGTTATGGACATCAGCTGGATTTAAAGACCCTATGTTTCAAAAGTATAACCAAGCAGTCCACTTATGCTGTGCTGATGAAGTCATGAGAAGGCCAAAAGTCCATGTCCACAGCTAGTAGGGGTTTCACTTTATTTTCCTCAATATTTCCACAAATACATAAAAAGAAAAGATGAAATGTCATGGAGATTCAGAAGTCATATAGCTGAAACACTTGATTTCCTTAAGGGGCATTTGCATATATCCCATGGCCCTCTACTACAGGAGGTTTAAGGTATCACACAGTCAAATGTCTATCTTGGCTAGAGTTTTCATGGAGTTTTTCACTAATTGGTTTGTGTGACCTTTTTACTTATTTAAAAGTAGAGAAACAGGCTTAGAGATTTCCTCATAATGAAGGATTTGTGCATTCATCTAGAAACATTCTTCATCAGATCAAACACACTAAAACAAGCGACAGTGGCTCACTGTATATGTACATTCTGGTGGGTGATACATGGCCTGATGTGATCGTTTGGGATTGGTTCTTTCGCAGGGAATAGGTGCTTAGAGTGAGTGCAGCTTGACTTGAATAATAGCTATGGGTGACCAATAAGAAACAATCTTAAACTATCCTGTTACAGTGGCAGGGGATAGATGTCTGGATTACAGCCTATAGAACAGTTTTAGATAGCCAGTAGGAAAAAAAATCTTAAATTATCAACGTCGAGGCCACAGTACATCACAATTAAAGTTTTAAACTATGCACTTACAGTCACAAGGTTTTAGTAAAGCATACATTTCAAGTTTGAACAATATACAGAATCAGATTAGTGTAACTTCCTTGTTAGAAAAGTATCTCATTAAGGGCTAAATTTATGTGTGGCCCAACATTGAGATTATTTAAGAGTTTTCTATTCATAGGGCCTGTTTTTATAAATGATGACAACCAAGTTTACATTTTATCTGTGATGAGAAACAAGCTTACATGTTTCACCTGTTTGACTTGCTCGATCAGAAAATTCCTATGATTAAAAAAAATATCCTTTTACCAGTTTCATTGACAGGGAAAAGAAATTGAAAAGTAATAAAAACAAATAATGAAAAGTAAAAAATAAATAACATTAATAAATACAGAAAACAAAAATAAGAAAGTGAATAATGCTTTTGCCTGTTGAAGCCAAGCTTCATCAGATCAAACAGTATAGCCCACAATAAAAAAAATTTATTAAGAGACAGCACACTTAATGAAAGGATAGTGGTGAGTATAAACTAAGATTTAAAATCAAAAAATTCAAAGTATTACAAAAAGAAATATAATGTACTAAAACTTATTAATCTAACCAAATTCAAGTACAACTTAGACAACTGGATGGGAAACCAGAAATTCATCCATGATTTGGCACCTATGTCTCTAATGGACACAGATAACCTGTACATGGTTCATCTCCTAGGCCCATGCTTACACTTACCAAGGGTATCAGAACTTGTCAGAGATTTGGGATGCATGGCTAGGCTTAGAAAGGGCCTTGCGGTTGTTAGCCTAGTAAACACCTATGAACTTATGAACCAGTCTAATAATCTCATGAGAAAACAAAATACTTAACCCCTACATTACCAGATGGGTTGCCAGCTGGCTCACGAACAGGGCAAATGCTGTCAAAGTGGGTGACTTCACCTCTAGCAAAAGACCAGTCACCAGTGGCATAACACAGGTTTTTGTGCTTGGCCCCCTACTGTTTGGAATTTATTTCTCAGGAGTCCAGGCAAACTTGGATGACCTGTGGCTACCAAGTTCGGTGACAACTGTAAATTAGGAGCAATTATTTTGTTCCCTAGTGATGGTAATATACTGCAGAAAGTGGTAACACAGGAAATGATTGGTGCCAAAGCCACGGATTAAAGCTAAATGCAAAAAAAAAAGCATTATTATTCCCTTGGGGAGAGCTGAAATCCCTGATAGTTGCATTATAGACAACACCCCCCTAACTGCAGACCCAATGGTACATGAGTTGGGTACTCCAGTTGATAGCAACCTGAACTTTGACCACCAAGTATCCACAGTAGTAAAGAAATCCTTCTATATGGGTCATTTTATAAGTAAAGGCTTCACATCTAGATCTAAGGAGGTTATAATTCCATTATACTCAGCCCTAATGGGACCAATAATTGAGTACAATACTCCCTTTTGCATGTAGGTGCTGCGGTAGCATTGTTGCCTCACAGTAAGATGTTGTCCTGTTCGATTCTCAGCTAAAGCATCTTCTGTGTGGAGACATGCGTGAATGGGCATACCTTCGTTGAAGGTTGTGCATCAGGGCTGGCAACTCAGTACGTAAAAATCTACTGCCAATCATTAGCAGACCGGAGTTCCACTGTGGTGACCCCTAACTGGGAAAAGCCGAAAGATACAACAACTCCCTTTTGCATGTACCTCACCAGATAGCTATAGCAACTGGAGAGACCATAGAGGTTTCTCACCATGAAATTACAGGGTACAGATTACAAGTCTTACATGGAAAGACAGAAAGCCCTGTCACTTTAGTCTGTCTCCTACAGTTTACTAAGGGGTGACCTGTGCCTGGCTTACAGGCAGTCTCTGACCTGGCCCTGATAGAAATGCTACACATTTGTAAATCAAACTGCACGAGGGTCATTCACTTCAGAAATCTTAACCTAGCCTCTGACATGAACAGGTCATGCTGGAGAGATACATATATCTCTCAGAGACTGCTACTTCTCTGGAACAAGTTTCCAATTCACATGAAATAAAGCCCCTGCCTGACCCTCTTCAAACACAACCTAGATCAATGGATGGGTGACTGCAAATTCACCCCTGGGCTGGTGCCCATGTACTTCCTGGAAAGAAGAAGCCAGTATTAACTACCATAGAACCTTATCTCTGTGAACTACACTCACCTAACCACCGACAATTGTTCCAACTCAAGACAAATATGGCTAGGCTCGTAAAGGCTCTAGGGCCATTAGCCTAGTAACCTTCTTTGAGCCTATAAACCTATTACCAGAGTTATTCATTTTAGTAAAATTTTATGTTACCTCTTAATGGTTCAGTTTAAAAGATGTGTCCTGTACTGGCTTTGGAACCATGGTTCTGAAATATCTCACAACTTGCATGTTATCATTCATGTTAAAAAAAAAATTCTTAGATTGACAAAATCCATGGAAAATGTTAATTCACTATATACATCAATAAGCATGTTTTCTGATATATAACTTATGTTTAGGTTCCAATCAATATCATGATATGTTTGCTGTAATCTCATTGCTTTGGATGTATTTTTAAATGCATTGCTTTGTTAGTAGTCCAAGGTCTGTAGTCCAAGGTCATTCCCAATAATGACCTAGCCTTATCTGGAGATATCAACCCTAACCCAGGCCCTTGGCACATAACTAACAACTCCCTCCCCCCACCCCTACTTCTTCCATCATACACACCCTTTCTCCCCCCTCCCTCTCCTTCTTCTACTTCCTCCCCTAACACCCTTAAGTTTTTTACCATAAATGCCCAAAGCCTTAATAATAAAATACACTAAATACAAGCTTGGATTTGCCACAACCAACCTGACATCTTAGCCATCTCTGAAACCTGGCTAAAACCACATATTGATGACTCTGAAATCCTACCTCCTGGATTCCAAATCCATAGAAGTGACCGTTTAAACAGAAAAGGTGGAGGCTCTGCTCTAATCTACTCCAACCTTCTTTCATTAATCCCTCTACAAACTCCAATTCCACAATTCAAAAATACTGAACTAACCGCTAGTCTCCTACAACTAAATAAACATAAAAATATCTGCATTATCTCCCTATATATTTCCCCTGGCGACAACATCTCTACCCTTGAAAATATACTTAACTGGGCCTCAACTGAAATAAAATTCGAAACCTACATTCTAGGCGATATTAACATTGATTGGAATAAAGTAAACTCACCGTCCCCCTCCTTATTTATCAACCTCTACAATTTCACCCAAGTAATTCATACAACCACTCGCCCTAACAAACACCACCCTCCTTGATCCATCATCGACTAGGTCCTAGTCTCCCATCCAAATAAAATAACTCTCTCTGGTACTATCCCAGACACCTTTAGTGACCATCTCCCTGCTTTCATACATCGCTCAACCAACACCACTAAACATCAACACCACTACATCCACACATGTAATTTTAGCAACTTCAACCCCATAAATTTCTCTAACACCTTTAAACATATCAACTGGCAAATCCTAAATACTCTACCCCTTGACAATGCAGTTGAACATTTTAACTCTATCTTCCTAACAATGAATCAAGACTAATTCCGCTCCTTGGCTATCCAAAGAAACTAAACATATCATGCTTTGCAGGGACAAATCCTGGAAGCTCTACCAGAAAAATAAGATGCCTTCTACCTTGCTTCAATACACCCAACTCCGCAACCAAGTAAAAAAACTAATCACCTTAGACAAAAAGAACTACTATAATAAACTTCAATTTAACAATAACAAGAACCCAAAACAGTTCTGGAAATCTATTAATTCCCTACTCCATCCAGGATCCAAGAATAATCCCTGCCCTGACCCAAGCTTAACTGACTCAGAACTAAGCTCTCACTTCAACACATTTTTTACAGAATCCATAGCTAATCTAACCAAATCTTTCCCTGACAATAACCCATCCAACTCTCCTTCCTCTACTCCCGTCAACCCCAATAGCTATCCTCTTAATTTCCAGCTCAAACCCATTCCAACTTCTTTCATAAAAAGACTCCTATCAAAACTAAAGCCTTGCTCAAATGCCCCAGACAACATACCCTCCTCCTTCCTCAAATCTGCTGCTGAAGGTATTGCTCTCCCTATCAGTATCCTAATTAACAGATCATTAAAAGAGTCTTATGTACCCAAACTCTGGCGATCTGCCTTCATTTACCTCTTCACAAAAGAGGCAAAAACACCAATATCTCCAATTTCTGCCCAATTGCTCTACTCTCACCAATATCAAAAATATTGGAAAAATGTGTCTATCATCAACTTATGCCTTTTCTAACTCAGAATCACCTCATAACTCCCACCCAACATGGCTTCCACCCTGGTCACAGTACCATTTCCGCCTTACTATCCTTCTTAGATACAGTAAATCGAGCCAATGATTCTGGATTACTAGTATCCACAGTACTACTAGATCTTTCTAAAGCCTTTGATACCATCTCTCACAAGCACCTTCTCTTCCATCTCTCCAACCTTCATCTCTCCCCTGATACCCTATCCTGGTTCTCCAGCTACCTATCAGACAGACCTCAAGCTGTCAGATGGAAGAACTCTACCTCTTCCTTCCTGCCAACTCCCACTGGTGCTCCCCAGGGGTCCATCCTCGGACCCATGCTTTTTAATATCTTCATTAATAACCTTCACAAAGTTATCCCTGAGACAACAGTTATCCAATACGCTGATGACACTACCTTAGTCTGTGCCACCGCTAACCTACCTGAACTCCTGACTAAAACTCAAATAGCTTTTACTACTACCGAGAATTGGATGCACCACAGCCATCTCTCTCTCAACTCTAATAAATCCAAAATACTTCTCTTTCCTCCCACCAAAGCATTCTCTTTCGACAAAAATGCTTTCAAAGTCCTAAGCCTAAGCAACACTGCCATAGAAGTGGTCCCTTCTGCAAAACTCCTTGGCATTACTATAGACGAATACCTTAAATTTGATATCCACATCCAACAAAACATAAAGAAAACCCACCAAAAACTAGGTATGCTCTATAGAAATAACCACTTTCTGTCTTACTCTGCCAAACATACCATTGCCACTACCTACCTCCTACCTTCTTTATTATATGGAGCCCCTCTTCTAACTAACCTGTCTTCTTCCAATACCACTAAACTTGAAATTTGCTATAATAAAATCTCCAAATTCTCTACCAAATCCAAAACCTCTACTCACCATTGCCTTACCCTACAATCTCTAAACTGGCTGCAACTCTCTAACCACCTAGACTACCTCCAACTAACCACCGCTCACAAATTAATATACTATCCAGATAAATGCCCAGCCTTAACAAACACCCTTCCCCTTACATCCCTACCAGATCTCTCAGATCTGAACACCAAAAATTAATCTCTATCCACAAACCCAAACGTCCTGCTGGCCAACTCCTTCTCTCTTTCACTGTAGGCAAAAAATGGAACTGTCTCCCTCCTTCACTTAGTATCATACCTAATTCTAAATCCTTCAAGACCCAACTTTTCTCATACCTATCTACCAAACGTAAATGTTCCTGCTTTCACCCCACATAAATTAATATAAACTTCCCCTTTGAGCCATCTGTACTCCTAATCCACACTGTACTATAACCTCTTTACTATTCTCTTAGAATATACCTATGCTAACTTCCTCAGATTAAGCAAGTTCTCTCTTTTCACTCCAAGCATGTGAATATTGTAAATATCAAGTCATCCACAGATACTTACTGTTAAGACAAGTGAAGCTTACTGCCGTGATTGTAAACACCTACAAATTGTGCTACCTTTGTCTAAATTGCATTATAACGACAATTTATACACTTGCTGTACCTGGCTGCATGAATTTATACAAGTATTTTGACCTCTGTATTAAGTAACCTTTTGAAATTCTTATTGCTTACTGGAGCTTTTCTCCCCGGGCCTCCACTGAAAATGGGCACATTCTGACCCAGTGGACTTCCCCAGTAATCAAACTGAAAATAAATAAATAAAAAATAAATAAATAATCACGTCTGACTGATGTTTTACTATATCTAGTTCAATTCACATGTGGGTTTCTGCTAATGCAAAATATTCATACTTTTTGTCACATTGTAAAAAATGTGTATAGTTGTTACTTGATAATGCATTCATTGCTTGCATTGTTTTCTATTCTATTTAATGCTCTTGTAACTTAATATTAATGTTTGACAAAACAATTTTTTTTACAAAAAAGCCTTCAGGTTTCTTCGTATTTTCACCATTGCTTGATTTCGAGCATCGGCTGCTTTAAGTCTAAACATACTGTATGCCAGTTCACTGGTGTAGACAAAGTGTCAACCTATGCCGACAGTGACTCAACACTGGCTTATGAGCTGGAAAACTGGATGGCCAGTTGGGGTGGAGGGAAAGGCAGTTGTCTTCTGTTGTATTCTTACCTGTTAAAGACCACAGACAGAGAGAGACACACATAATGGCACTTCAAATGGCAGACTGCTTGAGATACGTGTAAGTGAGTGTTTAAATATGCTTGTTGAGGCATTGCACACTAAGGAGAAGGAAAATCCAGCTCATACACACACGCAAGCACTTGCATGCAGAAAAAGCACCAAGTCTACATTATGATGGGCCTGAGACTGGTTGCTAGCACAGAGGATTAAGGCTAATCAGCTGCATTCTGTAGTCCAGAGTTTGATTCCATCAGTCTCCAGTTACCTACTGTCTAAACCTGAGCAAGTTGCTTAATCAGAAAAGTAGACTGGGAAACTGGGAAAGGCTCTTCAGTGGTCTTCTGGACTGTATGCCTAGTAACCACCTATGATTGTGGTGAGCTTTTTCCCATAGTATGAGGGTCACCTACCCTTTTTAGTCAATAGTTTTTTTTGGATGTCTTTCACCCATAATTTCAGTCCTCAGATTTGTTGAAATAAAAGTGCAAGTCTCGGGCAATACTAAGTCTGAAGTTGTAGTATCTCAGATTATTCTGTTATTCTGAGGTACAGAACTCTCAGAGTTAGCATACATAAGAAACAGCTGTGTGACAGTCAGACTGGGGTATCAGAAAATAGGAAAACAAAACAAAAATGTGACAAGTGCAAGGGCACTATAGTGAATCATACACTGGTCAGTGAAACAGTTAGTGACTGAGAATGTGTTTTATATATATGTACACCTACATGTGCAGACACCCTGGGGAATCTTACCAATGGCACAGAGTTTACAAACTTCTGTGATTGTCTGACTTACTACTGACCCAACTGCTATGGCTAACCAAGATGAATATGTTTTTATATATCCTGTACAATTTATCCATGACCATGCTAATCTGGCTTCTACCTCCCCCTCTTCTCATGAAGTATTGTGCATCTGAAACTATGAGTCACCAACTGAGCAAGAGATTTATGTGAAGATATGTGGTTACTTGCTGACCACATGGGTTTCTTGCTGCTGTTTTAACATAACCTTGCTACTGCATGTCCATCAGCAGAAATAACACTTGGTTCTTTTTTGCTGCAGTCACTTGTGAGTTGTACTCACCTTTGATTAGATTTGCAGTTCTGCTATCAAAAATGTAACTGCAGTCCATAACAGCCGGACACAAAAGAAGCTTTGGATGTCCTTCTGTATCACTGTTGTGGTATTCTTTGCAATAGGGATCCCTTGCCAAGGTCAGCCCAACTTCTGGCCAGTATACAAATGCCTTTATGTGGAAACAGGTGCACAGTATGTCACAAATATACTTCTCGCACATGGCATTGAGCATAAAGGTGGGGTCTGGACATATCATCCAAGGAACTTCTTTGCCTCCAGTCTGAATACCATCTTTGTTCAGTGGTCTGAATGCTCATTCATCTGCTGGTCTGTACTACTTTCAGATTAGTGGCCCGTTATTTTTTTTTTATTTTATTATCTTAGTTTTGCCTTGTTTCTGGTTGTTGGGTTTCATGTCATGCAGAAAGGGGAAATGCCACTGCAGGAGACAGATTCCCCATAAAGATCGTCATGACCAGTGTTTGTTCTGTTTAGGTGCTTCCTATGACCATATGTCTTGTGAGATTTGTCAAGCTTTCATCCCCAAGAGGTTGCAGAGTGGGCTTTCTTCTCTTATGATTTACTTAGAGAACCAATGACTTAAACTGTTGGCTAAGGATGCCATGGAAGGATCTTTCCGGCCTGAGGATCAGTCGTCCATGAAGAAGAAGGCCAAGAAAGCTCGGTCTGATTCTTTGGCTGTACCACCTCCTCCAGACATTTCTCTTGAGGCAGGTGTAAACCTGGAGGATAGTCCAGTTTATTTCTCAGATTCTTCTGCCGTGACCACTTTGGAGGCTGGCATGGATCTGACCACAAGCACATCCATGGAGGTTTTGCAGACGTTCACTTTGGATGTACAGGGGGAACAGTGGCTGGTTATTACTTGAAAGGCTTAGGGGTGTTCCTCAAATTTTAGTGAGGGAAGAGGTTATGACTATCATTATTGAGTGGTGTCAGTGGTCAGAGCCTCCAAAATATTTCACAGCTGATGTCCCACTTAAAAAGATGCAGGACATATTTCTCCTGCTCAGAAAGATACTCAGAGTGAATGTCAGCATTTCAGTCAAGGCCTGTTTAATGCAATTATGGCTCTTAACCTTCCTTAGGGAGTTTCTATTCCTGCTCCTCCCTGGTCTTCTACCCCTCTTAAGAGACCTAGGGAGCAGGATTCTTCTGATGAGGATGCTGCTGATTCTGTTGAAGAGTCCCTTATTAATCCCTCCCAGATTCCTTCACCACTTGACTATGGTTCTGGGGAAGAAGACTCTATCAGTCCTGAGTCTCCTTTTGAGGAGATTTTGTTTGTGCCACTTTCTCCAGAGTGATGGAATTTTTTGAATGGGACTGTGCTCAAGTTTTTAATATTCAAAGAGGTACTATGAGCTTCCACAAATGGTATCTTTTAGACCCTCTGCTATACCTCCTGTTCTTGCTGTCCTGCAGGATGCTTTTTCCACTGCTTCTTCGGCTCCTGATTCCCAACCCCCTTCTCCCAAAAAAACCCTGATAGGTTTTATAAAGTGCCTGAGGACTGCAAGTTTCTTTTTAAGTATCCCCCTGATGACCCATCTGAAGTGTCAGTTGCTTCTGACAAGCCTTCCAAATTGTTGCCTTCCACTAAGTTGCTTCCATCTGATAAGGACAGCAGAACCATGGAAAGGCTGGGTTAGAAGGTGTTTACTTCTGCCACCCTGGCCTTTACAGCTGTGAACTACCATGGAGAGACTGTGTAAGAAGGTGTATACTTCTGCTGTCCTGGCCTTTAGAGCTGTTAACTATCAGGCACATATGACTAGATACATTTCATTCTTATCTCTCAAGCCCATCAAGCTTTTTCAGATCTCCCTGATTCTGAGGGGAAGGGTTTTGCTCTTGCCTTGCTAAGGACAACCTCCCAAGTAGCTCACCATTCCATTAAATGCAGCTATGATGCAGCTGATACTTCATCTAGGCCTGCGCTTTTGAATCTGTTTGAGGAGATATTCCTGGCTCAGACTTCAGCCTTTGCCTGATGATATGAAGGCTAAACTGATAGATGTTCCTCTGGATAATGAGCATTATGCTGAGGAGTTGATTACATCCCTGCAAGAAAAGGGCAAGGCCTTACAGGAGTTGAAACATATTTTTGTTTCCCCCATGTCCAACTTTCAGAGGAATTATGGTAATGTCTTCTCTTGTTTGTAAACAGTCTTGCCTTTGCCCCCAAAGGTAAAAAGAGTTCCCCCCCTGCTAAGGCTACCCAACAAACCTCTAAGTGCAAGAAATCTGGACAAAGCCATAAATAATGGGGGACAAAGGCCCAAAGATAGGGACTGGTTTTAAGTATTACTCCTGTAAACTTAGAAAGTTGTTAGAACAACTGGTTTTGCATTATTATGTATTTTCTGAAGGATATGAAGTCTGAAACTCAAATGTTTGTCATTCAGTATTATCTAGTGACTTCAATCCTCAATCATTTGCCAGAAAACCACACATTTTATGAGGAACAGACCAAAATATGAGGGAAAAATCTGGAAATTCAGCAAAAATCTGGACAGCTGAGAGGTATTAATAATTAATGTGCACGGATTCCCCAATAAGTGCTCGCTCGCCTTGAAACAGCAGATGGAAGAACACGCTTCTCTCCTTGGTTAAAATACAGCAGTTTATTGCCCAAAACAGGAGAGAGGTATGTCTTCTCAGTCACATTTCTCTTTCTCTATGTCTATCTCTGCCCCTTACTATTTAGCTAAAGGTCACCCAAGACTCCTGAGTTCTTTCAGTAATTTGCCAGGGTTATTACATGGTTTGGAAATGTCTTCCTCCTATCTGGCCATTCCTCAGTCTCCTCAAGAACAACTGCCTTTTTTTCCAGGGGTGCATCAGGGCCTGTTGGATCAGGGAACTATTCAAGAAGTTCCAACTTCTCACAGGAGGAAGGGGTTTTATTCCAGGACGTTCTTGGTCCCCAGGAAAGAAGGCATCTGAAGACCCATTGTGGATCTCTTTCGGCTAAACACCTTTTTGAAGGCCCCTTCCTTTTGGATGTTCTCCCTTCAAACTTTGTTTCCTCTGATTCTTCCTCAGGCTTTTCTGGGTTTCCCTGGATCTCAACGATGCTTATCTTTCACATTCCTATTGTGAAGGGCCCACACAGGCTTCCCTGATCTTCTGATGCCTTGACTACCTCACTCCTGTGTATGACCAAATAATCGCAATTTACAGATAACTTAGAAAGGTTAGCATTATGCTGACAGCTCATAAAATTCTAACATGCGAAAAACATGCTGTAATGAACTATAGTGCATTGAACTCTGGATTAATCCGATAAGATGTTTATCAGCTTGAAAAGGAACTTCCACAAATCTGTGGTCAGCTGAGTGTTAGCTGTTCTTTTAGGAAGAAGTATAAAAAGACATTGAAAGTATAAAATCAGACATCATATACGTTTTGATTTCAACTTAGAAAATTATTTGGGATTTCTAAAATTTCCATCAATTGGAAAGTGTCATGACCTTTTTGAACGTGTTGCTTGTACAAGGCTATACAATGTCCACCAGACAGTAATAGAACTGAACTCAACAGCAAAGATCCTGAGCATGGAATTTGTATTTTAATGGTAGTGCCTGCATGAGTTTGATTTGGCTTGAATCATCACGGACTATTGGCTTGGACTCAACATCTTCAGTGTCAGTGCCTGCATTGTGCTAATTTAAGCACAGAACTGCACCATTAGCAGTTGGAGTTCCTCCTTCAGTGGTCAATGAAGACTATTTTACTGCTTGTAAAGAAATGTTTGTTTCAGCACTTTTATCTTTCTTAAAATAAATTGCTTAAAGTTGTGTCTTGGTGTCTGGTATCACTTCCTTCTGCTGTATTTGCTTCACAATTACAGTAATGAGCCATAACATCTATTCTTCCCTTTTTCACGAAGTTTTTACATTTCTCTTTTGCTTCCTGGCATTTTCACTTCTCTGCTTTGCCTTTGACATCTCTACTGCCCCAGGGGTCTTCACCAAATGCCTCACTCCTGTCATTGCTTTCTGCAGGCTAAGGGGGATACAGGTCTTTCTCTACATGGATGACCTACTTATTCATGCCTCCTCTCAGAGATCTTAATACTTCAACAGCTACACTTTACCATTTCTGTGTTGCAAACCTTGGGTTTACTGTAAATTTCCAGAAGCCATTCCTGGCTCCTTTTCAGGATCATGGTTTTCTGGGGGTGCAGGTTCTAGACTGTTCCAGTGCTGGCACCCCTGCCTCCTTCTAAGGCCTTACCTCTCATTGTTTTCTTTCAATCCCTTCTTCCTCTGGCTTCAGTCATAGCCAGAGAATTTCCTGAGGGCTCAGGGTTACATGGCCTCCACGATTCCTATGCTCCCTCTAGCCAAGCTCCACATGAGAAAGCTTCGGTAGATTCTGACGTCAGTTTGGTTTCAACATTCTCATCCTTTAGATTTTCTAGTTCGTTTACTTCCATGCCTCAAACTGGAACTTCAGTGGTGGATTCATCAGTTGTCCCTCAAACCTGAGCTTCCTTTTCAACCTCCACTCCCCTCTCAGGTCCTTTCCACAGATACCACGGACATGGGATGGGGGTCTGCTTCAGCAGTCTGAAGGTGCGGGGCCTTTGGTTGCTTCAGCAATGAGAGCCATTCTACTGACTCTTCAGGCTTTTGATTCTCTTTTCCTTGCAGGGCCCCTCGATATTTTTCCTTCCAGGGCCCCTCGATATTTTTCCTTGCAGGGCCCCTCGATATTCTCACAGACAATACCACAATGATGTGGTATGTCAACAAGCAAGGGGGGGGCAATGTCTTAGCTCCTATGCAGGTTAGCCCCTCAGGTTTGGGAGCTGGCTATGCAGCATCAGGTGACCCCCCCAGCCAGTTTACATTCCCTCAGATCAGAACATAGTGGCAAATTCTCTGAGCAGGTCCATAACACAATCTTATGAGTGGATGCTTCACAGGGATGTTTTTATGGACATTGTCCACCAGTGGGGTACTCTTCAAGTAGATCTATTTGCCTCCCCTTTGAACAGACAGCTTCCTCTTTTTTGTGCCAGATCCCCATGCCCTGTGGCGTGGAAGGTAGATGCCATATCTTTTTCATGGAATGGGATGTTTCTTTATGCCTTCCCACCCCGTCCTGTTCAGGATAAAACAGGATGCTCCCAAAATCTTGCTGGTGATTCCCTTGTGGCCCAGACAGCTTTGGTCCCCTCTTCTTTTACTTTTTGCCAAGGGCAGTCATTCACACATTACCTCACAGGGTGGACCTACTCACACAAGACAAGGGATATCTCATCCATCCCCACCTGTCAACTCTTGAACTGACACTGTGGATAATAGGATTTTTATTCCATGCAGGCACCTTTTATCTGAGGACATGCTTAGGGTCCTGCAGGAGGTCATGAAACCCACTACTAGGGAATGTTACTTATCCAAATGGAAGAGGATTTCTGTATGGTGTCTTTCTCGTAACCTGGATCCACTTACTTACTGTGGATGTTCCTTTTGTTGTCTCTCTTATTTATATAAATTGCTCAATTCTGGGTTGGCATAATCTTCAGTTAAGGCCCACCTATTAGCTATCTCTGCTTGTTTGCATTTGACTCCCCCTTTAGCCATTAGATTTGAGGCCAAACAGTTTCTTAAAGGCTTCCTTCACATTAGGCCTCCCAGGAACCCAGTCCCTCCTTCCTGGGACCTTCATTTTCTTTTTTAGAAGAATTGACTCAGGCTCCTTTTGAACCTGCTGCTACAGCTTCCTTACAGCATTGTTCTTGGATGACCGTTCTTCTTTTCACCCTTAATTCTGCCAGACAGTTGTTTGCGTTGCAAGCCTTCGAGGCTGTTCCTCCTTTTCTAGTTTTCCATAGCGACAGAGTGTCACTTCGTACTAAACTTTCTTTTATGCCTGAGGTGGTTAATGAGTTGTCTCTTAATCAGTCTATTCATTTGCCCACTTTTTTCTGTTCTGTGCAGTCTGGTAGAGAGAAGGTTTTGCACACCTTGGATATGCATTGACAACTCAGATATTATTTTAATGAGACTAATGCTTTTCGTAAATCTGAACAGCTTTCTGTTTCTTTTCATCCTAGGTCTTTAGAATTGGCTGTGTCCAAACAAACCATTCTTCTTGGATATCTGACGCCATTTCTTTTTGCTGTTCTTTTCATGAAAAGAGCCTTCCATCTACTGTTAAGGCTCATTCTACTAGGGCTGTGGCTTCTTCTGGCACTTTTCTCAGGGGTTTGGATACTAATTCTATTCTTGAGGCAGCTACCTGGACTTGTGTGCATACCTTTACCAAGCACTATAAGCTGGATGTGATTTTTAGGGACGGGGTGACTTTGCTAAAGCCATTCTCCATGGCGTCCTAGATGACTGTGCTACTCCTTCTTCAAGTATTTTTCCTCAGCTGGTTTACTGTTCCCATTGTAAAGAGTGATACGGATGGACATAGTACAGTTGTTTAAAATCTTAGCATATCAGTAGATCTCCTTCTATTCACTGTTGTAGTATTCATTCCCTCCCTCCTCCCCCAGTCATTTCTCCTTCTGTTTGTGCTTGTTACCTACAAGTATCCTTGGAGTGTCATTCCTACTGGGGCTTTTCAGTTCTGAGGCTAGTATGTCTGGACGTCACCTTTATGCTCTACCTTGTGTGCAAGGAGCATACGTGCAATGTATGGTGTACCCATTACAACCTTTTTTATATACATTTGTATACTTTTTTTTTTTTTGTATGTAGGCTTTTGTATACTGGCTGAATGTCAGGCTGCCCTTGGCAGGGGATCCTTATTGCAAAGAATACTGCAACAGTGAAGAGGAGGATATCTACTGCTATGGTAAGATTTTACGCAATTGTACTTTGTCTGGGTAAAGTTTGTGAAATACATGTGAAAAGGCATACTCAATAAAACTTGCTATGTAAAAGGAAACATTCCTAGCTTTTACAGACATATGCACTTACTAACTTTTCAAACCAATTTAAGATGCAAGAAATGAAATGTATTAATGAGAATTCACTGTACTGAAGCTATCTAGATCATAAAAGTAAAATGTTTCCTCTAATGCCTAACCTTATAAAGCAGATTCATTGTCCAATTTGCCTTGAGTATTATAAAAACTATTTGGCATATCATGTTGTTTCCACAGTTCCTGCAAGTTTACATTGTTACTAAGATGCAGAAAATATGTCAGGAATGGCTCTGTTATGTAAAGCATTTTAGTATGCTGACTGCATAAAAACTATGCTAACTGCAAAACTAATTGTTTTCTAAAACTTTGTGGAGGTCAATGTACTTGGAAGAACCTCATCACTCTTAACAGTGCTGTTAAAATGGGCACTGTTGTTTGCTTGGACATCAGAAGTAAAGAGATTTATATCATTTGCTGGATATCCCATGGGGCCCCTATTACAGGAGGTGTAAGGTGTCACACAGTTAAAACTCTAGCTTGGCTACGTTTTTCATGTAGCTTTATACAAATTGGTTTGTCTGTGTGACCTATTTACTCTTTGGTGTGGATGTTAGTTTTGATATTTTGCGGATACCTTAATGGTTATGGACATCAGCTGGGCTTAAAGACCCTATGTTTCAAAAGTATAGACAAATAATCCACTTACACTGTGCTGATGAAGTGATGAGAAGGCTGAAAAGTGCATGTCTACAGCTAGAAGGGTTTTGTTTTATTGTCCTGAATGTTTCCATAAAGACTTAAAAAGAAAAAGTAAAAAGCCATGGAGATTCAGAAGCCATCTAGCTGAAACACTTGATTTCCATAACAGGTCATTATAGCAATAACCCACGCCTGGGTGTGGGTAATGCTGGATTTACCCACGGTTGGCGTGGTTTGGTCACGAGGGACCAAGCAAAGCCAACCGTGGGTAAATCCAGCATTACCCACACCCAGAAGTGGGTTATTGCTATTTTACAATGACATTATTTAAGAAAAAAAATAATTACGTTTCTTAAATAATGGCACTGTATAATGCCTCCTTGCTGCCCTTCCGTAGCTGTCTGGTATTCTGCGGTAGTTCTGATGTACTGCGCATGCATACGCAGTACATCAGAGCTGTGGGCAAAAGCAACGGAGAAAGCAAGATCTCCATTGCTTTTTACTGTTTCACTATGTTAAATGGGTTTAACATAGCGAGACAGCTTTAAAATAAGCAGCTGAGAATCTCCGTTGCTTATTTTAAAGCTGTTTTGCTATGTTAAACCCATTTAACATAGCGAGACAGGTTTAAAAAAAAAAAGCAACGGAGAAAGCAAGATCTCCGTTGCTTTTTACACACTGTGTCACTATGTTAAAGGAGTTTAACATAGCGAAACAGCTTTAAAAAAAGCAACGGAGATCTCCATTGCTTTTTTTAAACCTGTCTCGCTATGTTAAACTCCTTTAACATAGCGAGACAGTGTTTTAAAAAAAAGACTTATACTAACGGAAAAAGTCCGGGCGACTGGACCTTTTGCCATTAGTATAAGTCGATTTACAATGTGCACGCTGACCAATCAGCATGTACATTTTGGAATATTAATGGGGGGGTCATGGTATAATTGTATATATCCAATGGGCCTCTATCACACAGCGAAAAGTCTGTCCTGGCTAGGATTTTCATGTAGTTTTTTTACTAATTGCTTTGCTTGTGTGGACCTTTTTACTTATTTAAAAGTAGAGAAACAGGCTTAGAGATTTCCTCATAATGAAGGATTTTATTGAAGATGATTAGTGCATTCATCCAGAAACATTCTACATCAGATCAAAGACACTAAAACAAGAGACAATGGCTCACTGTGTATGTACATTCTGGTGGGTGATACATGGCCTGATGTGACCGTTTGGGATTGTTTTTTTCGCAGGGAATAAGTGCTTACAGTGCAGCTTGATTTGAATAATAGCTATGGGTGACCAATAAGAAACAATCTTAAACTATCCTGTTACAGTGGCAGGGGATAGATGTCTGGATTACAACCCGAATAACAGCTTTAGATAACTAACAGGAAAAAAATCTTAAAATTATCAATGTCAGGGCCACAGTGCTTCACAATTATAGTTTTAAAACTATGCAGTTACAGTCACAAGGTTTTAGTAAAGCATATATTTTAAGCCTGGACAATGCAGAATCAGATTAGTGTAACTTCCTTGTTAGAGAAGTATCTAATTAAGGGCTCAATTAATGTGTGGTCCAACATTGAGATTATTCAAGAGTTTTCTACTCATAGGGCCTGTTTTTATAAACAATAAGAACCAATATTTATATTTTATCTATGATGAGAAACAAGCTTACATGTTTCACCTGTTTGGCTTGCTCGATCAGAAAATTCCTATGATTAAAAAAATACCCTTTTACCAGTTTCATTGGCAGGGAAAAAATTGAAAAGTAATAAAACAAATAATGAAAAATAGTAAAAATAAAATTAATAAATATAAAAAAATAAAATAATAAAGTGAATAATGCTTTACATGTTGACGCCAGGGTTCATCAAATCAAACAATATAGCCAGGAATAAAAAAATTATTAAGAGACACCGCAATTAACACACATTTCTAGCTGGGTGCCTTTTTCTAAGTGCTTAAATAGCAGATTTACAGATTGTATATTGTATAGCAAACAGTGGGAACTAACAGGCAGGCATGCTACCTGTCTCTCTAACATCTGTAAACCTACATTTCAGTAACCCCATATTTGCATGCAAACACACATCTCTTGTTAGCTTATTTTTCTATCTCTCCTTCTATACTGCGGAAGACACCATTTTTGTTCTTAGTAATCACAAACTTACATACCTGCAAATATCTTCAGTAAGCTTTTTTGTTGTTCTGTTTAAAGGCTAGAAAGGTGAAAAGCACAACTGTGAAATATGGTGCACTAGTCTTGTTTGTAAACATTACTTAATGTATAGACAAATAGTACTGTACCTATCTAGTTCAACCATCAAAATAGCCTTATTAACTTGCTCTCTCTCTCTCTCTCCCAGTGAAACAACCCTCTACCTAAAGAACTTGCACAGCTGAAGTTCACTTGCAGTTGCAAAAGTTCACAAGGAAAAAATACAGAGATAAATCTATGTAAGACAAATTCATAGACTCAGACTAATAATTTAATTTAAGTCATGCACTAGTGTGTTCTGTTTGTAGTGTTGAATCTGCTAGAAGGATATCCCCACCCCACCCTCACACTCACAGGCCTATTACTGCTGAAAATGAAGCTACATTAGCACTTCACCATATTTTACTCTTATCAGTGCAATAGATCCCTGGAAAAGACATTGAAAAGCCCATAACTATAAAATTAGATGCTGTGACTCAGGTCACATTTTTAGAGTTCAGTCACCTTGTCTTTTTATCCAGATACATTCTACCTCACTGACTGTTTATGGTGGTAAACTATCTGCGGGCTTTCTTCCCGCTCCGTTCACTCCGCTCACTCCACTCCCCTGCCCTTCCCCGTATCCCACCCTCCCCCAGCACCTCTACTCATATCCCAAGCAAACCACTCCCCCTCATTCCACTGATCCAATTATTTACAATTCTACCTAGTCCACACCTACACTTCATTCACACCTTACCTATTTTTATTTAACCAACCTTATCTGATAACCCTTACATCCATCAGCTTGAATTCTCATCCCCCAAACTATAATTCTTTGCATCTTACTCTATTTTACCATCACAATACTATCACCACCTCAAACTGTCTTACATTAACTCCACGTTTACTACCTTCTCTTCTATTATACACATAAACTAACATTGCGCCATAATTGTACTACTGACCAGTCACATCTCCCCCACCCCTCCTTCTCACAAACCACAGGGCAAAACACCTAACCATATTGTCAAAGCCCACCCTGAAGTCAAAACATCTCCAACCTTACCTTCAGGTACACACATATCACAAGATAACATAATCTCTGTTTTTATACCTGATATTACATTCTAACACATAAATACCACTTTTACTATTTTTAAATCCACTATCACACTTGACATGCTCCCTGTAACCTGCCTAGCTCTTTATTCTTATTTCTCAACCTTGCTGCAGCTATATCCTCTCTTACCCCCACACATCAATATACATTAGCAACCTCCTCCAACAATCACCCCAATAAACACAGCTTCTCACATATCTCCTCTCAGCTTTTCCTCTATACCCTCCCATATTATTCAAGCCACAAACTGGCCTCCCCACCTCCTACAAAAACCGCACTTGACACCAGTATCATCACCTATGAATAAAAAACACTTCCCATGGTACTCCTTCATAGGTTCATAGGTTCATAAGTTCATAGGTGTGCACTAGGCCAATGGCCCTGGAGCCTTTTCAAGCCTAGTCCATAGAAGTGGCCTGGCATCATGCCACCCAACATTAGATCTCAGTGCCTTTATCAAGTAGAGCCACTGGAGTGATCCCCGATGTGAACTTTCTATTTCCCATCCACTCATCAAGATTTCTCTTGAAGAGGGCCAGTGAGGCACTCCACTTGACATGTATGGGAAGCCTATTCCATAACATGGGTAGTCTCTGGGTTATGAATCTGTCCCTCCAGCATATTCTGTTGATTGTGGTAATGAGGTTGAGGTCCCTGGAGCATGTGGTGTGGAGGGGAATGGGATTTCTTTAGGTGTAACATTTCTAACAGGGATGGGTCAGACATGGATTTGTAATTCAAGCAGAGATCACCTCTTAATAGATGATATGAGACAGAGAAAAGCTGGAGTTTTTTTAGTCTGTCCATGTAGGGCATGTGTTTAAGGCCTAAGATCCTCTTCATTAGATACTTTTGTGGCCTTTCCAGCTGTTACAGGTGTTTAATGAGGTACATGCCAAATGGGGCATTATACTCGATGACTGGTCTAATAAGGGAAGATCAGAGAGAGATGATGACTTCTTTCTTCCTGGATGCAAAACCAATGGTAATGCGATGTGCCACATAGAAGGACTTTCTGACCATAGTGGCAATGTGATGGTCGAAGGAGAGGTTGCTGTCAACCTGTGTCCCCAGATCTCTTATAATGCCCTCAGTGTTCAGTGGGCTACCATCAATGTGGTAATTAGTGGGAACTGAGTTTTCCCAAAGGGAATGATGACACATTTTTTGGCATTAAGCTTAAGGCCATAGTTTCGACACCAGTCGTTGGTCTCCGTGAGGCCTTTCTGTAGGATGTCTACATCACTTGGGGAGTCAATAATGGCTCCCAGCTTGCAATCGTTGGCGAACTTGGTCAGCTAGAGTCCCTCCCTGTTGGTCTGGACTTCTGAGAAGTAGATGCTAAACAGGAGAGGACCCAGGACCAATCCCTGTGGGACTCCACTCATGACTGGTCGGCAGTCTGACTTGGAGTCTTCTACTTTGACACTGTGGGTTCTATCTATGAGCCAATTTGTAACCCACCTAGTGATATAAGGGTTGATGCCTAGTTTGGTGAGTCTATCAATAATTCCTGAGTGGGGAATGGTATCAGAGGCCTTGGCCAAATCAAGGTAGGCTGTATGAACTGCCTTGCCCTCATCAACAGCTCTGGTGACTGACTCAAAGAAGTCAACCAGGTTGAGCAGGCATGATCTACCCTTCACAAAACCAAATTGTGTGGGATCCAGAGTTTGGAGATTCCCTATATCCTTGTTAATTAGGTCCATGATAATGCTCTCCATAGCCTTACATATCAGACACATCAGGCTAATAGGGTGATAATTACCAGGGACTGTAGTCACTCCCCCTCTATGGAGAGGGATGACTGTAGCAGTGTGCCATTCTGTAGGGACAAAGCCTGAGGTGATGCTGTGATTAAAAAGGGCACACAGGTGTGGTGCCAGTTCACTTTGTAGTTCATGTAGAACACAGCCAGGGATATTGTCGGGTCCCATGGAAGTTGCATTCTTGGCCTTGATCAATGCAGCTTTAACCTGTGCTGCAGTAATGCTGGGTGCCTGGAATTCTTCTGGTATTGTGATTGGTCCTTTGGGGGGAGGGGTAAAGCTGGCACTGAATCTGTCGGCCAGTATGTTGGCAATATCTGTTGGCTCTGTATAGGAGGTACCATTGTGCAGTAACTCAAAGAGCAAATCTGGGTATTGCCATGGAGATTCTTGATATAACTGTAGAAGGCTTTGTGGTTGTTTTTAGTGTCTGTCACAATTCTGCCTTCATAGCTAGCATTAGAGGTTTTGATGAGGGATCTCAACATTTTGTTGAGGCTAATAAGGGAGTTTTCCCAGTCTTGGGATTTCACCTTTTTCTGCAACAGTTTCTTCCTTCTGTTGTAGAGTTTGTTAAAGACAGGGGACCACAAGATTGGCTTCCTTTTTTTGGAGCAGAGTGTCTTGGTTCTGTTGGGTATGGCTAGTTCCATGCATTTATGTACGTGTTCGTACAGTGCATTGGTGTATGATTCAGTGGTCATGCACCTATTTTCCATGTGCATGGGTGCATAAAGTTAGCCACCTCTGTTTTAGGAGTCCAAAGTCAGCTTTGGAGAAGTTTTTTATGGTGGTTACCTTTGCTGGTGGTGTGGGTGAGATGTGGATTTCCATGGTAATTAGTTTGTGGTCGGATCTACCCAGGGAGGAATTGACTATTGGTGTTGAGCAATGGTTGCCCATGTTAGTAATAACCAGGTCAAGGATGCTGCTTCCTCTAGTGGGGGTAAGAATGAGCTGGTCCAGTGCATTGGAATTAATGAATTCCAGGAAGCGTTGGGCAAGTGTATTGTTGCTTGAGTAGTTTTCCCAGTTGATGGAGGGGTAGTTGAAGTCACCCAGTATGAGATTGTTGGATTGGATCCTAATAGTTTTCAGGGTGCTTAGGAACGTGGAATGAGAGTCTTGGGACATGGGTGGGGAGCTATAGCAGGCTACAACCTGAATCAGTGTCTTAACCACTGTTAGTTGTATCTGAAGTATCTACGATGTGTTATGCTGGGCTACTAGTCTGGAGGTGTGCACATCCTTTATGAATATGGTGACACCACTGCCTTTGGAGCTTCGGTCCATTTTATGGTGCCAAAAGGTGTGAAATGTGTTATAGTCTGGTAGCGCAGAGGTGCTTTCTGCTGCTTTAAACCAGGTCTACGTTACATCACAAATGTCGATGTTCTCCATTTTGAGGAGTGCTTTGAGCAAGTGCATCTTAAGATTTCGACTTCTAGCATTGAGCAGCATGACCCTCAGATTGCATTTATTTATAGCTGTTATGGTGGTAATTTGGTCTTTGGAACACCACCTAAAAAAGGCACTATAGGGGTGGCAAGAGCCTTAGCCAGTATCCGGAAACCTATGGGTGACAGATGCAGGCCATCTCTGGCAAAGCATCGAGGTCTGTCAATCATGTCATCCCAAGCAGAAATATACTGGATCCCCCTTAGAATGACACCAGAATCTTAGCCAATTGTTGAAGTCAATCATTGTCTGCTTGTACTGCGATATCATTCTGGGTGACGGCAGGATGCTGCTCAGGGCTAGGATCATACCTGCCTGGGCCACATAATCCAAGAGCAACTCCATGTCTCTTTTGATGTAGTGCAGGGAGGTACATCTCAGGTCATTAACACCCACATGGACAATGACAGAGTCATACCTGTACTTGTTGCGGAGTGACCTGAGTGTGTGTGTTATGTGTTGGATTCTGGCACCTGATAGACAGCTGACTGTTACTTTCTCCTTATTCAACCTAGTGAGTGGGACATCAGTGTGCCTCACTGTCGAGTCACCTATGATTTAGTGTATTGGGCAAGCTGTTTTGCCTTAGGGGCTTAGGTTGAGGGGCACACTGTGTAGGTGAGCTATGTGTCTTGTGATTTGTGCTGCGTTGTAGTGGTGAAGTGCATTTCTGATTTGGAGGTCTCTGCTATTTGGGTAAGTTTCCTCATTACCTACCTACTCAAATGTGGAGACATATATCCTAACCCTGGCCCACCTTCTAATCCTAACCAAAAGAGTAACCCCAAATATTTAAACATACTTACACTGAACCTTAGAGGTATATGTAATAAAATAGCCCCATTGCATGCCTGGATTGATCAAAATAAACCTGACATACTAGCCCTTTCAGAAACATGGCTACACCCTGGTGTAAAAGACTCAGAAATAATACCCCCAAACTTTGCAATAACCAGAGATAGATCTAAAAAAGGGGGGGGAGGGATAGTCCTTCTATATCCTTCTATGCTCAACATCACACACTACACCAGTAATATACCCACTTTTTCCAGTGCTGAGGTACTAATCTCCTTTTTGAACCTCAACATATCAAAAATAATTTTCATAATGGTAATATATATTCCACCAGGTAACAATATACCAGTGCTGGAAAATATTTTGTCCTGGACATCCCAAACAATAAACCTCAAAACAATAATCTTAGGAGATGTAAATATAGATTGGCAAACCATAGCTTCCAACTGCCACAGAAACAGTATAAATCTGTACGTTTTTTTCTCAGCTCACCAATACTCCAAGATACAGTAAAGATTTCACCTACCAAACAAACCTAGACTGGATCCTAGTACCCCACCCTGCTAATTACCTCTCTTCCAGTACACTGTCTGGCTCCCTCAGCGATCATCTGCCAGCTTATTCCCTTAGAACAAACTCCCAATAACTAAGAGGACACACTGTAAAATCAGTTAGGAAAGACTGGACACCCCTTAAACAACTACCCCTTAATGATGCTGTACTATACTTTAATAACACCCTCCTTCACATACTTAATACCCCAGCTCCCAAACTACCCCTTAATGATGCTGTGCTATACTTTAATAACACCTCCCTTCACATACTTAATACCCCAGCTACCACTCGTATGAAAAGAATCAAAAATAACTCGGCACCATGGCTCTCTAAGGAATGTAAACACCTGATGAAGCACCATGGCTCTCTAAGGAATGTAAACACCTGATGAAGCACCATGGCTCTCTAAGGAATGTAAACACATGATGAAGCACCATGGCTCTCTAAGGAATGTAAACACCTGATGAAGCACCATGGCTCTCTAAGGAATATAAACACCTGATGAAGCAAAGGGACCTAGCCTGGATAACCTGGAAACAGAACAAAAATGAACAAAATCATGTTAATTTCAAAACACTACGTAACAAAGTGGCAAAACTAATCAACAGAGATAAAAGGTCATATTATTCCCAGCTTCAACTCCAGCATAAAATCAACCCCAATACATTTTTGCACTCCATATCATTGTCTACTTAACCCTGGAAGAAATAATGACCACACCCTATCACCTGATACCCCTCCATCACAAATAACCAAAAATTTTAACAAGCACTTCATAAAATCAATATCAGACCTACTTACTAACACCCCTAATGCTGGACCCCCCCATCCTTCAACTATTCAGACACCAACTTTAGACCATCAATTCATTCTAACCCTGTCATTAATAACCCCACTACTCAACAAAATGTCAAACAAACCCCATTCGCAGTTCAGCTCATTCCTGCTGGCACCATTAAGAAACTACTACATAAACTAATACCCTGCTCTACCTCAGCTGATAATCTTCCACCACACTACCTCAAAATGGCTGCTAATTCAATCGCCTACCCAATCAATATCCTTATAAATAGGTCTTTATCTGAATCAGAGGTACCTACCATATGGAAACAATCTCTCATCACCCCCATCCACAAAGGAGGCAACTCTTTTTAGCCATCCAATTTCCGTCCTATATCCATTTTGTCGCCCATATCCAAAATTCTCGAAAGGGGTATCCAGCAGCAGGTAATGCAGTATCTATTGCAAAACAATATTTTAACCAAAACCTAACATGGCTTCTGACCTAGCCACAGCACAGTTACAGCCCTATTATCTTTTACAGACACCATGAACAAGGCCAGTGATGCAGAATGTTATACAGCCTTAGTATTCCTTGATCTCTCCAAGGCCTTTGACACAGTGTCTCACCCCTTAATTTTGAACACATTGTCTAACTTAGGCTTCTCACATAACACAGTAAAATGGTTTCAGAGCTACCTCAAGGATCATAAACAAGCAGTGAAATGGTCCAATAAACTCTCACCCTTTATCCACAACCCTACTGGAGTCCTCCAAAGCTGCATCCTAGGACCCCTATTCTTCAACATTTTCACAAATAACTTTCACACTGCCTCTCACCCTGAGGCCCTCATGCAATACACTGATGATTCCACCATAATCTGCACTGCTCAATCACTACCAGAACTACTTTTAAGAACTCAGCAGTCCTTTACTGCAGTCAAATCCTGGCTAAGAAATGCCCGACTCTTTCTTAATCCAGAGAAGACAAAACTAGTGCACTTTCATCCCAAGAACACCTCCCTGTCACTGATCATTTCAACATCCTTGCATCTGAGAACGATGTCATAGAAATAGTGCAGGAAACAAAACCTCTAGTTATCATTGACAATAAACTTTAATTTGACCCCCCCCCCCAATATACAGCAAAATATAAAGAAAACGCATCAAAAGCTGGGACTTTTATATAGAAACAAGCATTTCTTTACTGCAGCAACCAAAACTACCCTTGCAAAAATATTTTTACTTCCCTCCCTCCCTTCATTATGGTGCTCCTATCCTAACTAACTTATAAACTTCTACTATAAGCAAGATGGGACAGTACTACAACAAAGTTGCCAAGTCTGCCACAAACTTTAAATATACACACACACCACTGTAAACCACTCCTAGAACTAAACTGGCTTGAACTCCCCAACCAACTTGCCTTTATTCAGCTATCCACCTTGCACACCTTATTTTTAAGCCTGTCCTGCACTAGCCAGTCTAGTCACACCTTACACACCAAATCAATCCCTATGATCAGAAGACAAAAATCTCTTTGCTATCTCAAAACCCACAAGAAAACCAGGTCACTTGCTATATTCATACTCTGTCTTTATACTTTGGAATTCACTACCTGTAGCTACCAGGTCTATGCCTGCACTAACCCATTTCAAAGCCTCTTTAAAAACCATCTCAAAAATACATGGCTCTGCTCCTGCATAAAGCCTGTCTAATACTCAGCTCTTCCTCATCTTCCCCACTAGCCTCATCCTCCTCTTCTGTCACATTTCAATCCTTCACAGTCTGCAAGATCACAAGGCTCTCCTAACACCTCCTCTCTTTCTATACCATATCCTTAAGCTACTGCTCAGACTGTATTGCTTCTACTCTTTTTAACTCTCTCACTATCTTTCTGCATCACTAACTTTCTGGATATTATTTTCCTAACTGAAACTAACATTCTATTTATTTATTTATTCATGTACTATAGCAGTCAATGTCACACATTGCTCTTCCTACATACTATTTTTTGGTCACTACATCATGTATAGTGAGAGTGACTATTATTGTCTATAATGTTTTAACTCTATAGAATCATCTAGATGTGTAGCACATATTGTAACATCTTGTAACATAGTTTGCTCTTTCAACTTATTTTGTATAGTATTTCTAATGTGATTTGTATTGGATTGGATTTTACTGTGTTTGTATTGTACTGTATGCTTTTCTTCATGGGCATCTGCTGAAAACGGGTTCTGTAGAGGCAGTCACACCACCCAGCTAAACAAATGTCAAATAAAATAAATAAATTAATTAATTAATGAAAGGATAGTGATGATTATAAACTAAGATATAAAAGCAGAAAATTCAAAGTATTACAAAAAGAAATTTAATGTACCGAAAAACCTATTAACCACTCTAATAATCTAATAATCAAACAAAATACTAAACAGTTCAAAGAAATCAGGAGTGTCATGAAGTCCTTGGAGACCTGGGAATGCACTGATTAAAATATGTTATGGTTTAGCTTTTTAAATGGTAAAGCACTCTTGATAGAGCTCCTGACTTTCACTCCTGGAAACTTGCAGGCATTTAACTTCCTCTACCATTCCATCTCCTGTTTCTCTAGTAAAGCAGAGATTTGAATGGCACAGTGTCCAAGATGTGAATGGTGAAGTCCAAGTGTCCAGCAAAATCCATACTGTATTTGGGGTAGACATTTGAAATGTCGGGACCTGCTGCAGCAAGTCACAAAATATGGAGACTGAATGGCCGAAAGAACCGGTTTGCTTATACTATATCCAAAATGCCATTTCTTTGAATATTCCCTTTTCTCCAAGTTATGGTGATCTTGGAGTTGGTATATATTCTGTATGTATTACTGCAGCCACTATGTGTAACACTGTTTCTACTGCTGTACCAATTAATGTTTCATTTTTTTTCTACATCTATGTTCTTGTTGGAGCTTTTCACACTGGGCCTCCACCGAAAATGGGCTCTTTTAGGCCCATTGGACTTTCCTGGTAAACAAGTGCAATAAATAAAAAATAAATAAATAAAATATAAGTTCAGGGGGTGCAGGGGGATTGTCCCCTGCTAAATATAGTTTAAAGGAGAACAGTCATTTTCGAGGTTCATTCTTCTGTGTTTTTGGTCTTTTTTTTTTTCAATCCGTCAGCGCTCAGCATTTTGAGTACTGGTATTTGAATAGGGAGCCTGTGTTTGGGTTCTTACAGATCTTGACTGGTATGCCTGATAGATGAAAGGAAATGCATATTTTCAATGTGTTGATAACCTTTTTCCACATAAAAACATTTGCATTTAGTGCATTGTGCACTACAAACAACTCTTTCAATATTATAGTCTCTCTTAGTCATGCTGATGAATGAACTCCTTGAACTGGGGCATAAGAACTAATCAGAGCAGTTCATGTCTTTGGCAATATGTGTAGGTACCAGGGCTACAAGAAAATGTGCCCCATGGGTCTGCTTTGTGCTTTGGTTCTAAAATGTCCCTGATACTCCTTTTTTCAATACAGAACCGAAGCCAGGCTCAAGGGTTTTGCTTTGGGCTTGTTGTTATCTACGATCACCCAGTTTTCCATGATTATTCTCAAAATAATTTTGTGGTCTCTTGAAAACTTGATTGCTATGCACTGTTTCCTGTCCTGTGTTTGAGGGTCTTTTTAAGGGTGTCTGAATTCTGTAATATGACTGCTAATGCTAAACTTCAATAAGCTAATGGAGTACATAAACAAATAATAGACATCAGGGCAGTAACATTAACCAAAGCGAACATGTATATTACAGGGCTAGATCCCTTCCTAACCTTTATACCCCTCTGTGGAGAGGCATGAGTCAACAATGTTCTGAAGTGTCTTGGGGTTAACCTAAAGATTCCATCCAGTCACCTTAATCAGGGAAGCACATTGGGCTATCTTTATCAACTTTCTTATAACTAAAGAAGAGTACATCCTCTTATAGCCCTCCGTTCCTCTCGTAATGTTACCCTGTTAAAAACTACCCATAATAAGATCTGTATATTATTTTGCCATTGGACCCTATGCATCATAATTTATTTCTTTAAGCAAGGTTAGTTGGTTCTTGTTAACCGCCTGAGACATAGTAATGATTTCCTCACTCACATACAAGCTACTATATCTAACTTATTGCCTTATGCTCGTACAGAAACTTAAGGTAGGTAAAAACAGCTACTTTTTTAGATCTCATGATCTGAAAGCTTTATTGGTGACCTGGAAAAAGCTTTTAAAAACTCCCCTGGCTAACTAGAATCATTTACTTGCCAAAATCAGAACCCCTACCTACAATGAAATTAAGAAAATACTTTCAGGTCATCTAACTAGTGTTTATATTAGGGAATCTTATCAATATAACAGTTAATGGAGCCTGAAATCTGACAGGTCTTTATAGATAAAGGGATGTATTTTTGTTTGCAACTATTATGAACTCAGTGCAATAACTTAATCACTGAGGTGGTGTTTTATTTGTTTTCATTTCCAACTGTTTCCTGTGTTAACTCAGTGGTACTATCATCACATATCCGTATCAACTAGGAGTGCCAATTGTATGAAGCAAAGCCAGTGAAAGCAGATTTCAGCACCTATAGAGTTTACTCTTTACCTAATGCTGTGCAACCATGTAGCAGCTATATATAAGTCTGAAGGTGTGTGGTGTCTCCTCACAGAGAAGAGTGCAGGGGGTTACCCAGTGCAAAAAGAGAACTTCCTTTAGTGTTCACAGTTTTATGATTTCAGCATGTTGCATTCAATGATTTGGAACTCGCTGAAATTCTTGTTGCTCTAGTGACGTGAATTCTATCAACTTCACTTTTGTTGATGCAAAGTTGAATTAAGCTATGTGTTTTGAGCCTTCTTGCTCTTGGATATGTAATGGCTAAAAAGGGTCCTTTGATCAGGTTAGCAATCAAAATAAATTCAAAAATAAAATAACTCAACACCATCTTCTCTCTCCCTTTGGTTTAAAATAATTTGTCAGTGGAATCACCTAAAAATGTTAATCCTTTCTTACCTAATGTATTACATAGGTTCATAGATTAGTACTAGGTTAACTACCCTTGTGGGCCATTTCAAGTCTAGCCAATTACCCCATGTGAGAATCAAATCCTGCACCTTGTGTATGTAAGGTAAACACCTTAACCATTATGCCATCCTCCCATCAAACATCTAATTCACTGAACTTAGACAACAAAAATCTTTGATGGAAGTAGAAAAGCAAACTAGGTACTCCAGCTGACAGCATTATATTGTATATGCTATGTTTTTTTTCCAGTTCTGCTACTTAAACATTTTTTTTTATTTGCATAAGGAGTCATTTAGCATTCAGGAGGTGGGCAAAGCAAGACACATTGAAGTCACATTATCAGAAACAGTTGGATTTTGATGTTTTCTCCTTTAACATGCATCTGAACTTCAGAGAAATACATTTTGCTTCTTTACCCATGCGATTTTCTTGATAGTGAAGATGCTGGATTTCAAAAACCTAAGTAAATATTTAAGGCTTCTGTTATAGTTGGACAGTGCAGAGTTTTACTATTCTAGTTAGTGGTTACACCTAAAGCAACAGGTAGAGTTAGGTTTGCTACTGAGGGCTAAGTAAAACAACTGCTAGAATTAGGATTAATACTTAGGGGTGTAAGTAAAACAACTGGTATAATTAGGATTAATACTTAGGGGTGTACGTAAAACAAAAGGTAGAATTAGGATTGCTACTGAGGGGTGTCAGTAAAACAACTGGTAGAATTAGGATTGCTACTGAGGGGTGTCAGTAAAACAACTGGTATAATTAGGATTAATACTGAGGGGTGTCAGTAAAACAATAGGTAGAATTAGGATTGTTACTGAGGGGTGTCAGTAAAACAACTGGTAGGATTAGGATTGCTACTGAGGGGTGTCAGTAAAACAACTGGTAGGATTAGGATTAATACTGAGGGGTATCATTAAAACAACAGGTAGAATTAGGATTGCTACTGAAGGGTGTCAGTAAAACAACTGGTAGAATTAGAATTGCTAATGAGGGGTGTAGGTTTTGGAGTTCATAGAGATGAGGTCTGACCAATCTCATCTTGGAAGGCTACATGGTAGCCACATCCTTATATCTGGTTGAAGATGAAGAAAACTCACAACAGCTTGTAGACTCTGCAGTCCAATATATTGGATATGCATGTTATACCATTAGGTGAGGAGTCTGTAACTAGTTAAGCAATAAAGATGAACACTTTATACATAGTGTTTGTTGAATTATCCACACAGTTAATACACATCTTCTTGTTACATTCAGGAAGGTGCTTTAAATAAAATGTGCAGATGTTTGTGTAGCATTTGGAGCGCAGGGTTACTCTGGCAGACGGCACAGAGGATTAAGGTTATGAGCTGTTGACAAGCTACTTCTGGTGGTGTAGGACATTGAACAACTCATTTTACCAGTCACTGTTTGGAGGCAATTGGGAATTCGGGCTAGGCTCATCAATGGTTTTTCATATTGCATGCCTAATAATTACCTATGAACCTGTCTGGTGAATGCATTGTTTTTTCTGACCACTGGAGTTTTTCTCTGGAAGAAGGTTGTTGTAATTTTTTTTGGAGTAGTTTGTACACTAAACTTTTTCCTTTTAAATGACAGTAAGGCTGAAGAATGTAGCTTCTTTAAAACAAAAAACAAACAAAAAAACAAGTTGGACCATATAATTAGTATTGTTGTAGTATATGTATAATATAGCTTTAAATATTAGGAGTTAACTAATTGAGTATGTATGTCACATGATTCAAATCTAAGCTAATTCGGTATGTATTTTCCATGATTCATGTTTCTAAGCCAATCCACTTCAAATGAAGAACTTGGACAGTTAAAAGCTGGCATCTCTCAGTATGACAGTATAATAAATAGCACATGGTGTCATAATTTTATTTTATTTATTTAACATTTGTTTACTGGAAAAGTCTGACTGGGACAGAGCCCATTTTCAGTGGGGGCCAAGGGAGAAATACTCCAGACACTGTGGAATCTGGGAGGAAACCAGAGAAGCAGTGGATAGTTTGGCACAACATTTCTATGATAGAGGCTATCGTAAGAGAAAGACAAGGAGAAATGGAGATCTTAGGTTGACTTTGAAGTTTGCCCGTGATGTTGATTGTGTTTGCCAAGTTATCAGGCAAAACTGGGCATTTTAACTTCTGATGATCAGATTAAAAATGTGGTGGGTGAGATACCTAAGTTTGTTTTCAGGAATTGGCCATCTCTAAAGAGGAGATTATGCTATGGACCTAGGAATACATGTAATTTGTTGAACTGTTGCAGTATTCTTCACAATTCCGATCCCAAGCCAAGGAGATCTCAATGTCCAGCCAGTATACAAAAGCCTTTAGGTTGTAATGGGTACACCGTACATAACATGTATGTTCCTTGCACACGAGGTAAGGCATAAAGGTAAGTGTGTCAATTTATGTATTTTTATAGGTCACTTCCTCAGTTTTGTTCATGGTTCTGATGATGTCTTATTCACACAAATGCTTAACCATGTGTATTTTTTAACATGGATTTGTATTAAACTTGCATTATTTGAATGCTAAAAGGTCATATGATATTGTTTAATTCTTATTTAATGTGGGGTCTTTTAATTCTAATGTAATTCTGATGAAGTTTCATTGAATACTGGAATGAAAGTGCTCAACTTTCATTAAAGAGTTTGTTGGTTTGTGAAGTGCTATAGTCTGTTTGTTTGTTCTACTACAGGTTTTTCCTGTTATTAGTTTGTTATTGCTGTTTAGATTCTCGGTTTGTCTTCTGCTCGTTTTTTAGCTTTTCCTTACTACAGTTGTTACCTGTTAATAAGGTGTTTTAGCATTTAGGAAAAGCTGCATGCCAAATTAAGCACTCCATTTATGACCTGCTGAAACCATATCTAAACGCTACAACCCGAAGCCAGGAACACCAGGCTAAATAACTTTTTTTTTGTTTGAATTACTGAATATTGAGTGTACTGATGCAGTCTGCAATATTTTTATTTCTGAAGTAGTGGCCTTGTCCTTAAATTAGTACACTGGCTCTTTTTGATGGCAGAAAAGAAAATCTAGAATATCTGTGGGCTTTGCTTGGTACTGAGACAAAACGTAAGTGCATTGCTATTGGATGGCATGCTCTGTTGCACTTTTTCTTGCTCTAATTGGTTGCTATAACTAAGGCATTTTAGTGTGGTACTATGCATTGTGCAGCAGTATTGCAACATCCACTTGTGGTACTATGCACTGTGCAGAAGTATTGCGACATCCACAACTAGTGGTACCTAGAAGTTAAGACAGCTTCCAACTATCCAAATTCCACTTATCCTTGAATATCTTCAACCCGCCATCAACACTAAGGAATATGTTCTAAAGGTGCTTTTCAAGACCAAAAATACTTTGTCCGTGGGACCTGATAATGTACTTAAACAATTGTTTAATAGATAGCACTAAGCAAGCCATGGCAAGCCCACTCTTAAACTATTTAATCTGAGTTTAGCCACAGACTTTGTCCCTGACATTTGGTGCACAGCAGTAGTGATACTGCTTGTTAAAGATGGCCACACTACTGACCACAGTAATTTGAGGCCCATCACCCTGACAAGTCTCATTTGCAAAGCCATGGAACATACATTATAACTGACTTGAAAAACTATGATATTAAAAATCTCATCAGGCTAGTCCCACAGCAATTTGGCTTTGTCAAGGATAGATCCAAATTAATCTGGTTAACTTCTTTAAAAAGTTAACACAAGCTGCTGTTAACAAGGGTTATACTGTCCACAGAGTATACCTTGACCTGGCCAAGGCATTTGACACTATTCCCCATGTTAGCCTAATTAGCACAGTAAATGCATTACAGATAGAGCTCTATAAGGTAAGATTCCTATCCAGTTTGCCAAAAGAGAGAACCCATACTGTGCAGGTGGCAGGTACCTCATCAGAGAGTGTGAAGGTGACCAGTGGTGTTCCATATGGCTCAGTGCTGGGACCTCTTTTTGTTCAGCATTTACCTTTCTGATTTTCATATCATGAATCAAGACCCATGAATTAGTCTGCAGAAAAATGCAAGCTGGGACTCACTTCTAGTTCTTCCTCTAATCCCTAGGCCTTACTTCAATAACTTATGCTCAGGGACCTGGTGTACCAAAATAGGTTCTTATTAAATGCCAAGAAGTGCATTATTGTCACTTGTAAGTGCCCTGTCCATCTACTCAGTGTCATACAGATGCCAGAGTGGTTATCTCCACTTAGCCTTTCATGCTACAAATAACCCATCACGGTTTGAATTCCTTCATCAGAGTAGAACTAGTGGTACAGCAAACACATGAGCTAGAGACCAAAGCTTATACTAACAGAGCAGCAGCACCAAATAGTGTGACAGGTACCTAGCTGGATGTGTCCCCATTTCTGGAATAGTCTGCCCTTATATATCGAGTACTTCCTCTGCAATCTTTAAAACCAGTTTGGATGGCTGGATGGGTGATCCCAAATTTTCACTTGAGATATGTGGGACACCAACTTAATGAAGTCTCCCACCAGTACAGAGTTATGTGGCTCAGCTTCTCAATGGTGTTCCTGATGTAAGCTTAATAAGAAACTATTTACCTATGAAATTATGCTGAATTTGTATCAATAGACAAATAGGTTGTTATGTCTGGGTGACCTACATATGAAAAAAAGAAATGCATTCCAACAACTGATTAATATGAATCTATTCATATAGGGGTTAGGAGGGTGGCCTAATGGTTAAGGTGTTTGCCTTACAAACACAAGATGCAGGGTTTGAGTCTCACAAGGGATAATTGGCTAGGCTTAAAATGGCCCGCAAGGGCAGTTAGCTTAGTATGAATCCCCTATATATAGTTAGTGGGGGAGGATTTTAGTGAGACTAGTCACCAAGATGAATATGATGAATTGCTGCTTAGCCAGTTTTCCTTCTATCATTCTTTATGTTCCTGTTACTTCTATGTGGCATCTTTATACTTAGTGCCATAGACTGATATAATATGACCAGGCACCTGTACTCTGTGTTCATTCATTCTGTTCATTCTCTTTGTTCTGCCAACACCCAGTATGTTCTGATGGCTTTCTAGAGACAAGTAAATGATATACAGCTTTAAGAAGGAATCAGATCTCCTTAATCAATGTAGCAGTGCACTCTTACATTTAGCTAATTACACCGTGTAAGAATCAAACCCTACACCTTGCAGTTGTAAGGTGAACACCTTACCCATTCTGCCAATCTCTCCCTGATGGCTGACATCACCAAACAGTGCAGAACTGAATAATTTCCCCTTCCAAAAAGACATGCCATTTGGGAATGGGCAATGACAAGCAGTTTGCTTCTGACTACTTGGCAGCTTCATGGAGTTTTTCTGAGCAGCTCCAAGTCTGAGACACGAGTGGGAAATCTTAGATCCAAGAGAAAGCTATTTGTGTCTGGGTAGGACAGAAATACATGTCAAGCTCATGTCTAAGGAATATCAATTCCCAGAAGAAGCTTTCTGTGTCTGATATGCAACAGAAGTGCATGACAGAGATTCATGACTGAGAAGCTTTCTATGTTTGGCATAGGACAGAAGTATTTGTCAAACAATCATCACTAAGGAATATCAGTTCCCAGAAGAAGCTTTCTGTTTCTGACATTGGATCGAAGTACAGGCCAAACATTCATGACTGGGGAAGATTTTAATGTCTGAGGTGGGACAAAAGTGGAGGTCAGAGACCCCTGAGTGGGGAATATCAAGTTTTAGAATATGTTTCCTGCATGAGTGATAATCGCAGTTCTTAGAAGAAGCTTTCTGTGTCTGGAGTAGGACAGCAGCAAAGATTAAAGATTCATGACTGAGATATCTCATTTTGTAGAAGAAGTTTTCTGTGTCTGGAGCAGGACAGACTATAGGTCTGTATATAGGGTAGGAGAGAAGTACAGGTCAGAGACCATGAGTGGGAAAGAAGTTAATAAGTTTTTGATTCCTGGTGTTGGACAAAAGAAAGACTTGCTTACTAATTCATGTAATACAAAACTGCCCAAAGTTTGCTCCCTTTAGACAGATCTTTAGTTGTTCTAACCCATATGTTGTTTCTTACATGGCTTCTTTCCTCAAACCAGGAAGTCTGTCCATGACTTCCCTAGCTACTTCTCAACCAAATGATTCTACTCAAGGCACAGAGGTTGAGAGAGTGAATGTTATTTAGTGGCACGTGTTTGCTACAGATGGATATGATTCCTGATGCCTTAGCAGTTGTCTGTAACTGAACTTAAAAAATCTACTGCCAATCATTAGCGGACCGGAGTTCCGCTGTGGCGACCCCTAACCAGGAAAAGCCGAAAGACACAGCAACAACAACAACCAATAATACTTTGTTTTACAGCACAATAAACCACTCACTTGCCTGATAAAAAGTATATATATATATTTAGAAAGCTTGTGAGGAAACTATTACTCTATATTTGTTTTACTTGGATCGCTTGTCTGTGTAATTAATAAAGGATTTTCAACTGGAAACAGACTGCCTACCTTGCTTGGATTACTTTTGAATACTTAGCAATTCTGAACAATATTTCAAATTACATATTTTTTATTATTTTTCTGACTTAAGACGAGTTTAAGTTCGCTACTTCTACTACTGTCTGATCTGATTAATACACAGTGATTAACTAGAGGTATATGGACTGAAAATCTTCCACACAGAGAAGTTTCTTACACTGAGATATACATTTAGCACTCAAGGCCATTTTACAGTTAAGAATCTGGAAGGTACGATTACATCCTCTAGATGATTTATTTGTTTGCAGGATATCAATATTCAATAGGAGACAGAATTCTTCATTGTAGAGAGCACAGTATGCTTTACATAATCTGCCTCATAGCCAGTGATAACGTCTTGAATATACAGTGAGTTTTTCTAGGCATGCACTATAAGACAGTGTTTTACAATCAGTTATTCTTTTTCTAAATGTCATTTTTGCACTTCTAACATGAGAGATCACCTTTAGAATAAGAACAAAAAGAGGAATTGTATTCGATAATGAGTCTAGCACAGGTTGTAAATAATTTTACCAGAAAAGATGTTGAGCTAGTGCTGAAAATTTTTTAAAAATAATCCTATAAGTCATATGACCTTTGTTTTGACATTAGAAGCATTATCCTTATATTGTAAGTTTGAGATATTTTATACTCCTAAGTCCTTGTATTCAGGGATCTCATGCATGGGTGCCAGAACAATAGATCCAGGGGGAACCAGAGGCCATTGCAGTGGATTGTGCCGTATCCTTACATCTGAACTGTGACTGTGATGGGTATCTATGGTGTAGCGGTATTTTTTCAGGGCAAGATAAGCGACCGCATTTTAGCCATTGAGAGTACCTAATATACATGGGTTCTAACTGTATCAGCACGTTATTTGGATTGTGGGTCTGGAACTAACTTGTGAATGGGCAATTTATGTCATCTAACTGGTATTTTATGAATAGACTCTGAGTCGAACATTTCTGGACTATAGGAACCCACTTCATCTTGGATATGAGTCAATGGGGAGGGGTTTGGTGCATTAATACTTGAATTGGGTTGTTTGGTCTTTTTCCATTTATTGTCATACAACGATGTCATTTCTTGATTCCAGCATTGCGTTTTCACATCCAAACCTAGTTGGGAATTTGTGACATAGTGATCCTGAGGGGAGGCATAGCATAATAACAGTGCTTTGAAAATTGAAAGAGTTTTCTCCTACTAACTTTACTACTCTTACGGGGTATATTCCCATTATAATATATATTGTGACCCATGTTTACAGCAATGGATTTTATCATTTGAATTAATGTGAAATAGCAAATGGACAGTATTTATTTTTATAATATCAAACTAGGCATTGATTTTTATAACAATATGTGATTTGATTAAAACGCTTGGACTGCATTATAAATCTTGAAGTGGGTCTAGTATTTTTAGTACAGGCATGGAAACGGGATACATGTAAGTTGATGTACCATCTTCATACTTATGTCCTGAACAGTTATATATTGTTTCTGATGAATCAGGTGGATTGCCTGATAACAGGAGGTTAGGTCCATACTAAAAAGGAAATATTCAATTTTTATATTTAGCCACCGCTTTTTGGGGCATGGGGGATTGAACCCTTCATGAGATTAGAGTAAAGTACACCTCTGGAGATAGACGACTAAATGGTTAACCAGTGAGGTCTGTCCCATATTTTAATTACCAATCCTGGAGATATATATACCATCTTAATTGAATGGGCATCTTTTGAGTAGTTTGTAGGATACCATAGGTCTAATGTGGCATATATGCTACAATTGACCAGTTAATGCGTATGATTGTATTGAAATTTCTCATTTTAAAAAACATCATAAGTGTGTGAAATATTATAGGGATTGTGAAGCTTATGGTCATGGATCTGAATACTATCTTACAAGGCCTATGTGCCGATAAGAATGATATACAAGTTTTTGGTTTGGCAACATCAGTTGATGGGGTTACGAATAGGGAAAGTATGGATCCAGTTGACAGCTGAAAATAGTTATTTAATAAACTGAATAAAAATATGAGAACACTACGGACTAATGTATGGCATCTCAACCTATTCAAGGACTAGCAAAATAAAAATATTACCCCCAGAGGATTGAGGATTAAAATACAACCACTGGTAGGTAAAATGGATGAAACATTACTGAAGGAAAGGGGCACAGCACAACAAAATGCCTTTATAACATTTGTAAACATTTTATCCTCCTATTATGAACGAATAATTGAGGATAATATTGGGGAAATTAAAACAGTGTGTGAGGAATTAAAATTGTATGAAGGACAGCCTCACTATGCCACCTGTCTGAATAAGCTTATGAAGGATTTATTGGTCTTTAAGAAACAAATCAAGGACAAAAAAATACGTAAATTTAATAGAGACCTGGGGGATTACCAGAGGGGTAACCATTTGATTATCAAAGAAATGTTAAATTTCTAGATTCTGGGAAACCAACTACAGCACCAAAGAGGAAAAGACCCAGATCTATCCTCAAAAAGACAGGTTCTAGTTATAGTAGTACGTCAGGGGAGGACTCATCAGTCACAGCTATAGATGGTCCTAATATACAGGAATCCCCAAAATACAATGTAGCCGTGACCACCCTTTAGACTTGGTAAACATAGTGGTGGAGGAAAGCACAGAAATAAACACGGTGGAAGGCTTAATACAAGCATTGCTAGCACGGTAGATCAATATTATAACATTCATAACATTTCTTCTGTTAAATTAACAGATGGGTAAAAACAATTGTTAAATACAAGACTCAACTATGTTCCTGTTTTTTTTGTTGAAGAAGATGTTATGGTAGATGATGTATTGGCCTTTTGTCGAAGACTTAACCTTACATTATTTTTTAGTCCTAGGAAAAGTTCACAAAGATCTACTGATTTTAAATTTTTGAAGTCTGATTTCACCCCCCCCCCCCCCGATGAACAAACATGTGTCCATTTTTCAGCAAGCGGTTCTCAAAGATTTACTTTTCAAACTGTTTCATTCTTGTATGCTCAGTCATAACCTGACGGTTTGTGAACAAAGGCCTTGATTAATTTGAAAAATAATACAAATATAGTTATTCTGCCAGCTCATAAGGGTGGGGCAATGATAATTATGGATACAGATTATTATCTGGCTGAGGGAAATAGACAATTGTCTAACCCTCAGCATTATATGCATATGCCAGTAGACCCCACTATGAGTTTTAAGAAGGATATTGACTTATTCCTCAGACAGGCTGTAGAAGAGAGAATTATTGAAGATTCAATTATGCAACACCTGATGGTGAAAGACTCTAAAAAGCAGTTACTATATCTGTTACCTAAAATACATAAAAGTCTGGATAAACCTCCAGGTAGGCCTATAGTTTTAGGCATAAGATCCTTAACAGAACCATTGTCTGTTTTTCTGACACAGTACTTACAACCACTTTTGAAATTAATAAGAGCTAGGATACAGGACACTACACAGTTCTTGAAATTTATATCAGATACACAATTAGAATCGACTTGGCTACTTTGTACGCTGGATGTGAAAGCTCTATATACCAATATACCCCATTGGGCAGGGCTACAGGTGCTGGAATATTGGTTAAAGAGGGCTGATATATATCTGGCGGGTATTAACACATTGTTGGTGTGTATGGCCGAACATGTTTTATCTAAAAATATTTTTTATTTTCAATGGGAGTGTTACTAGCAGACACAGGATACAGCTATGGGTGTATCTTTTGCTCCCATATATGCTAACTTATTTATGGGATACCTGGAGGAACAACTGATATATGATGATACCTATACCATCTTTTTGAATGTGATAGACATCTGGAGTAGATTTTTAGATGATTGTTGGTTGGTATGGAGAGCGGACAGGCAATTTTTGTTGGAATTTGTACAGTATTTAAATGATAACAAGTGGGGGATAGAATTTACCTTGAATTGTGAAACCCAACAAATTAATTTTCTAGATGTTACAGTCATCAGGAATCCTGATGATACCCTAAGAACTCAAGTTTTTAGAAAATACCCCATGTACATCAACTTACTGTTTGCCTCTAGTCTTCACCCATACCACATCATTAAAATATACCCAAATCTCAATTCCTATGTATTAAAAGAATTTGCTCAACACAGGATGATTTTGTATCATTCCAGCAGGACCTGACTCATAGGTTTCAGATCAGGGGTTATAGGCAGCATGATATTATGTCTGCTAGTGAATGGGCTTCTAAACAGGAAAGATCATAGTTGTTGCAGTATAAAAATAAAGCATCTAAGGATGATTCAGATGTAATCAGGTTTGTCACGACTTATGAGCATAACACTAATTTTGTTAGGGATGTGGTGGTCAGAAACTGGTATATACTATTGGCCAATGAAGATTTGTCCCAGGTTCTTAACCCAAAGTTTCAGTTTTCTTTTCGTAGGGGGAAGTCCCTGGGAGGATATTTTTCACATTATAAACATGACAGAACCAGGGGTCCATCCAGTTATCAACTGACAATTACCGGGGACAAATTGTTGGGTTCATTTCCATGTGGCCACTGTACATTTTGTAAGGTTATGTATAAATCAAAACAGTTCTCAAACACCAGTCAGGTTTATGATATAAGATTTTTTGCTAATTGTGGAACTGACTGGGTTGTATATTTGGCCACATGTTTGTGCTCAGCATTTTACATAGGTCAAACCTCCCGTCCTTTATGTATTCACATGTCTGAACACATCGATGATATACGTAATAAGTGACTAACTAATGCTCTGTATAGGAATTGTTGTTTGTTTGTCTTTCGGCTTTTTCCCCAGTTAGGGGTCGTCACAGCGGAATTCCGGTCCGCTAATGATTGGCAGTAGATTTTTATGAATGCCAAGGTGCCAGCTCAATGTTCAACCTTCAACGAAGGCACACCCATTTATGCATGTCTTTCAAACACCCACCCAACCACGGGGAGGACATGCAGACTCCACAGAGCAGGCACTCCCCGCACTCCAGCCGAGAATCGAACGGGAGAACCTCTTGCTGTGAGGCAACTATGCTACCGCTGCACCACCGTGGATGTCTGTATAGGCATTGTACCTCCCATAATTCTGCCAAATTTTATTTCATGATTATTGATAAAATTCAGGGGGAAAGAAGTAACAAACTTGGCTGGCATTCCATTTTAAACAAAAAGGAGAAGACTTGGCTAATTAAGCTGGCTGGTATTTTTTTCTCCTGGTCTTAATGGCCAACTTTAAATTAATATTTTGATTTACACAGGAAATGATGTAACAGGAAGAAGAATATAATTTATTTATTTTGGATAAGTATATACTGTATGCTTGTGGTGTCTGCTTACATGATGCTTTATCACTGAAGAAGGCAGTAATGCCGAAACCGGTATGATGTTGCTGGAGCCACTATCATTCATTAAACTATATGAGTGCTAAATACACTATGGTGCTGGCTGCTTTTTTTAAATTTTGTGTTTAGTGTTTTGGCCGTTTGCACCAGCCGTACTTGCAAGCGAGTTTCAGGAAGCTTAGGAGGGTTAGCCCCGCCCCCCACCACTTTTACAGCTGCAAGACCTGTCGGAGAAAATTAATAAAGTGAAGTTTTCATGCTAACCTGGATTCGTATGCAGAAGTTAAACTAACTAAATTAGCTGTTCTTGTTCTCTTATTGCTCGATGTTACAGGAGTGTGTGTGTGTGTGTGTGTGTGTGGGTGTGTGTGTGTGTGTGTGTGTGTGTGTGTGTGTGTAAAATGCCCCAGATAGGTATACCTGGTGGTTACTCTTACTGAGGCTCAAACAAGAGCCTGAATTCTCTACCCATACCACCACTTGTGATTAAGGGAGTTGAGTCCATAACCCTCAACTGTCCAGATTTTCATAGAATATTTGGCTCATACTTTTGTTCTGTTCCTCTTAAAATCTGTGGTTTTCTGGCAAATCAGTGAGAACTGAATTCAGTAAATCATGATAGCCCCTTAAGTTTTAGTCTTCCTATCTTTCAGGAAACACATGGTAACACAAAACACTTTATTTTTAGCAACTTTCTAAGATTATACGAGCAATATTTAAAATGTGTCCCTGGTTATGGGCCTTTGCCCCCCCAAATAAATTTTCCCTTTTTCCAGATTTCTTGTGTTGCAAAGTTGAGAGATTTAGTTGAGTGTCAAGTGGATTGTACAAGGACCTGAGACCCTCAGGGAAAGGGAAGTTTAGTGCTACTTTGCTAAGTCACTTGCATTGTTAGTAGCACACCAGGTGGTATACTTGCTTTTGATGCAGAAGGTTGTGGGTTCTACTCCCACAGTATGCAGATGGATCACTAATACTGTACTGTGTTGTACTTTAAAGGGAGTGGATGCTGCAGTCCTATGAATGTCCGCCTTTGGAGGAGTTACTTAGTAACTATGTTTCTGTTATCAGTTTGCCATCCATTCCCTATCGCAATATTACTAGTTTATCATTTTTTTAATGTAACATGGGCAATTTATTCCTCAAGGGCAACAGGCACTTTATTTGTAGATGAAACAATGAAATATAAAGTTGTTTGCTAGCAGCACCCTCTTCATTAGTTACAGATCCCTTTAATGTGGAATTATTTTGATGACTTACTTCTTCAGAGATTTTGCATATTTACTGATATTGGTGGATTGTAATGACAGAAGTTTGAGTGGCCTTTTATGGGTGATATTTTCTGAAATGGGTAGTTTTGTCATTATTGATACATATTTTATTTCATTGCTCACTAGAAGACAGTTCCAAACTACAAATTTAAAACACATCCTAACAAGTGGTGCTGTATTATACAAGGAATATAATTTAATACAATCAGGTTAATACAATCAGGAAGGTGAATCAAAGAATGCATAGGTGTATGCTTGCTCACAGGATGCAGGAGATCAAAATAGAGGAAGAGACCACTCACCAATGGAGTCCCCCAGGGCTCAGTGCTGAGACTTTTTCTGTTTGGCATATACATCTCAAAAGTAAAAGGAAATACCAAAGGGCTTTGGCCAACTAAGTTTGAGATGAATGCAAGCTAGGGACAGTTATTGAATCCACAAATGACTTAGCCATCATGCAGGAAGGTTAGTCCCAAACAATAACTGGTGCCAGAATCATGAATAGAAACAAAACTCCAAGAAATACATTATCATATCCTTTGGGAAGTCCTCTACTCCAAGGAACTGCCAAATTGACAATGCCCCCTGAGAACTGACTCAGTTCTTTGGCATTTGGGAACTTGTGTGTACAGTGACCTAACGTTTGAGTCATAAGTAAGCCTTTCTATATTGCATAGCTTATAAACAAATTAATTTTGACTAGATCTAGAGATGTTATTGTCCCCCTTTACAAAGCACTCATTAGGTCAATCATTTTGTATAATGCCCACTTTGGCATGTATCTGTCCAGACCCATGCAACAATTGGAATACCCACAGAGATACCTTACTAAAAGGATATAAGTCCTAAACAATAGGGCTTGCATGGACCACCTCAAAGATTTATCACTATACTCAGTATCGTAGTGTCAGAGTGCTTAGAGGTGACATGTCTGGCATACAAGGCATCCTTCGACCTAATACAGATGGACCTACTGAACATCAGAAAGTCAAATGGCATCAGAAATGCTCAGTCCAGGTATCTAAACTGAATGTTGTGGAGAGACTGATGTATATCATAGAGGCTATCACTGTTCCAGAACAGACTATCCATTCAAGTAAAACAAAGCTCATCCCTATCCATATTTAAATGCAACTTGGATCTAAGGATGGGTAATAGAAAATGTACTCCAGAATTACCCCTCATGCCACTAATGGATAGAGGCAGTTCCTAAATGCTGCATCCCTTACACGGGTCTCCTCAAATTATCTATAGTATGATCACATTTATTCTCACTAGGGCTAATATACAATTAACAGCCATGGGATAGGTAAGACCAACCAGGAAATGTTAATTCAAGCACCAAAAGGGAAAGTGGCTAAGCTTAAAACATTCTCCAAGTGAACCTATGTTGTGGTAGTAAATAGTTTTAAAAAAATCACAATTTTTAGATCACTAAGTGCCCCTCTCACCCCCCCCCCCCCCCCCAGTCTTCAACAGCTTCTGGCACCTCTGATTTCATTAACCATAATAATACCAAAGATAAGGTCTTGGTCAGGTCTGAAGGAGCCTAAGTACATCACACCGCTTTTGCAGAATTAATATGCAATCTATGTTTGTTTAGCTATCCAAATGCATCAGAAACATATGAGTTGAATGCCAGAAAACCAGATGAGGAAGGTAAAAGCCCACCAAGTGTGATATCATCTGCATATTTGGATACCCAATAAGTCACATTAATAGGTAATGAAGAGATTGCATATACAGGGCCTAGGATTGGGCTTATTAAAGATCACATTATTACAGGATGAAGAATGCTATTAAAGGACTTTGAGAAGTCCAAGTCTAACACACCAGAGATAATGCCATTAGCAAGTGCAGTACTGACTGTTTCATAAAACTGTAAAAAGCACGTTGATTCAGATCTGCAAGGGCTAAGTTATCGTCACTGTTATTTAGTGAGGGGCTGCACAGTGGCTCTGGGGTTCAATCTCTTCCTGACCTCTAGCCAGTGTCTGTGTGAACTTTACATGTTCTTACTGTCTCTCCTAGAGCAGTGTCAGTGGCAGAGCAGGTAGCACATTTGCCTTTGGTACAGAAAGCTGTGAGTTCTATTTCCAAACCAGGTAGACTGATTATTGAAACTGCAGGGGGATGCTGCACTCCCAAGTGTGCCATCCTATGGATGAGATGTTAAACTGAGGTCCTATCTACTTATTTTTATCATGGAAATGATCAATAATAACAGAAAACCTCCAAACATTGGACCCAACCTAATTTGGTTTATTCAAGGGTAGGTCATGCCTCTTTATCCAGGTGGATTTCTTTGAGAAGGTCACCAAAGCAATGGATGAGGGCAAAACATTTCATACTGCCAACCTTGATCTGGCAAGACATTTGACACAATATTTAATTGGAGATTGTTGACAAACTCTAGTGATTAGGTATAAAGCCTTATGTTACTCGGTAGATAGCCAGCTGGCTAACATACAGGACACAGGAAGTTAGAAATGGGGAGTCCATCTCTATAAAGGGGTTAGTTCTGCGATTGTACCTTTTTGCCGTTTACTTCTCATTGCCAATGTCAGTGGTCTCTGGCTGACTAAATTTGCAGATAATTGCAAATTAAGAGCTGTCATTGAATCTCACACTGACACAAATGTTTTTCAGGAGGGGCTGACACAGACAAATAACTGGTGTCAGAGCCATGGACTAAAACTAAATACCAAGAAATGCATAATAGTATCTTTCGTGAAGTCATCCACCCCTGGTAACTATCATGTTGACAACATGCCACTAAGAGCTGACCCAGTAGTCAGGGACTTGGGGGCACACATTAATCTAGCCTTTGTCCAGCTCATGTCTACAGCAGTGAGGAAATCATTCTATGTTGTGCAATTTATAAACAAAAATAAAAATAAAAAAGTATAAAAAAGAAAGTCTCTGCCCCTTTAGGTGGTGATCCAGGTAGGTAGGAATACCATCTATGGGAAAACCAGGTAAAAAAAATCAGTACAAGGTGAACATGTCTATGGCTCCTAGCTAAAAGCAATAAACCAAGATTAAACATGTCACCTACCTAGCCTCAGTAGCTTGCCCTTAGTGTATCGCTTAATTCATCTAAATAGAGATCTACCTCTAGGATTCTGCAAATAGTCAAATTAGGCAATTGAATTGAGTATATCCAAAAATTCCTACCCGTGGATACTGTAAAATATCTCATTAAGCAGTAGAAGATGGTGCACACAACCTACACTGACCTGGCCAAAGCCTTTGACACTATTCCCCACTCAGAAATAATAGATAAACTCTCTCAACTAAGTATATCTTACCAGATGGGTAGCAAACTGGCTCACTGATAGAACCCACATAGTCCAAATAGGGGAAGGCACCTCAAGCAGTAGATTTGTAACAAGCGGCATACCCAAGGGTTCGGTCTTGGGGCTTCTGTGTTTGGGATATACTTTTCTGAGGTGCAGGCCAAAACCAGTGGGCTATGGCAGACCAGGTTTGCAGAGGACTGCAGTCTGGGTGCTGTCATGAATTCCCCTAGTGATGTGTACAATCCTCCAAGACAGTCTCACTCAGACAAATGACTGGTGGCAGAAACATGGCCTCAAGCTAAATACCAAAAAATGCATCATCATCCCCTTTGGAGAGAGTGACATCCCCACAAATTATCACATTAATAACAATGTCCTAAGCATGCAATTAGTCATGAGGGATTTTGGCACCCAGGTTGATAGCAACCTGACTTTTGACCACCATGTTGCTTCTGTTGTACAGAAAGGCTTCTACATGGCCCACCTCATAAGTAAGGGGGTCTCATCCAGGGACAAGGAAGTCATAACATCCCTGTATTCTTCCCTTATAAGACCCATTATTGAGTACAATGTCCCTTTGGGCATGTACCTTGCAAAGCACATGCAGCAGCAGCTGGAAAGACTGCAGAGGTTCCTCACCAGGACAATCCAGGGCCTCAAACATCTACCATACACAGCTAGGCTAAAAACCTTATCCCTCTACTCAGTTTCATACAGACTCCTCAGAGGTGACCTCTGTCTGGCATTAAAGCTAATCATGGCCCCCACCTTGATGGGCCTGCTGCATATCCGCAAGTCAAGCTCCACTTGAGTAACCCGCACACATGGCCTCAACCTGGTCTGTGACATCAACAAGATTTGTTGGTGGGACAGATTTGTGTCCCAGAGACTCCCCCATCTATGGAATAGACTCCCTCTCCACATCAAGCAGAGTACCTCTTTATCCCTTTTTAAGCACAACCTGGATAACTGGATGGGAAATAGAAAGTATACCCCTGGGATTCCACCCATGTCCCTGCTGGACAGGGACATCTGGTGCTGATTTGTCTAAACATGGGCTAAACTCTTGGCTAGGCTTATAAGGGTCTCAGGGCCAATAGCCTAGTAACCTCCGATGATCCTATGATCCTATAAAACAAACCAAGAGTAGAATAAATATACATGAGCCTGCTATTGTACAGTCTTCTTAATCACCGCTACTAATATCCAGTCAGAAAATTGTTACACGTGGATACTGTAAAATATAACAAACAAGACAAGAAAAAAACAGCTGAAGTGAAGGCAAATACAGTGGTGCCAAAATATCCAAATAAGAAAGTAAAACAGAACCACTATAAACCATGGACATGTTCGATAAGTTCAAATTTGAACTTGCACATGGTTTAAAGTGGTTCTGTTTTACAATACTTTAAAATATCTTGTTACGTAGTAGAAAGCAATCCAAGAACAGAAAAAATACACGGGCCTGTTATAGTGCAGTCGTCTTAGTCACAGCTACTATTTTTTTAAAAATCCAGGGCAGTGAGTAGTCACTCCATGATGTATCTTTTGTGGGGATAACGACTCAGTGTTGAATAAACAGGTTAAAGAGAGAGGTTGGAAAAAGAGCAGGGTGACCACTGAGAAAGAAAAAAAAAGATTTAAACTGCTAAACTCCTATTCTACTCATTAAAAAAAAGATTCAAAATATTTACAGTATGCATGTTGGCCTAGCTTCAAAATCTGATTAAAACATGAATGGAAAACATCTGAGTGAAGGATTGGGTGGCTTAAAGTACAAGGCTTAAAGAAAATTTGGAAGACCGCAGTACGGCATGTGCAGGACAATAGGGTCATTAATTAAAATGATGGTCAGGTAGTCCTTCTGTTTGAATAAATCTAAACTTTAGTGACCTTGCATCCCTAGTAGGGATGGAAACAAAAATAAACACAAAGTACCGGTTCTGTCAGTGCTTTGTCAGATCTATCTGTATAATGTTAAAATAACAAAACAGGGATACAAAAATGAGACTAGCAAAAAAAATAAAATAAAACTAAAGTTCAGATAAAATGCTCAAAAGTCATAACAAGGGACAGAAATAAGCCAGTGGAAGTGAGTGAGAAGAAGCAGGTGGGGGCAGAGGGGAAAATATTTGGACCACATTGGAATGAGAATATGAACATTGCACTGAACAAAACAATGGGTGAACAACAAGGAAGCATACAAAGAACATAGATGGCTGTAAAGGAAGGGACAGGAAATCTCGTCCAACATTAAACAAGGAATTACCTCCAACCATTTGGCCAAATGTGCCACGAAATTTCACAGACACGACATCTTTCTTTTTCTCATCGAAATTTCACAGACACAACATCTTTCTTTTTTCTCATCATTGACAAAATCTTTGACTAACCATTCCAAGGAAACCTTAATGAGTCACTCAAGAAAAAGGAACTGGAGTGGCAAATACAGCTACTGGCAAACAAACCACCTGGACTGAACACTATGACTTCTATCGACTGTATATTGAACCTAAGGAAACTCAACCAACACAAATTATAGGATCATAGGTTCATAGGTTCATAGGAGGTTACTAGGCTATTGGCCCTAGGGCCTTTATAAGCCTAGCCATGTTATACCCTTGTTCCCTTATTGACCAAGTTGTATGGTCTATATTTGCAGTGCAAGTCTATGATCAGCACCATCTGTCCTTGTCCAAGAGGGACATATGTGACACCCCCAGGTAAATTTATGGTCTGCCATCTAGCTGTCTAAATTATACTAAAATAGGTCATTGAGGAACTCTGTTTTACTTGAATTGGGAGTTTGTTCCATAGTTTCATAGTTTCAGAGTATAGTACTAGGCTATCTGCCCTAGGGAATTTATAAGCCTAGCCAAAGTGTATGTGGCTTTCACCACCCCATGTAATGATACAAAAGTGTACAATTTAAATTAAATTTAGTTTACTGTGCCTCTATCTAGCAATGACACAGAGATGACCCCCGGGGTAAACCTACGATCACCCATCCATTCGTCCAGATTTCTCTTGAAGAGAGTCAGTGAGGGGTTCTGCCTAACATGGACAGGTATCCTGTTCCAGAGTCCGGGAAGCCTCTGGGTTATGAATCTGTCCCTCCAGCATGTCCTATTCATATTTGTGCTGAGGTTTAGATCTTTAGCTCTCGTGGCTCTGATGGATTTGGATTTTTTGAGGTGGAGCATGTCCATTAATTCTGAATTGGACATGGCCTTGTACGTAAGGCACAGATCACCTCTGAGCAGGCGGTATGCTACTGAATAGAGCTGGAGCTTTTTCAGTCTGGCAGCATATGACATATGCTGGAGACCCTTGATCCTCTTGGTAAGGTACTTTTGGGGTCTCTCCAGCTGCTGCAGGTGCCGGGTGAGGTACATACTAAATGGGGCATTGTACTCAATCATAGGCCTGATAAGGGAGGAATATAAGGGTACAATGACATCCTTTGATCTGGATGTGAACCCCTTCATGATAAGGTGGGCAAGGTAGAAGGTCTTTCTAACCACTTTGGCAATGTGGGTGTCAAATGAGAGGTCACTGTCAACTTGGGTCCCCAGGTCTCTGATTACTTTTTCCGTACTTAATGGATTACCACCTATGTGGTAATTTGTGGGTACTGTTTTTCAAAGGGGATGATTATACATTTTTTGGCATTTAGTTTAAGGCCATGACTCTGGCACCAGTCGTCTGTTTCTGTGAGGCCCTTCTGGAGGATGCATGTGTCAGCTGGTGTGTCGACTATGGCACCTAGTTTGCAGTCGTCTGCGAACTTTGTCAGCCACAACCCCCCTATGTTTGCCTGCACATCTGAGAAATAAATGCCGAACAAGAGGGGTCCCAAGACAGAGCCCTGTGGGACTCCACTTATGACTGGCTTAGAGTCTGACATAGCTCCAGCTATTCTGACTTTGTGGGTTCTGTCCTTTAGCCAGTTTGCAACCCATCTTGTGACAAACGGGTTTACATTTAAGCTGTTGAGCTTGTCTATGATGCCTGAGTGGGGTATTGTGTCGAAGGCTTTAGCCAGATCCAGGTAGGCTGTATGAACTGCTTTGCCTTCATCGATGGCTCTAGTGACTGTTTCAAAAAAGTCCACCAGGTTTAAAAGACAGGATCTGCCTTTTACAAAGCCGAACTGGGTAGGGTCAATTGTCTGTAGGTCCCCGATGTCTTTGTTTATGAGTTCCATAATGATCCTTTCCATAGCTTTGCAGACCAGGCTGGTCAAACTTATGGGGCGGTAGTTTCCAGGGTCTGTAGAGGTGCCACCTTTGTGGAGTGGGACCACTGTAGCTGTACGCCAGTGTTCAGGGACATATCCTGTAACAAGGCTAAGATTAAACAGCATTCTTATGTGCGGGTTTAGCTCCTCTAGGAGTTCACGTAGCACGCAACCTGGGACACCGTCAGGTCCCATAGAGGCTGTATTTTTAGCTTTGCTGAGGGCAGCTCTCACCTGGATATCTGAGATTTCAGGGAGTTTGCATTCAGCTGAGATATTTATTTTGTCTTCTGGGGGAGAGGGAGGGGAGAAATTTGCACTGAACCTGTCTGCCAGTATGTTGGCAATATCTGTGGGTTCAGTGTATTTTTTGCCATTATGAACTAACTCTGCGCATATCTGAGGGTTTCCGCCCAGGTTTCTAACATAACTGAAGAAGGCTTTGTGATTATCTTTAGTGTCCTTAGTGATTTTTCTCTCGAAGTTGGCCTTTGATGATTTTATTAGCAAACGTAGTTTTTTGCTAGTGCTGATCAGGGATGCCTTCCCTTTATGGGATTTTGCTCTGTCTTGCAGTAGCTTCCTTCTCTTGTTATAAAGTTTGTTTATGGCTGGGGTCCACCAGATAGGATGCCTGCCTTTGGTGGAAAGGGTCTTGGTTTTATTTGGGATTGCATGATCCATGCATTCTTGGAGATGCCCGTAGAAAGCATTTGTGAAGGATTCAGCAGTGTGGGATGTGGTTTCCACTGGCCCAGGGGGCTTGAAGGATACCATTTCAGTCCTAAGGAGTGTAAAGTTGGCTTTTGAGAAGTTTCTCACTGTGGTCTTTTGTGCTGGGGGTGGAGGTGGGATATGAATATCTAGGGTTATTAGTTTATAGTCTGATCTCACTAGTGAGAGGTATACTTCCGGTGTTGAGCATTTTGTCCCCATGTTTGTGATGATCAGGTCAAGTATATTATTTCCCCTTGTGGGGGAGGTGACTAGTTGTTCCATCGCATTTGAGTTGATGAATTCCAGGAACCTTTGGGCTAGGGTGTTGGGGCTTGAGTAATGCACACAGTCTATGTTTGGGTAGTTGAAGTCTCCCAATATGATGGTATTTGGTGAGACATTCATATCCTCCAGTGTCTTCAGGAAGGCTGAATGGAGTTCCTGAGATTGCGAGGGTAGTCTGTAGCATGCTGCAAGTTGTATAGCAGTTTTGCCTATGGTTAGTTGCACATGGATGGTCTCCGATGCTTTGTGCATTGCCACTAACCTGGAGGTGTGGGTGTCTTTAATGAATATGGACACTCCCCCTCCTTTTGGTTCGCCCAGGTTTTGGGGCCGAAATGCATGATACGAGGTATAACCTGGTAGGGCTGGGGTGCTCTCAGGAGCCTTAAACCAGGTTTCAGTTACTGCACAGACATCGATGCTCTCCATACTGAGGAGTGCTTCGAGAGCCTGCATCTTGAGATTTAGACTTCTGGTGTTGAGCAGCATTACCCTCAGTATTTTTCCTTTATTGTTTTCTAAGGTGGTGGGTTTGTCTTTTGAGCCTTGCCTAAAAAAGGCACTATGGGGTGGCAAGAGCCTTAGCCAATATCCGGAAGCCCAGTGGTGACAGGTGCAAGCCGTCCCTTGTGAAGCAGCGTGGCTTGTCCAGCATGTCATCCCAAGTAGACAGACATTGGATCCCCCTAGAATGACACCAGTAATTGAGCCAATTATTAAACCTGATCATCTTGTCTTTGTATTGTGGCATCATTCTTGGTGATGGCAAGATGCTGCTCAGGGTCAGGGTCATACCGGCCTGGGCTACATAATCAGAGAGCTCCTCTATGTCTCTTTTCATGTAGTCCAAAAAGGTACGTCTCAGGTCATTCACACTGGCATGGACAATGACGGAGTCATATTTGTACTTGCTTTGGAGTGACCTCATTGCTTGTGTTATGTGGCGGATCCTAGCTCCCAACAGGCAGCTCACCATTACCCTCTCTTTGTTCAGCCTGGTAAGCGGGACATCAGTGTGTCTGACTATAGAGTCACCTATTACTAGTGTATCAGGCATGGTGTTTCGCCTTAAGGGCTGTGATTGTTTGGCACACTGACTTTGTGTACTATGTGTTGCTTGTGCAGAGTTTTGAGGTGGTGTTTTCTTGGATGTCTGCTTTGGGAGCCTCTGTTGTTTCGGTAAGTTTTTTATTAGAGCCTCCGAGTATGTCTTTGTGTTACTATGTGTTTGGTTTGCAGTTGTGGTTGGTGTATGTGAGACTGGGTTTGTTGTGTGTGTGGTTACCTTCTCCTCCTGTCTGGTCTTGCTAGTCCTGTGTTGAGAGAGTTCAGCCTCCAGTTTGGCTATATAGTTGCATTTCTCACATGTGTTTGTGTTTGTTGGGAGGAGGAGAGGGTTGTCTGTGTACATGAGACAATTGCAACATTGTCTCAGGATTCCCAGATTAACCAGCTGAACTGGAGAGGACGTCAGTAATATACCACTAGACATGCCAGAATAATATAAGGGGGTGATGTGTAACTGGGTCAGAGAGAGGACTTTGAAGGGAAGTGGGTATTAGCACGGGTTGTAGGTGGATGTAGTGCTTACGTAAGTTTAAGGGTGCTTCACTTAAAAGAAGGTTTTAGGAGCAAGTGCTAGGCTTATGATAAAGCGAATAGGCTGATTTTGTTGAAAGTAGAGCTTTCTTAAGGGGAAAAATTGAAGTGCAGACTTGGCGGAGCCAGGAATAGTTTAAGCCTGTTTAACCGGAGCTGCGCTATGCGCACAATCGCGCAAAGCCACACAAACCCGGATTTTAAACAGGGAACTTCAAAAGAGCTGGAAATGGTCCAAAACGACCAATTACTACAAGCTCTTGTGCTGAGGTCACTCCTTCAGGGACAGATAGGCTGCTCAAGGCTCCCCACTCCCACTGGTGAGCAAAGAAACTTCCTTCTCTCCAAGTAAGGCAATGGACAACACAGGAACTACACCACAGTCCAGAATACAGTAAAGCCTGTATACTGGTCTAAACTAGTCGAGAAAGGCGGGAAAACAAGGACATTTTTTTGTTTTTTTTGCTTTTTAGGTTAAAAAGTACACAGAAATACAGGAAAAACAGTAAAAAATCACTTACACAGGCTAGCTCACTTTAGTGGGTAGCCTCAACAATTAAATTTAACAACAAACATTAGACCAAATGTAACTTTAAGTGCAGATAATGTACAATGTAAAAAACAGGTAATAAAGCAGTTTAAACTTGTTCAAAGTAAGAAAAGGAAGGTCTCTCAGGTAAAAACAGCAAAAAAAATACTTAGATCAGGAAAGTAGTCACTTTTCTCAGTTCTCTGCTGCTAGCACCACTCTGCAGGACCACGAGGAGCTGTTTCTGAGTAGTATAGCCAGAAAAAAACTCTCAGGGCGGATTTTAAACAGGGAACTTCAAAAGAGCTGGAAATGGTCCAAAACGACCAATTACTACAAGCTCTTGTGCTGAGGTCACTCCTTCAGGGACAGATAGGCTGCTCAAGGCTCCCCACTCCCACTGGTGAGCAAAGAAACTTTCTTCTATCCAAGTAAGGCAATGGACAACACAGGAACTACACCACAGTCCAGAATACAGTAAAGCCTGTATACTGGTCTAAACTAGTCGAGAAAGGCGGGAAAACAAGGATATTTTTTTTGTTTGTTTTTTAGGTTAAAAAGTACATAGAAATGCAGGAAAAACAGTAATAAATCACTTACACAGGCTAGCTCACTTTAGTGGGTAGCCTCAACAGTTAATTTTAACAACAAACTTTCGTCCAAATGTAACTTTAAGTGCAGATAATGTACAATGCAAAAAACAGGTAATAAAGCAGTTTAAACTTGTTCAAAGTAAGAAAAGGAAGGTCTCTCAGGTAAAACAGCAAAAAAATACTTAGATCAGGAAAGTAGTCGCTTTTCTCAGTTCTCTGCTGCTAGCACCACTCTGCAGGACCACGAGGAGCTGTTTCTGAGTAGTATAGCCAGAAAAAAATGCTCAGGGGTGGATTTTAAACAGGGAACTTCAAAAGAGCTGGAAATGGTCCAAAACGACCAATTACTACAAGCTCTTGTGCTGAGGTCACTCCTTCAGGGACAGATAGGCTGCTCAAGGCTCCCCACTCCCACTGGTGAGCAAAGAAACTTCCTTCTATCCAAGTAAGGCAATGGACAACACAGGAACTACACCACAGTCCAGAATACAGCAAAGCCTGTATACTGGTCTAAACTAGTCGAGAAAGGCAGGAAAACAAGGATATTTTTTTTTTTTTTTTTTTAGGTTAAAAAGTACACAGAAATGCAGGAAAAACAGTAATAAATCACTTACACAGGCTAGCTCACTTTAGTGGGTAGCCTCAACAGTTAAATTTAACAACAAACTTTCGACCAAATGTAACTTTAAGTGCAGATAATGTACAATGCAAAAACAGGTAATAAAGCAGTTTAAACTTGTTCAAAGTAAGAAAAGGAAGGTCTCTCAGGTAAAACAGCAAAAAAATACTTAGATCAGGAAAGTAGTCGCTTTTCTCAGTTCTCTGCTGCTAGCACCACTCTGCAGGACCACGAGGAGCTGTTTCTGAGTAGTATAGCCAGAAAAAAATGCTCAGGGGCGGATTTTAAACAGGGAACTTCAAAAGAGCTGGAAATGGTCCAAAACGACCAATTACTACAAGCTCTTGTGCTGAGGTCACTCCTTCAGGGACAGATAGGCTGCTCAAGGCTCCCCACTCCCACTGGTGAGCAAAGAAACTTCCTTCTATCCAAGTAAGGCAATGGACAACACAGGAACTACACCACAGTCCAGAATACAGTAAAGCCTGTATACTGGTCTAAACTAGTCGAGAAAGGTGGGAAAACAAGGATATTTTTTTTTTTGTTTTTTAGGTTAAAATGTACACAGAAATGCAGGAAAAACAGTAATAAATCACTTACACAGGCTAGCTCACTTTAGTGGGTAGCCTCAACAGTTAAATTTAACAACAAACTTTCGACCAAATGTAACTTTAAGTGCAGATAATGTACAATGCAAAAAACAGGTAATAAAGCAGTTTAAACTTGTTCAAAGTAAGAAAAGGAAGGTCTCTCAGGTAAAAACAGCAAAAAATACTTAGATCAGGAAAGTAGTCGCTTTTCTCAGTTCTCTGCTGCTAGCACCACTCTGCAGGACCACGAGGAGCTGTTTCTGAGTAGTATAGCCAGAAAAAACGCTCAGGGGCAGATTTTAAACAGGGAACTTCAAAAGAGCTGGAAATGGTCCAAAAGGACCAATTACTACAAGCTCTTGTGCTGAGGTCACTCCTTCAGGGACAGATAGGCTGCTCAAGGCTCCCCACTCCCACTGGTGAGCAAAGAAACTTTCTTCTATCCAAGTAAGGCAATGGACAACACAGGAACTACACCACAGTCCAGAATACAGCAAAGCCTGTATACTGGTCTAAACTAGTCGAGAAAGGCGGGAAAACAAGGATATTTTTTTTTTTTGTTGTTTAGGTTAAAACGTACACAAAAATGCAGGAAAAACAGTAATAAATCACTTACACAGGCTAGCTCACTTTAGTGGGTAGCCTCAACAGTTAAATTTAACAACAAACTTTCGACCAAATGTAACTTTAAGTGCAGATAATGTACAATGCAAAAAACAGGTAATAAAGCAGTTTAAACTTGTTCAAAGTAAGAAAAGGAAGGTCTCTCAGGTAAAAACAACAAAAAATTACTTAGATCAGGAAAGTAGTCGCTTTTCTCAGTTCTCTGCTGCTAGCACCACTCTGCAGGACCACGAGGAGCTGTTTCTGAGTAGTATAGCCAGAAAAAAACTCTCAGGGGCGGATTTTAAACAGGGAACTTCAAAAGAGCTGGAAATGGTCCAAAACGACCAATTACTACAAGCTCTTGTGCTGAGGTCACTCCTTCAGGGACAGATAGGCTGCTCAAGGCTCCCCACTCCCACTGGTGAGCAAAGAAACTTTCTTCTATCCAAGTAAGGCAATGGACAACACAGGAACTACACCACAGTCCAGAATACAGCAAAGCCTGTATACTGGTCTAAACTAGTCGAGAAAGGCGGGAAAACAAGGATATTTTTTTTTGTTTTTAGGTTAAAAAGTACATAGAAATGCAGGAAAAACAGTAATAAATCACTTACACAGGCTAGCTCACTTTAGTGGGTAGCCTCAACAGTTAATTTTAACAACAAACTTTCGTCCAAATGTAACTTTAAGTGCAGATAATGTACAATGCAAAAAACAGGTAATAAAGCAGTTTAAACTTGTTCAAAGTAAGAAAAGGAAGGTCTCTCAGGTAAAACAGCAAAAAATACTTAGATCAGGAAAGTAGTCGCTTTTCTCAGTTCTCTGCTGCTAGCACCACTCTGCAGGACCACGAGGAGCTGTTTCTGAGTAGTATAGCCAGAAAAAATGCTCAGGGGCGGATTTTAAACAGGGAACTTCAAAAGAGCTGGAAATGGTCCAAAATGACCAATTACTACAAGCTCTTGTGCTGAGGTCACTCCTTCAGGGACAGATAGGCTGCTCAAGGCTCCCCACTCCCACTGGTGAGCAAAGAAACTTCCTTCTATCCAAGTAAGGCAATGGACAACACAGGAACTACACCACAGTCCAGAATACAGCAAAGCCTGTATACTGGTCTAAACTAGTCGAGAAAGGCGGGAAAACAAGGATTTTTTTTTTTTGTTTTTAGGTTAAAAAGTACACAGAAATGCAGGAAAAACAGTAATAAATCACTTACACAGGCTAGCTCACTTTAGTGGGTAGCCTCAACAGTTAATTTTAACAACAAACTTTCGACCAAATGTAACTTTAAGTGCAGATAATGTACAATGCAAAAAACAGGTAATAAAGCAGTTTAAACTTGTTCAAAGTAAGAAAAGGAAGGTCTCTCAGGTAAAAACAGCAAAAAAATACTTAGATCAGGAAAGTAGTCGCTTTTCTCAGTTCTCTGCTGCTAGCACCACTCTGCAGGACCACGAGGAGCTGTTTCTGAGTAGTATAGCCAGAAAAAATGCTCAGGGGCGGATTTTAAACAGGGAACTTCAAAAGAGCTGGAAATGGTCCAAAAGGACCAATTACTACAAGCTCTTGTGCTGAGGTCACTCCTTCAGGGACAGATAGGCTGCTCAAGGCTCCCCACTCCCACTGGTGAGCAAAGAAACTTTCTTCTATCCAAGTAAGGCAATGGACAACACAGGAACTACACCACAGTCCAGAATACAGCAAAGCCTGTATACTGGTCTAAACTAGTCGAGAAAGGCGGGAAAACAAGGATATATATTTTTTTTTTTTAGGTTAAAAAGTACACAGAAATGCAGGAAAAACAGTAATAAATCACTTACACAGGCTAGCTCACTTTAGTGGGTAGCCTCAACAGTTAAATTTAACAACAAACTTTCGACCAAATGTAACTTTAAGTGCAGATAATGTACAATGCAAAAAACAGGTAATAAAGCAGTTTAAACTTGTTCAAAGTAAGAAAAGGAAGGTCTCTCAGGTAAAAACAGCAAAAAAATACTTAGATCAGGAAAGTAGTCGCTTTTCTCAGTTCTCTGCTGCTAGCACCACTCTGCAGGACCACGAGGAGCTGTTTCTGAGTAGTATAGCCAGAAAAAAATGCTCAGGGGCGGATTTTAAACAGGGAACTTCAAAAGAGCTGGAAATGGTCCAAAACGACCAATTACTACAAGCTCTTGTGCTGAGGTCACTCCTTCAGGGACAGATAGGCTGCTCAAGGCTCCCCACTCCCACTGGTGAGCAAAGAAACTTCCTTCTATCCAAGTAAGGCAATGGACAACACAGGAACTACACCACAGTCCAGAATACAGTAAAGCCTGTATACTGGTCTAAACTAGTTGAGAAAGGCGGGAAAACAAGGATTTTTTTTTTTTTTTTTTGTTTTTTAGGTTAAAAAGTACACAGAAATGCAGGAAAAACAGTAATAAATCACTTACACAGGCTAGCTCACTTTAGTGGGTAGCCTCAACAGTTAATTTTAACAACAAACATTCGACCAAATGTAACTTTAAGTGCAGATAATGTACAATGCAAAAAACAGGTAATAAAGCAGTTTAAACTTGTTCAAAGTAAGAAAAGGAAGGTCTCTCAGGTAAAACAGCAAAAAATACTTAGATCAGGAAAGTAGTCGCTTTTCTCAGTTCTCTGCTGCTAGCACCACTCTGCAGGACCACAAGGAGCTGTTTCTGAGTAGTATAGCCAGAAAAAAATGCTCAGGGGCGGATTTTAAACAGGGAACTTCAAAAGAGCTGGAAATGGTCCAAAATGACCAATTACTACAAGCTCTTGTGCTGAGGTCACTCCTTCAGGGACAGATAGGCGGCTCAAGGCTCCCCACTCCCACTGGTGAGCAAAGAAACTTCCTTCTCTCCAAATAAGGCAATGGACAACACAGGAACTACACCACAGTATAGAATACAGCAAAGCCTGTATACTGGTCTAAACTAGTCGAGAAAGGCGGGAAAACAAGGATATTTTTTTTGTTTGGTTTTTTAGGTTAAAAAGTACATAGAAATGCAGGAAAAACAGTAATAAATCACTTACACAGGCTAGCTCACTTTATTGGGTAGCCTCAACAGTTAATTTTAACAACAAACTTTTGTCCAAATGTAACTTTAAGTGCAGATAATGTACAATGCAAAAAAACAGGTAATAAAGCAGTTTAAACTTGTTCAAAGTAAGAAAAGGAAGGTTTCTCAGGTAAAAACAGCAAAAAAATACTTAGATCAGGAAAGTAGTCGCTTTTCTCAGTTCTCTGCTGCTAGCCCCACTCTGCAGGACCACGAGAAGCTGTTTCTAAATAGTATTGCCAAAACAAAACGCTCAGGGGCGGATTTTAAACAGGGAACTTCAAAAGAGCTGGAAATGGTCCAAAAGGACCAATTACTACAAGCTCTTGTGCTGAGGTCACTCCTTCAGGGACAGATAGGCTGCTCAAGGCTCCCCACTCCCACTGGTGAGCAAAGAAACTTTCTTCTATCCAAGTAAGGCAATGGACAACACAGGAACTACACCACAGTCCAGAATACAGCAAAGCCTGTATACTGGTCTAAACTAGTCTAGAAAGGCGGGAAAACAAGGATTTTTTTTTTTTTTTTTGGTTAAAAAGTACACAGAAATGCAGGAAAATAGTAATAAATCACTTACACAGGCTAGCGCACTTTAGTGGGTAGCCTCAACAGTTAAACTTAACAACAAACTTTCGACCAAATGTAACTTTAAGTGCAGATAATGTACAATGCAAAAAACAGGTAATAAAGCAGTTTAAACTTGTTCAAAGTAAGAAAAGGGAGGTCTCTCAGGTAAAAACAGCAAAAAAATACTTAGATCAGGAAAGTAGTCGCTTTTCTCAGTTCTCTGCTGCTAGCACCATTCTGCAGAGGAGTGCAATCTCTGAAAGACATATCTGTCTCTCCTGCATGTCCTGTTAATGTCGCAGGCTAGGTTAAGATCCCTACAGTAAGTGAATCTTGTCCCATGTGACTTGCAGATGTGCAGCATTTCCATTAAGGCAGGTCCGAGACTGCTTTGTAGGCCAGTCTGTCCATGTAGGTCATGTGTTGAAGGCCCTAAACTTTCTTGGTAAGAAACCTCTGAGGTTTCTTCAGCTGCTGCAGATGTCTGGTGAGGTGCATACAGAAGGGAGTGTTGTACTCTATTAGTGGTCTGATGAGGGATGACTACAGTGCAGTTATAATATCCTTAGCTCCGGATGTGATGCCCTTACTTATGAGATGTGCAACATCAAAAGCTTTCCTGACTACTGTGGACACATTGTGATCAAAGTTAAGGTTACTATCAACCTGTGTTCCTAAATCTCTCACCACAGTGTTTGAGTCAAGGGGCTTCTGTTGATATTGTAATTTGCAGGGATTTTCCCTTTGACAAAAGGGATGATAATGCATGTTTTTGCATTAAATTTAAGTCCATGGCTTTGACACCAATCAGTTATCTGTATAAGCCCTTTTTGTAGTATGTCAGCATCGTTGGGGGACTCAATGATTGTACCCAGTTTGCAGTCATCAGTGAACTTCGTAAGGCATAGGCCATCTCTTTTCACCTGGACTTCTGAGACATAGATTCCAAACAGTAGGGGGCCTAGCACAGATCCTTGTGGTACATATACCTTCTATTTAAGGGGTAAAATAAAACATTTCAGAGCTTTATTAGAAAAGCTCACCAGATTCTGCTACACTTTGCTGTGAGGGAAAGGTTGGTTGGCTTTTTATTTGTTGTATTTTGTATTAGTTTATTGCCTTTTTATATTTTGAGTGCTGTGAGTTGTTTTCTTTACCTTGTATTTTGCTTGTGTTCTGCTTTTAACTGCATATTAAAACTTCAAAAGACACCACAGCTCAGTCTCTCGTGAGTCAGGCAGAAATTTTTCCCCACTCCCTCACCCTGTCACTGTCGTGTTCTTAAATACCACTGTCTTTCTAGTTGCCCGCCTCTTATGTTAATTTGACCATATATCTCATTTCCTCACTGCTTTCACTGGCTTGTGTGAGTAAGCACAAAATTATCATTTTGGGAAATCACTCCCCTTCAACTATTTAAATTTATTGGCCATTCTACTGTATTCCATAGTACCAGAATACAAAAGTGATCACCCCCCTTTCAATCTATCTTGCTGTTTTAAAAATAGAGACTCTCCACTAAAACTTAACTTTTTAGACAGGTAAAACTTAAGTTACCTACTTTCACATCTAACTTCTCTAGTGCACACTGCAGTGTTTAGGGTAAACCATTTTTTTCCATCTTACCTTTAAGCATTCCTGTGACTAACACTTGCTCTAATGCCAGATGGAAAGCACTAGGAAGCCTTAAACTGATACAAGCATTCAACTCTCCTTATTAATAAGGAGAAATTAATCATAGGCACTAAACAGCCTATAATTGCAAAGTACCTTGCTAAGGTAAGGGAAAACAGCTCCTGTACTTTTTTAAAAAAAAGCACTAAACCAGGCATGTCCAAGGGTCAGCTTCCGGTAATTTTTCCTGTCCACCTGGTGAATCTGGGCATACTGGGGCAATGCAGCAATTGCCTCATGTACACAGACATCCCTCTCCTCCTACCACCCAACACTACAACCTGTGAGAGATGCACTTACATAGCCAAACTGGAAGCAAAGCTCTCTCCACCCAAGATTGTGCTAGACAGTCAAGAGGAGAAAGTTAACACCCGCACTACACCTCAAGCAACACATAGCCCTTCTAAACTCACACTACCAACACCCACACATAGCAACACTAAATCCACATATGCAGAGGCCCTTAACTGTAACCTGCCCAAGCAACAAGGACCTCAGAAGCTGAAACGCAAACACCAATCACAACCAAAGTGTCACATAGCTCACACCAGTGTGCCACCCAGCAACAGCCCCTAAGGCAAGACAACGTACCTAACACTTTAGTCATAGGTGACTATAGTCAGGCACACTGTTGTCCAACTCACCAGGCTGAACAAGGAGAAAATTACAGTCAGCTGCCTGTCGGGTGCAGGATCTGCCACATAACTCATGCACTCAAGTCACTCCACAACAAGTACAACTATGACTCTATGACTCTGTCATTGTCCATGTTGGAGTGAATGACTTGAGACGTACCTCCCTGGACTACATGAAAAGAGACATGGAAGAGCTCTTGGATCATGTGGCCCAGGCAGGTATGATCCTAGCCCTGAGTAGCATCCTGCCTTCGCCCAGAATGATACCACAATATAAGGACAAAATGATTGACTTCAACAATTGGCTAAGCTTCTGGTGTCATTCAAAGGGGAATCAGTATCTGTCTGCCTGGGATGACATGATCGACAGACCACAATGCTTTGCCAGAGATGGTCTGCACCTGTCGCCCCTGGGATTCAAGTTACTGGCTAAGGCTCTTGTCACCCATATAGGGCATTTTTTAGGCAAAGTTCAAAGGACAAAACCACCACTGTAACAGTTACAAGCATGCAAAATCTGAAGGTAATGCTACTCAATGCTAGAAGTCTAAACCTCAAAATGCACTCTCTCGAGGCACTCCTAAAAATGGAGAACATCGATATCTGTGCAGTAACTGAGACCTGATTCAAGGCTCTAGAGAGCACCCCTGCAATACCAGGCTACAACTCTTACCACACTTTTCGGCCACCAAACCAGGATCGAAACACTAAAGGTGGAGGAGTGTCCATATTCACCAAGGATATTCACACGACCAGGTTAGTTGCCCAACACAATGCATCTGAAATTCTCCAGGTGCAACTAACACTAGGTAAGACTGCAATCCAAATTGTAGCTTGCTACAGATCCCCCACCATGCCCCAAGATTCTCACTACACCTTTCTAAACATACTGGAAAATATTAATATACAACCAAACACCATAATACTGGCTGATTTCAACTACCCTGACATTAACTGGGAAAACTACTCGTGTACCAACACCTTTGCCCAACGGTTCTTGGAATTCATAAATTCTAATGCCCGGGATCAACTAATTCATAGTCCCACCAGGGGCTCCAATATCCTAGACCTGGTCATTATCAACATGGGAAATCAATGCTCCATACCTATGGTAACCCCCTCATTGGTCAGGTCAGACCATAAGCTAATCACCCTTAACATCCACATCCCACCCCCACCCCCCAGTAAGGAAACCTCCATAAAAAACTTCTCCAAAGCCAACTTCATGCTACTCGAGTCAGAAGTGACAAACTTCATGACACCCATGCAGACAGGAACTGAAAGGTCGACTGCTGAATCCTACACTAAGGCACTGTATATCAGCGTTTTGCATCCTGTACCTTGTAGTAGATACATGCTTCCGATACCTGTTTAAAACTGTGCTGCCTGCCTCTTCTGGGCTATACTGGGTATAGTATTGGTTATTTATACTTCCATGGTTACTTATTTAACCCTCTGCCCTCCTAAATTGAGCTATTTATATTTGGTTTAGGGCTTATGTACAGCTACCTGTTTACTTTAACAGACAGCTCAATTTAAACTCTCGGACGGACCCAGTGCTTTACTATCCTTGCCTAGCATAGTTTATATTAGCCCACTGGTACTAGGTAACAACTTAGACAGCGTAGTCTATCATTAATGTATTATCCACGATGTTTTCCTAAGATGGGCCAACCCTGCTAGCGTTTTCACAGTACCCTAACTATACTGTTAAAAGAACGCTGTACTGCTCAACTATAGTGTCAGAAGAACGCTGCTCTGCTTATTAGGAATTGCTTTTAATTGATGTTTTTTGCAGCACCTTACCTATTCTGTTAAAAGAACGCTGCACTGCTCAACTATAGTATTAGAAGAACGCTGCTAGGAATTCTTTTTAGTTGATTTCTATCTGCTTTCTGCATCCTGTGCCTTTAGCTGTTATATATGTTACAAACCTCAAACCCTGACCTGTCTAGTATTAAGCGTTAACTGAATAAGGTGTTCATTTGATTATTAAATGATCCTTGGTGCTTTCCTAGGATTACAAAGGCCAGTATAGCTCGTAGTAAACGCGCTTACATACTGTTAAACCTAAATGCTCTAGTTTGAGGCATCCGACTGTTAGAACTCAGCGACAACTTGTTTTGGCGTTCTCTCAGCTTTGAAAAGGCCAATACAGCTCACGCTTTATTTTTAGCTGCTAATTGAAGCCTTTTAACCTATCTTGTTTTTGAGACAACTGATTTATAGCATTGTTGGGTTTGTATTCTGACCCACAGCGTCTCAGACATTAGCTATAGTTGAAACGCTTATTAGATTTAAACCCATCTAATGCATATACACCCCGAGGGGTCACTTTTTCTTCCTCTTTTCCCAGTTACTAGGCGATGCATAGTACTCTGCTTAGTATTGTGTTATGTCTGTAATATTACACTGTAACAAACTGTGTTGTACTGAGTTAAGCCTGTAACTTTGTATCGCAACAACCAGTAGAAATGGTTGTGTTCCAGGTTATTCCTTTATGTGGACAGTTCAAAGTTTGTATTTTGGCGCCTTTTGTTTGTTAAGTCTTTGAACAAAGTTGTCGACTGCATTATTATTCAATACTTTTCCTACTTTACTGTAATACGGTGTTTCTAATTAGACAACTGTCAAGCAATTTATAGCTGTTTCATTTTATGAGTGTATACTTTGCTGGTGTACAGCCGACAATTGAAGATGACTCCTGTATAACAAATTGTGCCTCTACCTATCTTCTAGGATTTACATACAAAGTATAACCTGTTTTGCTTACTTCTGTAGTATAACTCTTCTTGAAGCTGATAATTGTTGTTTGCATATTGCTATTTTTTAGAGTATTAAGGTTTACATATCCTTTTTTCCACTCTTTACACTCTCACTCTCTTTCCTAGATTTTAACTACCCCTCTAACGGGACCCAGCTAAAATACATAACAGAAGCTTGGCCCTCTATGAAGACCTGAACTGCCCAAACGTATCCTATTTACCAGACTTTGTTTGGGAAACAAGTAATATTACAAAGAAAGACTGACTAAGTATGTTTTAACTATATATATGTCCCTGTATATTCGAAGTGTGTTCCTAGCCTAACTACCTGCCCAGGCCTACCAGCAGCCAGCAACTCTCCCTATATCGTACTGCCCAGACCCTTATTCCTACTCTGCTATCTTTATCACTTGCATTTCTGCCTATCCTTCTTTGACTTCTAATATATTTCCCACTGCTTCTCCCATAACCTTACCTTCTCTTCTCACTCTTTGCCAAACCTATTGTTTTCAGCCTTCTACTGTATCTACTCTCTAACATAGTCCCTATCCCCCTCCCTTGCCATCTCTATCCTGACCTTAACCTGCCTACTACAGCTTTGCCTATTATCACCTTACCTCCTAACATTATTCTACCAGTTCTAACTTACCTGCTGTTTTTACACTTGACTGATTGTTTCCTCAATTTCAGACTCCTCTGGCTGACCGCGCTCCGTTAAGCTTCGGGCTCACTCCGCTCCCTCCCTACCCCAATTCCCACCCACCCCCAGGGGTCCTACACTTATAGCCCCATAGACACACCCCTACCCTATTCTTCCAATCCTCCTCCCTCCCTCCCCTGAACACACCCCTACTCTAAATTTCCAACCCCCCCTCCTCCCTCAACCACCCTTACCCCTTCTCAATCTCACACTCACAGTGAATTCTCTCTATTTTCAAACTCTACTTCCTTCACTCATACCACCTTACTGTACTCTATTTACACTAAAATCTAGCTGTTTCTTGGTACCCTGGTCTCTGTTATACCCCTATTCCTCTGTTATCTTTCTTATATTCTTCCATACTTCTCCCTTCCATACTTCTCCCTTACTATAACAACACCTTTCTACTCCACCCTCTCTTACCTCTCTTTACCTTTCATAGATACACATACTTCCACTATGTCTCCACTCAAGTCATCCCACATTTTACTTTCCACACTATTAGTTACCACCCTATGCTCAATATACCTTCTATCCCTCTATGAGAAACCACTACATGTCCAACCTTTCAATCGATATAAACAAACTACAATATATCTAAATCCTCTAAATTCCTATCCATATATTTCTTCTACACCTAGCTATCAACCACCTAGATTCCACCGACTATCACACCTAAAATACAATTTGTCTTTAGACTACAAAACTAAACTTCTAACCTTTCTAAAATGTAAACACACTATGAAACCTAGCAATCTTAACCTTCAATCTGGAGATATCCACCTAACCCTGGTCCAACTTTCCACACTCTAATGACTATACCCAAACTCAATAACACCTTCCTAATAGGACATCTTAATACCCAAAGCATAAACAACAAAATACCTTACATGCATTCCCTCCTACAGATACATTCATTTGACATTCTTTGCATCTCTGAGACATGGCTAAAGCCCTCCACTAAAGACACTGAGATTACTCCCCAAGGTTATAATATCATAAGACTTGACCGTCCCAACCGTAAAGGTGGTGGAGTTGCAATTCTTCATAAAAATCATCTAAATATTACTACCCTTCCTGCCTTTCCTACACAAGATAACAAAATAGAAGCTATCATTTCAAAACTACAATTAAACTCCAAAAAATCCATCTATATTATATGCATGTACCTACCACCTGGTAATAACATACCAATCCTCGAAAATTACCTTAGCTGGATATCTATCACATATCCCCAAGAAACCATCATACTAGGTGACCTGAATATAGACTGGAATAGCATTACTGCTGATAATCCTTCTTCTCATATCAACCTCCATGGTTTTATCCAAACTATAACCTCTACTACAAGGCTCAACAAACACAGTAATAGAGAAAGCATTCTAGACTGGATTCTTATAAATAAAGTCAAAGATAACTACAAAGTAGGAATTTTACCTGATGATGTAAGTGATCACTCCTTAACATTCATAACAAGGGATAAGGCTGATTGCATAAACTCATGCATCACAAGACATGTACGCACCATCAAACACTTCAATCCAGAATTGTTCCAGTCTGAACTTACTGCATGTAATTGGAACCCATTAAAAACACTCCCTCTTGAAAATGCAGTAATGTACTTTAACTCTACTTTTTATCTATCCTTGACTTGCATGCTCTGAACGTAGCATTAGAACTAAATCCAATGCTGCCCCCTGGCTCTCCCATGAAACCAAACAACTTATTCTCACTAGAAATAAAGTCTGGGCCACATGGAGATCACATAGAAAAAACCCTGATCTTCTTCACTTCCGCCAGCTTAGAAATCTAACCAAAAAAGCTATACTAGCTGATAAAAAGAAATTCTACTTCAATCTGCAAGAAACCCATCTTAATAATTCAAAACTTTTCTGGTCTTCAGTTACTAGACTTCTTTCCCCAGGACATTCAAAAACACCTTCCCCACTTAATTCTGATCCTGATACCCCCCAAAAAACTGCAGATGCTTTCAATTGTTTCTTCACTGAAACTATACAAACTCTTGCTAATCAATTAAACACTAATAACTCACACCCAACATGTAACCTCATGAACTCCTCCTCTAAATTCTCTCTACATCCCATCTCTACATCTTACATATACAGACTCCTTCTTAAGCTAAAACCTTGTACCCCCTCTGGACAAGTTACCTTCACTCTTTCTACAAAAGCTGCCAAGGCTATCGTGATATCCTATTTCTATTCTCATTAATAGGACAATCAAAGAAGGTATCATCCCTGATATATGGAAGGTCTCCACATTATCCCACTCCATAAAGGTGGTAACTCCATTGACTACTCTAACTTTAGACCTATTGCTCTCCTCTCTCCTTGGCCAAAATAATGGAGAAATGTATACACCATCAGCTTGTACAACACCTCTCTCTCCACAACATCATAGCAAACAGTCAACATGGATTCAGACCTAATCACAGTACTACTACTGCCCTTCTCTCCTTTGTTGACACTATTAACCTGAACCGTAACAACAACCTACTCTCTTCTGCCATCTTCATAGACCTCTCCAAAGCATTCGATATGGTTAACCACTCCTTATTAATCAAAACTCTAGAATCACTATCTTTTGACATCCCTGCCATTAGATTGTTTTCTTCTTATCTCACTAACAGGAAACAGGCTGTTCTCTGGAATAACCACATCTCTTCTCTTCTGCCAGTTTCTATTGGAGTTCCACAAGGCTCTATTCTTGGCCCTCTTCTTTTCCCTCTTCATAAATGATCTCCAAAACATAATCCCCAAGCTACTTGCATTCAATATGCAGATGATTCTACCCTCATCTGCTCTGCATCCTCTACCTCAGAACTTAGATCTCTTACTCAAAATGTCTTTAACACCGTCGAGACATGGTTTTCTAGTCGATTTCTCCTACTAAATGCTAAGAAAACTAAACTCCTCCTCTTTACTCCTACCTCCAGAACCACCCCTTTAAACTTCACTATCTCTTCTAACAATGCAACTATCATCTCTCCTGACTCTACTACTAAACTGTTAGGTATTACAATTGATAATAATCTCTCTTTCAACCAACACATTAACAACACCATTAAACTTGTCAATAGGAAAATAGGATCTCTATATCGGATTAGACCTTTCCTAACTCCCTCCTCTAGGACTAGGATCGCTCACTCCCATCTTCTTTCCTCTCTTCTCTATGCTTGTCCCATTTTCACCAACCTCAACAAAAACAACCTTACCAAACTTTCTACCAGCTATAATAACATTGCTCGCTTCGCTACAGGTAACCCCTACAGAACACACCACTGTCTCAACCTGAAACTACTAGGCTGGCCAGAATTCCAAAACTATCTTGCAACCCAACAACTCACTATTGCCCATAAAATTCTGTACCATCCAACAAACACCCCTATACTCTCTCAACTCATTATCCCCTACAATAATCTTAGCTCTCTCCGCTCCTCCAGCAAACTATTGGCTAATTCCACAAAATCTAATAACACCGCTGGCAACTCCCTTTTCACAAATTCAGTAGGTAGAAAATGGAACCAACTTCCTAGTAACATAACAACCATTGCATCATTACCTCTTTTCAAACTAAACATCAAACTTCACTTCCAAAACCACTGGCTGTGCACATGTAGTAAACCTGATTAATCCTTCACTACTCAGACTCTACTTCATTACTGTCTCCTATGTTAAACTTTTCCACGATCCAACTGGCTTTCCTCCTCTTTTGCCACTTGTTTTCCTATTATTCCTTGCTTATAGACTGGCTTCTAGCTCTCTTTGCTTGCTAACTATCTTACTTGCTGTCCTTCCCTCAACCTGCCTCTTCTTATTACTCATATTCTTAGCTCTCTTTCTCACACTTACTTTCCTATTATTATCTCTCAAAGTACTTTATAACTTAATATGATGTCTTTGAGTTTAACTGTGTGAAGTAGTATTTAATTATTTTTTTAGTTATCTTTATCAGTCTTAGTATAGTATAATTTATTTAAGTATTTTTTTTTGTTACTGTCACTATGTGAGTCAGTATTAAGCTCACTAGTAATAATGAGTAACTGTAGAGTTGTTAGTTTCTGTCTCTTAAAACTTTTCTTAAACTCTAGTATGTTTGCCTTAAGTGTATTCTCTGTGGAGCTTTTCTCCCCGGGCCTCTACTGAAAATGGAAATATCTCCAGTTAGACTAGCCCGGTCAACAAATGTAAAATAAATAAAATAAAATAAACTGTATGAGCACATCCACTCATGCATGAATCGTGCCATCCCAAATAAAACCAAGATGCTCTTCTCCAAAAAAAGGAAGCCAATCTGGTGGTCCCCTGCCATAAGCAAACTTTACAACAAAAGGAAGCAACTGTTGCAGAAAAGAGGAAAATCCCAGGATGCAAAAACTTCCTTACCAGCTCAGTACGAAGCTGAGTTCCCTCATAAAATCCTCCAAAGCTAGTTACAAAAATAAAATTGCCAAAGATTCCAAAGACAACCACAAGGCATTCTATAAGTATGTCAAGAATTTAAATGGCAATGCTCAGATCTACTCTGAGCTAAAACAGAATGGCATTAAATATACTGATCCCAAGGATATTGTCAATATCCTGGCAGATCGATTCAGTGTCAACTTCACCCCCCTCTCACCCCCTAAATGGCCCATCTCAGTACTGGAAGATTGCCAAATTTCAGTAATAACGGCCACACAAGTAAAAAACGCACTCTCCAAAGCTAAGAATACAGCATCCATGGGACCAGATGACATCCTGAGCTGTGTACTACATGAACTACAAAATGAACTGGCACCTCACCTAAGTGTCATGTTTAATCATGCCCTCACCTTAGGCTTCATGCCCACTGAGTGGCGCACAGCTACAGTTATCCCACTCCACAAGGGGGGGATCCACATTGGATCCCGGGAACTACTGCCCCATTAGTCTGACAAGCCTGATCTGCAAGGCCATGGAACGTATTATCATGGAACTTATAAACAAAGACATTGGCGACCTTCAAACACTGGACCCCACCCAGTTTGGGTTCGTGAAGGGCCGATCTTGTCTTCTGAACCTGACTGACTTCTTCAAATCAGTCTCCAGAGCCGTGGACAAGGGTAAGGCAGTCCACACAGCCTATCTGGACCTAGCCAAGGTTTTTGACACCATCCCCCACTTTGGAATCACAGATAAACTTACTAAGCTGGGCATTAATCCCTACGTCACTCGATGGGTTGCCAACTGGCTTACTAACAGAACCCACACTGTAAAAGTAGCTGACTCCAAATCCAGCTCCAGACAAGTGACAAATGGAGTACCTCAGGGTTCAGTCCTGGGACCTCTCTTGTTTGGCATCTACTTCTCTGGAGTACAGTCCAACACTAAGGGACTCTGGCTAACAAAGTTCGCAGATGACTGCAAACTGGGAGCCATTATTGAATCCCCAAATTATGTCGATATTCTACAAAAGGGCCTTACAGAAACAGATGCTTGGTGCCAGAGCCATGGGCTCAAGCTCAATGCCAAGAAATGTATAGTTATCCCCTTTGGGGAAAAAACATGTACCCATGAATTACCACATAGGTGGCAGTACACTAAACACCGAAAGTGTGATAAGAGACTTCGGGACACAGGTGGACAGTTGTCTCACCTTCAATAACCACATTGCCACAACAGTCAGGAAATCCTTCTATGTGGCACACCTCATCACTAAGAGCTTTTCATCCAGAAAAAAGGAGGTCATTGTCCCACTGTACTCATCCCTCATTAGACCCATTATAGAATACAACGCCCCATTTGGTATATACCTCTGAGGACATCTGCAACAACTGGAAAAGCCGCAGAAATACCTCACTAAAAGAATCACAGGCCTAAAGCAGATGCCCTATGCTGACCTCCTTAAAAAATTCCGGCTATACTCTGTTGCATATCGTCTACTCTGAGGTGATCTCTGCTTAACATACAAGGCCATGTCAAACCCAGAGCTGTTGGACATGCTACACTTAAAGAAATCCCAATCCCTCAGAGCCACACGCTCTAGGTATCTAAACCTTGTCATCACAATAAACAAAACATGCTGGAGGGACAGGTTCCTGACCTAGAAACTCCCCAGACTCTGAAATAGACTGCCCATACATGTCAAGCAGAGACCCTTTTTGGCCCTCTTCAATAGGAACCTTGATGATTGGATGGGAGAAAGGAAACTCACCCCAGGGATCATGTCATTTGCCCTGCTAGACAGGGGTCCAGGGAAGTAAATAGTGTGGGAAGAAATAGCCAGGGAATTGTTATGGCTAGGCTTGTATAGGCCCTAGGGCTGATAGCCTAGTACCAACCTATGAACCTATAGTAACTACAAAGCCCATGTTTTCTTGTCCGTTCCCTTCTTTTAAGGCTGCTTATATTCTTTATATGCTTCCATGTTGTTCACCTATTGTTTTGCCCAGTCCAATGTTCATATTCTCATTCCAATCTGGTCTCAATATTTTCCCTTGCACCCCCCCAACCTCTTCTCACTCATCTCCACTGGCTTATTTCTGTCCCACTTTACAACTTTTGAGCATTTTATCTGAATTTTAATTTAATTTAATTTTATTCTTCTACTAGTCTCATTTTTGTATCCCTCTTTTGTTATTGACAGAACCGGTACTTTGTATTTATTTTTACTTCCATCCCTACTAGGGATGCTAGGGCCCTAAAGTTTAGTTTCATTCAAACAGAAGGAGTACCTGGTCATCGTTTTAATTAATGATCCTATTGTCCTGCATATGCCGTACTGTGGTGTTTATTTACAGAGCTAAAATAGTGACTCCTCTCATATTACCATTGGACTGCCAAATTTTCTTTAAGCCTTGTACATAAAGCCACCCAGTCCTTCACTTGGATGTTTTCCATTCATGTCTTAATCACGTTCAGAGCTAGCCCAGAGGACGTACAGTAAATATTTTGAATTTCCTCTTGAATGATTAAAACAGCAGTTTAGCAGTCTAAATCTATCTTCTTTTTTCCTTTCTCAATGCCCACCCTGCCCTTTCTCCAGTGTTTATTATTGCTTGTTCTACCTCCGTCTTTAACCTGATTTATTCATCGCTGAATTGTTATCAACCACAAGCTACACCATGGAGTGATTGCTCACACTGTCCCTGATTTTTAAAAAAATAGTTATAATTCTGTTCTCATATTAACTTTTTACTAAGAGGATTTGGACTTTATGTTCACATAAGGTGCAAACTGCATTATTTTTAATATTAGAACTCCTTAACTGTTAACAAGGGCTCACAGTTGATGTAAGAAACATGACTCCTGCAAATTAGGTCATTTACACGGGTTGTATTCTGTATTTAAATAACTGGTGTAATGTGCTTTTCTTTACATTTAGGGAAGTTTTATTTCGCCTAATTATTTAACCTTATACTGAATGCCAGTATTTGGTGCCATTTGTTTTAAGACCTTTTACATTACTGTCAATCAAATCTGTTACTTTACTGTCAATCAAACCTGAACCAATGATGATGCAACTCTTACACGCCCACAATCTGATGTATTTGTGTAACCACTTCTTCTTCTTCTTCTTTCGGCTTTTCCCTGTTAGGGGTCACCACAGCAGATCACCTGTCCGCTCATGATTGGCAGTGGAGTTTTACGGTGTCGAGTTGCCAGCTCGGCGCCCAACCTTCCACAGAAGGCACACACACGCACACGCACACACTCACACCTAGGGCCAATTTGGAATGCCCAATCCATCTACAGCATGTCTTTAGAATGTGGGAGGAAACCAGAGCACCCGGAGGAAACCCACACGACCACAGGGATACCACAAATGCCCAATATTTCATTACTGAGCAACACTTATCTGCCTGAATGGTTTGTTTTTTAGCTAAAATAAATAAGACTAAACTCTGCTAAACTCATGTATGTTTTTTCCAATCTCAGATTGCTTTTAAATACTTAATGAGATATTTACTTAATCCATGGGTATGAACCTTGCACAAACCCGAGTCTATTTTCTGGATGGATGTTGGTAGCTGTGACTAAGAAGACTGCACTATAGCAAGCTTGTATTTTTTTCTGTTCTTGGATTGCTTTCTGTTGTTCTTGTATTATTTTCAACTTAATGCAATATTTTATACTATCCATGGGTAACAGTTTTCTGGCTTTATATTGGTAGCTGGCAGCTGCGATTAAGAAGACTGTATGATAACAGGCTTGTGTATATTTTTTCTGGTCTTGATTTGTTTTCTACTACTTAATGAGATATTTTACAGTATCCATGGGTAAGAACTTTTGGATATTACTCAGTTCAATTGCCTTATTTGACTATTTGCAGAATCCTCGAGGGAGATCTCTAGACACATGAATTAAGTGATACACTAAGGGCAAGCTACTGAGGCTAGGTAGGTATCGTGTTTTAATCTTGGTTTATTGCTTTTAGGTATGAGCCATAGATGTGTTTACTGTGTACCAACTTATAAACAAAGGTATGGGATTGAGGTCCAAGGTGGTAATTGTTCTACTATATTCGGCATTCTTCAGACGTATCTGTGAGTGCAATGCCCCCTTTGGTATGTACTTAACCAGGCACATCCAAGAAGTGGAACATCCACAGAGGTTCCTCACTGAAAGAATACAGGGTGTAAGTAATATGTTCTATGCAGATGGCCTTAATGCCCTATCCCTGTATTCTGTCTCCTACAGACTGTTGAGGAGAGATCTATGCCTGGCATATAGGACATTGTCAGACCCCACTTTGATGGATCTCTTGCATATCCACAAAAATAACAGCACCAGAATTACCTGTTCTAAAGACTTAAACCTTGTCTGTGATATAAATAAGACCTGCTGGAAAGACAGGTATGTATCCCAGAGACTACCCCTTCTCTGGAACAGGCTCCCCATTCATGTGAAGCAGAGTTTCTCCCTAATCCAATTCAAGTGTAACTTGGACAATTGGATGGGGAACTGGAAATTCTTCCCTAGTTTGGCACCTGTGTCTCTAATGGACAGAGGTGACTTGTAAATGGTTCATCTCCTAGGCCCCTGCTTGTAAATGTTTCATCTCCCAAGCCCCTGGTTACACTTATCAAGGGTACCAGAACTTGTCAGATATTTGAGATGCATAGCTAGACTTAAAAATGCCCCTTTTGTCTTTAGCCTAGTACATATCTATGAACCTATGGAAATATATGCATCTTTCAAAACATTTGCCTAAAAGTGAGGTCAAGCTTATTGGATTATAGCTAGAGATAACATTGTGTGCACCTCTCTTGTATATTGGCATGGCATGGGGTGACTTCTGATTGTCCTTATTAAGTGGTCCTTAAGACTGCTAATAAGAGTCTGGTATTAAGTCAGGTCCAATTGAGCTGTTCTTTTTGGCACTACATAGGGCAGATTTAATCATTTCTTCAAACAACTTAGGACATATTGCTGAAGACTTGTCAGCAATTAAAATACCCACCAAAGAAATGCTCATTGTAGTTATTAATTATGCAAAATAAATATTCAGTAGTTCAGCAGTATCCTTATTGTCACTAATGAGAACACACTCATTCAATACAGGACCTGTTCTAGTATGTGCATTTGTAACACTTTCAGCATAATTACAAAATTCCTTTTGGTCAAGATGCTTTGCCAGGGTTCCTATCACATAGTCGAACTTTTACAAGTTTGAACCTCATATGGTCGAGACCATAAGTTTGAATTTGTAAAAGTTCGAGCGTTTCAATGGAAATCCCCATAAGCAGAGATTTCCATTTTGTTCAGTAGGGTGCGATCTTGGAGTTGGCATATTTAAGTAGCGGGGGTGTGGGGGTGCAGAGGGGCTTACCCCCTGCTTAAAACAGTTTATTTTGTTTTCTGTTGTTTTTTATTTTTTACGCATAGTTGAAGTTTTGTAACTTCGAACATAATGGTTCGAACATTACGTGTTCGAAGTTATAAGACTTCGACTATGTGATATAGACTTGCTTTGTCAGTGAATCCTCATATACAGTTTTAGAAGTTCTGATAGATGTCTTAAGTTTTGTATATATTTTATTTAATGATCTCTTAGCACTACTACAGCCATACATTTGCATAAACTGTACTTTCTTTTCTTTTTAATAGTTTAATTTCTTTTTCCACCGAAGAGACTTAACATCCTTTGGGCTAACATTTTTTTAAGAATTCACAATTATCTGAAACGTTGTTTCAGAAAAAGCCTATAAAGATGAAAAATTGTGTTGAAAGTCAAAATTCCTTTGTAATTTGTGTATGCTACGAATCGAGCGGTGTTTCATAAAACTGTTACAATTGTTAACTAATTGTTACAATGTTACAATAATAGGTGGATGAATTTATGGTCAATTCTGCAAAAGAGTGGTCTGAACTGCATAGTGGAGGGAGGGTTCTTATATAATGAATGCTACAATTAATTTATGAAAGCAATAAATCCAAAGTAGCATTTATTTTTGTTGGAAACTCTGATGTGTGTTAAGTTTCATGATGATTTCAAATCATACAATTCACATTCTAATGGAAAATGACACTGACCAAACCTCCAATCAATATTTGAAAAATTAAAATTCCCCAAAAATATCAGGGTCTTCATGTTCCATTTGCTTTCAACAAATTTTAATTACGAAGTTAACTACTCCCAGTTAAATTTTAGGGCTGTGATAACTACATAATGTATTTCAACTGTCTGTATTAGAAATAGCAGGTCATACAGTAGCAGGAGACCCCATTTATGGATAAGCCCATAATAATTAAAAAATTACTGAAAAAAATATTGGAGGGCTCCTAGAGGGTGGCCCCAGAACTGATAATGAATTATAACCATGGGGCTATCTTCAGTCCATAATTATAAACACATACTTATCTTCAGTCCATGTACACAACCTGTACTCATTTGTGATTATAAACATTCCTGTTTGACAACTTGAGGCTCAGGAAGCCCATTTTGCAGCCATACAGAGACAGTAAAGGTGCCTGATGGAAACATGTCATAACTCTGACCATTAGAAGGATGGAAAGAAAGTTCCTGCTTCTCTAATCCAGTTAGATTATGATGATTAAAAAAAATGAGAGGTAAAAAGGGGGGAGGGGACAACAGACTGATTAATGTGCTGGGAGCGAAAGAGAAAAAGGCAAAGACATAAGTTGCTTAAATTGGACAGTGAGGGGACCTGGTAGGTAAGAGAAAGACTGAGAAAAGTAAAAAGCAGGAAGGAAAACTGACAACATCAACAAGGAGCAAAGTGCACAGCAAGACCTATTTTGACTGAGTGTGTGTGTGCGTGTGCGTGTGCGTGTGTATGTGTGTGTGTGTGTGTGTGTGTGCGTGTGCATGTGTGGGTGTGTGTGTATGTGTGTGTGTGCGTGTGTGTGTGTGTGTGTGTGTGTGTGTGTGTGTGTGTGTGTGTGTGTGTGTGTGTGTGTGTGTGTGTGTGTGCGTGTGTGTGTGTGTGTGTGTATACATGTGTGTGTTTGTCCACTCGTGATGCATACTTTTGTGCTGCAGGAGTTACGAATACTTCTAATGAACTTCTACAATGTTTTGATGGAAATGATTTCTGAGAATGAAAACTGGTTGCCTGGAAACTGTATCTGTGCAGTGCCTTTTGCTGGTTAAATTCCTTTGACAGGTACATGGCCTTGTTAAAAAAATACAGGAGGCAAATAAAGTCTACATCTGGAGTCAAATACTGTTGTCTGTCACAAACAGCATGTTTATTTGGGAGACTGTGAGTGTACGTCTCAGAAAGAAGGAAAGAAAAAGGAAGGAAGAAAGAAAATGACTTAGTTTAGATGATAGATAATAAAAAGGTCAAGCAGTGCTATATATTTGCAGGGAAATGATGCAGGTGTTGCTAACAGTAAAAGGAAAGCTGCTGCTAACAGAACAGTTTTTAGGGCAACCAGAGACAGCTGTGTCTTGAGTAAAGCACTTTATAGCTTAAGTGATTCCTCGCCTGGTTCTGGCATCCACCTGGTAACCCTTGCCCTGCACCAACGACTGTGTGATGTGCTGTGCAATGGTGTCATTCTCAGTGCTAGTTTCTCAATGCTGGGATAAAACAATGAGCTGATGTTGAAAGCTGTTGCATTGTGAGCTGTCAACCTTGGACCCATTTCAACAGGTAAGCAAGTGAACTGCATTCTTAAAACCTGTGCATGACCTATATTTAAGATTAAATGAGTAAGGAGCCTACCAGGAATGAGGCAGTCCTTTCCAGCCATATCAATTTCACTAAATGTAAAGGGGCACAATGATTTTCTAACATTTGCAAGAAAAGCCAACTCATTGAAACAGCTCTGAGGGAGACTTTTATTTAACTCCAAAGTGCAGTGTCTCTGGGGATGATTATATTTAATGGGGGAGTTCAGGATCCCAAGCTCCCTGCTGCTTATGAAAGGTGGTGACTGTGCCTTAAAAGTATGTATTTAAAACTTAAGTTATCAGGCTTTTGATAATTTTTTTTATCAAACATGCAGTCAATGCACACATTTTCATAAAAGAGACAGGAATCCTTCTACCCTAGAAGGTAAAACTATTTTTAAGCTGGTTCATGCTAATTAAATGAGTCACTTCTGCAGAAGAAAGTTGTTGTAGGCCAGCAGAGCCATGAATGCATAAATCTGTACAGTATCCACTATTGACAAAGCATGAGTCTTTTTAGGACAGATGGATGTAATTCAGTCTTTCTAATTTGAACATAGAACAGTTAGCTGCAGAACAGCAATGCACTGTAATGGACAGACAGACAGTGTCAGTCCATCTTGTTAAAGGACATAGTTATGGTACATTTGTGGGATACACGCAATGAGATGCCTGTACTATGCATTGTCCAATATGTTATTTTTGTATACATTGATAAATAAATATGTTCAGTTTCAAATCCTTTTAGCTCACGAAAGGCAGTTTACTCAGCTGAGGTCAGTAATACCCTACTGAGCTGAGAGCTTTGGTATGATGACCATACAAGATATTGTGCCTCTTCAGCTGAAGGGTGGGGTACCCTGGGCAGGTGCAGGGTGCGATATCTTGGTCGGGTGGGGGTAGTGGTACCCTATCTATGTGAGGAATGTATTACTGTAATATCCTGCTCAGGTAAGAGGTGTGGTACACTGTGGTACACTGTCTAAGTGAGGGGAGTGCTACCTTTCTTATATGAGGACTGTGGAACTCCACCCAGGTGAGGGCTGTAATATCTTGCCCAGGTATGAACTATGGCACATTGCTTATGTGAGGGTTGTGGTACCCTGCCTATGTGAGGACTGTGGTAGTCAGCCTGGGTGATTCATAGATTCATAGACTGTTACTAGGCTAATGACCTGGTGAGGGGGGCCTTTCTAAGCCTCGCCAAGTTGTCCCAAAAGAATAATGATGTCCTGCATCCAAATAGGACATTGAGGGCCAGGCATTTATAAGCTACCTCTGTCCATAAGGGACATGGGTGCCAGTCAGGTGTAAATTTCCTATTCTTCATCCACTGGTCTAGATTGCACTTAAATTGGGTAGTAGATGAACTCAGCTTCACATGGATGGGAAGCCTGTTTCATAGGAGGGGCAGTTTCTTGAATGCATATCTTGTCTCTTCAGCATGTTCTGTTTTAAGTCACAGACAAAATTCAGGTCCCTAGGCCTTATATTTCTGGTACTCTTTGACTTACCTTATGAGTATATGAGATTCATAAGTGTAGGGTTTGTGGATTCCTTGTAAGCCAGGCATAGATCACCCCTCAAAAACCTATAGGAGACCAAGCAGAGGGAAAGAGCTTAAGGCACTTTCCATAAGGCAGGTTTGTTATGCCTTGTATATTTTTTTTTGTAAGGAACCTTTGAGGTTGTTCTAGTTGCTGCATATGCCTGGTAGGTAAATACCAAAAGGAGCATTGTATTTTATGATTGGTCTGACCCTTTTTCCCATTTTTACACATGGGGTCGGAGTGTCACTTCAACAGTAACAATCTTCTAGAGCCAAGGTTTACCCCACCGGGTGGCTAGCCCTGAAACTGTGGTTCTTCCACACAACACACTTGCATACCTATGTTCAATTTAGAGTGTCCAACCCACCTACTACATGTCTTTGGAATGTGGGAGGAAACTGGAACAGCCATAGGAAACCCATGCAAATACAAGAAAGACATGCAGACTGCAAACAGAAGCCACCTCAGCTGAGAATTGAACCAGGGAGACTCTTGCTGTGAGGTCACGCTGCTATCTGCTGTGCCACCCTAAAGGTAAGAATCAAACTTTATACCTTTTCTTTGCATGATAAATACCTTAACCATTATACCAACTCCCCACCCCCAAAGTTGAAAAGCCCTGTGTGAAGATAGAACTCACAATCTTTAGATTATGAGACTGATATGCTACCTACTGTGCTAACAAGGCTTAATGATGGCCACTGTACCTTGCTCAGCTGAGGACTGCAGTACCATGCAGCAACAACACGAAGCAAACTTGCATGTACATCATTAGTTCTAACTCAGGCCTCGTGATCCGAAAAAAAGCTGAATTCCCATGCAGGAGAAACATGGTTTTCTCAGGACAGGTTTGAACACTGCCACTGTAGTAATGTGTGGAGAAAAGTCTGCAATGTGCAGATCCACACTTCATTTAGGTGTTTTATTATCAGAGTCTAGATGGTGCCAAGTAAGAGAGCACTGTACAATGTTTCATACATTTACTGTTGTCAGCAGGTTGGCATTTGTGGGAGTGCATGCTCTGTTTCTCACAACAGGTAGGGGAATGTGGTGTTGTGGGTGAAAGATAAAACAGGGAGTGGGAGTGGGCTAGAAGATGAAATTCTAAGAAAAGAGGAAAACAAACCATGAAAGATTAGCAAAATGCACACAAAAGATCATGTAAACGTGCTGACATCACATTTATAGATGTATGAAGAGATGCTATCTTCAGTGTCTCATACGATTAACACAGTGCAATCAAGACACATCAAAGTGCATATTTTATTCATGCAGAGATTTAACACTCAGGATGAAGCATACGAGCCTTCACAGGTTAGTCTCCCAGACTCAAAATGTTTCTTGTTGTGACTGTACAATGAAAAGTTCACATTACTTAAATTTATTTATTGATATTTGATTACTGGGAAAGTCTGATTGGGTAGAAGCTGCTTTTCAGTGGAAGCCTGGGGAGAAAAGCTTCAACTTATTACATTTATTTAATTGAAACTGTTGTAATTATGTTGCTTGTATCACATCATTACTCTCAAAAATAAATGTTTGAGGACCTTTTTTTTCCTAGATCTCTGCAGCATATAAGCTTAGCCCAGCCAGATAGTCATCAAAACATAAATAATTAACATATAGTGTATATTAAAAGAAATTATCACAAGACAGAATCTGACTCAGAATCTTCTTACCCAACAGAGACCTTATATTTTATAGTTATACAGAAAAGATGTAATAGTGTCAGCAGATGGTCGCTCTTCAGTGAGCTATGATACAACAGTCTTATTTTGGTGAATGAAAATGGATTGACAGTTTCATAACTTATACTGATACTTTGTGACCCTGAAGTTACTTGTACTACTTTGGGGGTATATGGGGTTTGCTACTTTGTAACCCTGAAGTTACTTGTACTACTTTAGGTGGTATATGGGGTTTAGGGTTCAGATATCAATGTGAATGTGCTTGCCAAATCACAGCACACTAGCAAGTGAGTTAATTAAATATGCCATTACTCCCAGGCAGTAATCATATACCTGGTACCTGCAACCAGAACATCACCATCATCATCATCATCATCATCAGCCCAATTGTTCTCATTTTCTAGAAGGGATCAGGGTGTTGCGCCATCTGTTGCAATCAATATGGATTTAATCCCACACTCCTACCTTCTTCAACACTCATGCCTGAGTGTCATAGACCTTCTGTCAAACAATCTCTCCACCGTTTTGCTGGATGCCGTTGTTTCCTCTTACCTTCTTCCTGTCTGTCCCAAATCTTCTTCACCAATTGTCATCAGCTTCCCTGCACATGTCCAAACCACCGTAATCTATTCTCTTTGACATTTAATGCAATGGGACCCACTTGGGCTTCATTTTTTCGTATGTCCCACAGTGTGCATCTTGCCACCCATCTCAGACCCTTCATCACCATCACCTCCAACATCCTCAGCTGTGCTGCCTTTACTGTCCAGGCTTCTGTACTATACAGTCGTACTGGTCACACCACTGCTTTTAACATCTTACTTTACAGCTTTTTTGTCATTCTTCTGTAACACTCTACCCCAAACGCTCTGTGCCAGTTGGCTACACCCCCTCTGATTCTAGCTTTGATCTCCTCATTCAGACTTCCCTTCTCCTCAACCCACGTGCCCATATACCTGAAGCTGTTAATCTGCTCCACTATTTCCCCTTTTTTCTCAGTTCTCAGCTTCTACTGATTTTGTCCTTTTGCTGCCATTACAACTGTTCTGTCTGTGCTTAGTTTCATCCCATGTCATCAGTTCTTGTTCAGAGTCTGTCTGTAATGCCACATCATCTGCATACAGAAACTTTGTTAATCTGTCACCTCTGACCTGTTTGCTATAGTCCAATATAAGCAACAGTGGGCTCAGAGCCGGACCCTGATGCACACTCACTCCCATTCGGAGTGCCCTGGTTCATACTTGAGTCATTGAGGCCTTGTACGTACCTTGCACTAATTCTACCAATGTTTCTGAGACTTTGAACCACCACAGGACTGCCCAGATCAGCTTTGTTTGGACCTTGTCATATGCTTTCACCAAGCCTAGGAATGCCCAGTTGGACTCTCCTTATCTCTAGCTTTTTCTCAAGTATCTGTCTCAGTGCAAACATCAGGACAATTGTGCTGAATCCTGATCTGAATCCATACTGCTCATCTCCCATTTTACTTTCTTTTGTTAATCACCCCTACCAGAATTTTCATGCAGTGTGACAGGGGTTTGATGCATCTGTACTGCCCACAGTCTTGGATGTCCCCTTTGTTCTTGAACGCTGGCACTAGTATGCTTATTGTCCACTCATCTGGGATACACCTTTCTCTTCCCTGGCTCACCCAACAACATTTTATTCATATCTGCTGTGACCAGAACATTCTCTGAAAATCTGGGAGTAATATTTGACCCATTTTTAAATTGTAATATTCACACAGATAACATTATCAACAAGGCATTGTCACTCACACCTTCTCTCACAACTTGCCAAGATGGCTTTAGCCAAAACTGTCCTAATGCAAAAATAGTGCCCCCCCCCCCAAATTCGAGTACTTGAAAATAAAATACTTGGATTTACACTGCTACCAACAACAAAACTGTCACCATTGCATCTTATATGACAAGGCAGGTCATCTACGTATTACTAACAGAATCTCTTTTCTCCTTAATTCTCTTATTTTCAAAATGCATATTTTACATATGCAAATATTTAACCTCCATTTAAATGGTTACTAAAAATCAAAGAACAAAACTACTCCCCTGGTTAAAACCAGAAATATGCATTCACATTGGCCAGACCTGAATTTAAACTGACCATAGGAGAAAAAAACACTCTCCAGAGCAGGGCCAGCTATTTGGAATCGGCTCCCATCTGAAATAAAAAAAAAAGTGAAAATCTTCAATTATTCAAAAAAAAAAAAAAAAAAAAACTTAAATTGCATTTGAAAAAAGGAATCAAAGTGCACCTGCTTCCATCATAAATGGATCATTTTACAACTGATAAAAGCAGGTACATATTAACTGGCTCTATATAACAACTCTTTCTAGAATGCTTCAACTATGTATTCCGTATATATTTGTTATTGTGTGCTTACTATTGTAATTTTTAACTGTATATTTTGTGTGTATTAGTTATTATGTTATGAATTTGTTTCATTCATTATTTTTCTTAAATATTAACACTGAAGAAACCACCCACGGTGGTGGTGCTGCGGTAACATTGTTGCCTCACAGTAAGACGCTCAATTCTTAATTCAATTAAGACGTTCGATTCTCAGCTAGAGTGTCTTCTGCGTGGAGACATGCATGAATGGGCGTACCTTCGTTGAAGGTTGTGCATCAGGGCTGGTAACTCAGCACGTAAAAATCAACTACCAATCATTAGCGGACCGGAGTTCTGCTGTGGCGACCCCTAACCGGGAAAAGCCAAAAGACTCAACAACAAAGACTCAACATTAACGCTGAAGAAACCATAGTTAGTCTTGCTCTGGGCAGTGGCTGAAAAGGGTCAAGTGACCAGTCCACCTTCCCGGTTGTCAGATTGTAAATTGCAACAGAATCTTCATGAACATTTTATTTATTTTCTTTATTTATTTCCAGTTTGATGACCAGGGAAGTCCACTAGGCCAAGCAGAGCCCATTTTCAGTGGAGGCCCAGAGAGAAAAGCTCCAAAAGCAGTTAACAGAATATAAGTACAGTATGGCGTATACAGTATACAAAAGTATAAATATACAATTTAAAACACAAATACAAAATCAGGGAGTATACGTTTAAAAAACACAAATGTTAAAATATAGATAAAGTCAACAGTAGTACAGAGAATATCATTAAAAGTACAAGTCATAAAGTGTTTATACAAGTGTAGTGTAAAGTTTATCTTCTGGTGTTTTACAAGCACCCTGTGTAGGTTTACATTTAAATATCTTTGTATTCCTGACACTTTGTACTTTGTACAATACCATTCTGAGACTTGGACCTGCACCCCCCCTGCATTTTCCTTGCAGGACTTTAAATATTTATTTCTACTTGGATAATCTTGGGTTTCTGCTGACTTACTCCCATTAACATTACCCTGCAAAGAACAGTGTATGTGTTCAACTTTCCTTATATGTAGAGTAGCACACACTCAATCAGACCAACGCTGTCCCCACCTGAAACCCTCTTTAGCCAACCCCACCTTTACGCCCACTGCCTAATAATTTCCTTTACAGTCATTCCCAGTGGAAAAGTTTGAATTTGGTTACAGAAATCAAGTATAGTCCAAATAGACTATATTTACTACTTACCCTGCAATCCTTGCCAAAGGTTTTAGCCCGGTCTGTTTGTTCTGCTCACTCCACTCCCTTCCCTACCCCCAAATCCCTCCCACCCCAGCTGTACTCAAATTTAATCTAGTAAAAGACCGCTCCCACTAATATCCAACCAGTCAACTCATACCTCCTGTAATCTCCACCCCTCTACTCCTCTTTCCTACTTATCATACATCCTAATCCCAACACTGAAGTGTCACTAACTACTACAATTATAATCCTTTGCTGCACTATTCTAGCATTTACTACATCTTACAAAGACATTTCAGTCAATTCTCCCAACCATTTCCATTGCACTCTAACTACCCCTCTCAAATTCCCACCACACAATTTCACTACTCCAACCCCAAAATGCCTCCTTCCACCACACCTACCTAATTACCTAGCCCGCACCTCATCTGAATGCAAATTATTCTTAAAATACCACAAGCATTTCACTGCATATATAAAGCAAATCCTCCGCATTCTCTCTAAACCTTATCTTAGTGGAGACATGCACCCTAACCCTGGCCCCAATTTCTTCAACCTCTCCACAAAACCCCCTCCAAATAGCTCCCCTATCACTCAAATCTCACTTAATAAAAAGCCAACAGACCTCCTCAGTATGTCTCTTAACATCAGAAGCATCTGTAACAAATTCCAAGACCTCCAGGCATACATACACCTGTATTCCCCTGACATCCTTATCCTTACCGAATCTTGGCTTAAACCTTACATCAAAAGTGAAGAAATACTCCCACTTGTATATAACATCCTCCGCAAGGACAGAATCTCCAGAAAAGGAGGAGGAGTGGCACTTATGTATAAACATCACCTCAATATCCAAATTCTCACCCAGTCAGCTCCCCAGCTTGACAAGGAAGAAATCCTCTATGCTAACATAAATTAAATCCTAAGAAAGCAATCAACTTAATAGGCTGCTACTTCCCTCCAGGCCAAAATATACCCCCCTTGACAACATATTAAACTAGGCCAATCTGTCCTTACCCCAAGAAACCATCATACTCGGTGACTTTAACATCAACTGGCTGTCCTGCAATAGTAAACCCCCAGCACTCCACCTAGATCCCCATGGCTTCTCACAGCTTATACAATCACCAACCAGGATAAATAAAAACCCCAGTAATCATACCATTCTTGATTGGGCCCTAGTTAACAAAGTTCCTCACTCTTACCTGCCAGGCTCCTTACCTGACTACCTAAGTGACCACTCCCCAACCTTCCTACTAAAACACCACATAAATAGCAGCAAACCCATTGTCCACTGACACATTTGCTACAAAGCTAAATTCAACTCAAGCTCCTTCACCACCTCCCTACAAAAAATAAACTGGTCACTCCTAAAATACCTCAACCTAGATGAAGCAGTGCACTACTTTAACAGCACTTTCCTCAACATCTTTAACTCCCATGCCCCCCAAAGATGCACCAAAATCAGAACTAAAAAATCCCCCTGGCTACAAAAAACCACCAAAGACCTTATGAAATCCAGGGATAAAATATGGGAACAATAGCGCACAACCAAAAACCCCTCAGATAGGCAACTATTCCTTGAACTACGTAACAAAGTCAAAAAGCAAGTAAAAGCAGACAAAGCCCTTTTCTATCAGACATCCCTAAACTCCTCCCAAAACAACCCAAAGCAATTTGGTCCACAATTAACTCTATCCTCTGCCCAGGGAAGGTAAACACCCCCCCCCACTAACCACCCCTCTCTCCACCTGTAGCATAGCTGACTCTTTCAACAAACATTTTACAGAAACTGTTCTATCCCTAACTAAAAAACACTTCCCTACATCAACACCCCCCACACCCAAACCAACTCCACCCCTCCATCCCTTCTTCCTTTCCACAGTATCCACCTCCAACATAAAAAAACTACTGACAAAACTTAAACCCACAAGACTAGCAGCTGACATCCTGCCCACAGGATACCTAAAAATAGCAGGTGATGTTTTAGCTTATCCCATCTCCATATTAATCAACCACTCCATATCTGAGTCCTATGTGCCAACCTTATGGAAAATATCCCACATCATACCACTACACAAAGGCAGCCTCTCAACAGACATCTCCAACTACCGCCCCATTCCCATCCTCCCACCTCTCTCCAAGATACTCGAAAAATGTATCAACTCACAGATCTCCAATTATCTCCTAGACAATAATCTCCTCTCCTACACCCAGCATGGTTTCATACCACACTATAGCACCACAACTGCTCTGCTCTCCTTCACTAACACCATTCTCCAACATAAAAACAATGGCCTTTTCTCCTCTGCTGTATTTCTTGACCTATCGAAGGCTTTTGATATTGTATCACATGATCTTCTACTCTCTGCACTCTCCAACCTCTCCTTTTCCATACCTGCCATCACCTGGTTCCACAGCTATCTACACGGCCACCAGCAGTCAGTTGTCTGGCACAATGATCTATCCCCTCGCCTCCCTGTTACTCTCGGGGTTCCCCAAGGCTTCATCCTTGGCCTCTTGCTTTTCTCCATTTTTACCAATGACCTGCACACCGCCACCAAACATGCCTCCCTCATATAGTATGCAGATGATGCCACTCTCATCTGCTCAGCTCCAACTCTAACAGAACTACAACAGATCACTCAAGCATCTTTCTCTTCTGCTGAATGTTGGCTATTAAATTCTCAACTCCTCCTCAACCCAAATAAGACCAAACTCCTCATCTTTCAACCCTCAAAATCTACCCCGAACATCCCCCATTTCAACATACTTGCCAAAGACAGCACTTCCATCTCACCAACAGCCCACACTAAGCTACTCGGTGTACAGATTGACATCAAACTCAAATTTGACACTTACATATCACTCACAATAAAAAAAGTCCATTAAAAACTGGGTGCCTTGTATAGAATCCGACAATACCTAACCAAACAGCCAGAATCTCTACAGCAACTTCCCAACTAATCTCAACCCTACTCTATGCATCACCCATACTCACAAATCTTCGACAATCAGACCTAAAGAAACTCAAAGCCTGCTACAATAAAACTGCAAAACTTGCATCAGGGGACTTTCACCGCAGTCACCACTGTGTCTCCCTTAGAAACCCTCACTGGCTTGAGCTCCCTCAACTCCTACACCTAACTCAACTTGCCTTTGCTCATAAACTTGTAAACCACCCTCTTAAAATTTCCTCACTTCATACACTTCTCTAACCCTACCAATCCTCCAGTCCCCTTCGCTCCTGCAACAAAAATCTATTCCAAGTCACCAAACCCAACAACTCTGCAGGGGAAGCGCTATTCTCCTACTCCATATCCAAAATTTGGAACTCACTTCCCACTGCCATAACTACCCTCCCTTCCAGCAGCCTCTTCAAAAATGCTCTGAAAGCACACCTAAAATCTCACTGGCTATGTCCTTGTCCATACCCCAACTAACCCCCCCCCCTTTCTCCTGTACCACTAATTAGCTGCCAGCTCTACTATTAGCTGTCAGCAGGTTATTAGTATTTCATATCCTTTAACTAGCAGATGATTGCAGTACGATGTTTACTCTTTTCTCTATGTGAGAAATTAATACTACTAGGCAAATGTCTTGCAACTTATATTGTTATTATACTCTGACGTATGTCATTACCTGTCAGACTGTCTTCGCTATAAATGCGCTGTTTTTTTTTTCCCTCTGAAATGCTAGATTATACTCTTATATTATGTGAAATTTTGCTTGTCTGAATATATGGAGCCTTCCTTGTGATATACTCTGACATATAGGTCATTTCTCCTGTTGAACTGTGTCTTTACTATAATTATATTCTTTCTTTTTTCATCTGATATGCTAGATTGTACTCCTACATTATGTAAATCTCATATGTCTGAATATATGGAGGTTTTCTCCTCGGGCCTCCGCTGAAAATGGGAATATACCCAGTCGGACTTTCCCGGTCAACAAATGTAAAATAAATAAATAAATAAATAAAACAATGTTCGGGATCAGAGGTGATAGTAGATGAGATTGAAGGGAGGTGTGAATGAGACGACAGTGTAATTTGGGTGGGAAGGGAGCAGGAACAGTCCCAGTTTGAATTAAGGTAAGAATGGAGGAAAATTCTGAAATTAGAGTGGTTGTGAGTGCAGTGGGGGGAGAGATTCCATAGTTTAGCTAAGGAGTGTGATAGAAGTAATTGTCCAGGAGGGCGTAGGGGTTTATAGATTTGAAGGATGTTTTGGTTTTCAGATCTAAGAGTATGACTGGGGAGGTAAGGGGTTAAGATAGATGAAAGAGAAGGACAGATGGAGGGTTGGAATATGAGTTTGTGAGCAGTGGTGAGTTGTATGAATTTCAGGAAATTAGGAAGCTCCAGCCAGTTTAGGGAGTGGAGGGAATGGCAGTGATGGGCGGAGTATTTGGACCCTGTAGAAAATTTACAGACTTTGTTATAGCAGCTTCCGGTTTGTTTTTTAGGCTAAACTGGAGATGAGTAAGTAGAAAGGCACCATACATAAGAGAGGGGAGTAGGTAGAAGGAGGCTAGAGTACGTCTGGTAGAAGCGGTTAGATAGTGATTTTTGTCAATACAGCAGAGCTAGTTTTTGGTGGGTTTTTTTTTATTTATTTTGGCTGTGGATATCGAACTTTAAATGCTCATCAATGGTGACCCCGAGTAGTTTGCTGTGAGGTACAATATCAATTAGGGTGTTATTGTGGCTTTTCATTTTAAAGGAGCTTTTGTCTGTGGTGAAATTTCTTGAATGAGAGAATATCATGATCTTTGTTTTGTTAGCATTGAAAGAGAGATGGTTGTTTAGCCTCCAGGTTTCTCTATTGGAGAAGGTTGTTTGGGTTTTTTGAAGGAGTTCGGAGGCAGAGTTTGCTGTACAGATGATTGTGGAATCAGCAGCACACTGGGTCAGTGTAACATTACCAGGACACTGGATCAGTGTAGCATTATCAGGATACTGGGTCAGTGTAACATTACCAGGACACTGGATCAGTGTAACATTACCAGGACACTGGGTCAGTGTAACATTACCAGGACAATGGATCAGTGTAGCATTATCAGGACACTGGGTCAGTGTAGCATTACCAGGACACTGGGTCAGTGTAACATTACCAGGACACTGGATCAGTGTAACATTACCAGGACACTGGGTCAGTGTAGCATTACCAGGACACTGGATCAGTGTAACATTACCAGGACACTGGGTCAGTGTAACATTACCAGGACACTGGATCAGTGTAGCATTATCAGGACACTGGGTCAGTGTAGCATTACCAGGACACTGGGTCAGTGTAACATTACCAGGACACTGGATCAGTGTAACATTACCAGGACACTGGGTCAGTGTAGCATTACCAGGACACTGGGTCAGTGTAACATTACCAGGACACTGGGTCAGTGTAGCATTACCAGGACACTGGGTCAGTGTAACATTACCAGGACACTGGGTCAGTGTAGCATTACCAGGACACTGGGTCAGTGTAGCATTACCAGGACACTGGGTCAGTGTAACAATATCCATGGATTTGTGAAAGTTATTAATGAAAATATTGAAAAGTAAGGGGGCCGAGAATAGAGCCTTGGGGGGCGCTGGGTGGATTATTGAGAAAAGATGAAGTGGAATTTTTCCATTTAACAGCTTGTTGTCTGTTGGAGAGAGAGCTTGTAAACTAGGCTATGGAGGAAGGAGAGAAACTGAGGGAAGAAAGTTGAGACAAGAGTAGAGGATGTCAGATAGGATCAAAGACTTTGAAGGGATCTAATTAAAGGGTGCACACGATTTTCCCAGAGTCATGAGCAAAATTGAGGAAGGTCATGGAAGGACAGAAGAGCAGTGGTAGTGCTGTGGCCAGGCCTGAAACCATGTTGTGTTGGGGTAAGGACATGATTGTGTGTTACGTATGGCAAGAGTTGGTGATGAATGCATTTTTCGAGGATTTTAGAAAGATGTGAGAGAATAGCTATAGGACGGAAGTTAGTAGTGTCTGTGTTGTTGTCATGTTTGTGGAGAGCAGTGACAAAAGCTTTCTTCCAGAGTGAGGGGACAGAGGCTTCTTGGATGGACCTGCTGATAAGAATGGAAATGGGGAGGGCAGTGTCTGCAGCCATCTTGAGGGAGGATGGAGGCAGATTATCCGGACCGTAGAAGCAAGGTTTTAGTTTAAGGAGGAGCATTTTTATGCTGCTGGTGGGGATAGGTTTAAGACTGAAAGGTGGAGTTTTAGGGGAAAAGCAGTAGATGGGGGACTATGAGAGGGTAAGAGGATGGGAAAGTTTGCAGTTAGTTTGGCTATGCAGTCAACAAAAAAGGTGTTGAAATTAGATGCAATTTCATGGTCTGGGGAATTTGGGTTAGGGCATGGATTGTCTTTACTACCAGGGCTTAGAAGGAAGGAAATGCAATTCCAGAACTTTTTGGGGTTAGAATTATGTTCTGATTGTAGTTTGGAGTAATAAGTCTTATGGTCTTTAGTTATTAGTTTCTTCACCGAGTTGTGGAGTTGTTTGAATTCGATTAGAGAGTTTGTTGATTTATTGTTTTGGCATTGCTTCCAACATTTTTTTCTGAGGCGCATTAGTTTTCTGGATTCTTTAGATAGCCAGGGACTGGTTTTGGCTTTTATTCTTTTGCTCTAAGAGGGGCTAGGCTGTTTAGTAAGTCTAGGAAGGTTTTGTCAAAGTAATCAGTTGCACTGTCCAGAGGCAGAGTCTTTAAGGGGGTCCAATTCATTTTTTTTCAGACACTTGGAAAATGTCCGTGGACTGAAGTTGGTGGGATTACGAGTTTGAATGTATTGCTGTTGTATTTGGACAGAAAAGGCACACTGGAGGGCATAGACTGGTAGGTGATCACTAAGGGAATCAGGTATAATTCTGCTGTTTGAGATTACATTGGGATGAGTTGCTAAGATCCAATCTAGTGTAGTGCCAGAGCAGCCATCTTTACTGGGTCTGGTAGGGTAGTTTATTAGCTGGAAGAAGTTAAAGAGATTAATTGTTTGGCTCGGAGATTGTGAGGAGATGGTGGCCCAGTTGATGTTTACATTGCCAAGGTTGCCAAGGATGAATGTTTCCTTTTTGATGTTGGAAGTGAACCATGAGAGAATGTCTTCAAGGATGGGGATGTTATCACTGTGGGGAATGTAGATGGCAGCTATACATAAAGATTTATGTTTGCTGCTTTTTAGGAAGACTATGAAACGTTCAGCAGGAGAGAATTTAGGAATGGGGTTAGTGTATGGAATGACTGTTAGAGAACAGGAGTAAATTATGGCTACCCCTCCTCCTTTCTTGTTAGGTCTATCATTCCGTATGATTTGGTAGTCGGGGGAAGAATATCAGTATCTTTGATATGAGGTTTGAGCCAGGTTTCTGAGACAGTTACTATGTCGGGATGGTTATCTGACAGCCAGATGTGTAAGTTGGGTATTTTATTACAAATACTTTGGGTACTGATTGTTGCCAGGTGGATGGTTTTGGGGGAGGATGATTGTGGTGATGTAGAGAAGCAGATGTTGGTGGAGACAGTGGGACCCAGACTGGGATGGATGTCGCCAGAAATAGAAAGAAATACTAGATGTAAAAGATGGCTGATCAGGGTCAATGGGGAGGGGTACATTAGGAGTGTAGCTGAGGAAAGGTCTACTATTGCCAGTGAAGTGGGTTAGCAGAGAGAGGTACTGGAGGGAGCTAAAATTTAGAGGTGAGAGTTGTAGTTAGAGGGTATAGTTCATGGGATATGGAGAAGAAAGAATGAGGGGTGACTGTTTGAGAGGAAGATGCTATATGTAGTGGTAGAGAGTGTGAGGAGCCAGGGAAGATAGTAAGGTGTAGAAGGGGGCAAAGTAGGGATATGAGGAAGGCTGAACTGAGAAAACAGTTGGGGAGATGGAGCATGATGTAGAATGAGAGATGTGTAGAAGTAAATGTGAGATGGGGTGGTAGAGATTAGTGGGTTGAGATAGGAGTGTGGGCAGTGGGAATAATGAGAGAGATTTCGGGAGAATAGTTGGAGAGCAGGAAGTAAGTTGGTGGGGGAGGGACACTTGGTAGTGATAAATGGGAGTGGGGAGCATAGTGTGTCTGAGTAAGGGAGAGGTTAGGAGATTTGAGAGCATTAGAATGCTGGGGGTGGAAGTGGGTTGATTGGATGAAGATGGGTATGGGAGGAGTTAGAGAAGTATAAAGGTAGGAGCACTGGGGGTAGGAGGGAATTGGGGGCAGGGAGGGGAGTGGAGTGAGCCCGCAGGGTGAACGGAGTAGTCAGAAACTAGTCAAATCCAGAGAGGCAAGCAGTGGAAACCTATCGGTGAAGACCTCAGAGGGGGTGAGTAATAATACAAACTCTACCTGCGAAGTGAAGGAGAGATGAAAAAGCGAAGTTTATTAAGGTTGGGAGTGTGTCTTCACGTTGACTTGCTTATTAGTAGCAAGTGTGTGCACAGATTAGAGTAGGGAGATACATTAGCAATAAAGGGGAATGTACAGAGATGCAAATAAACATGTGGGGCTCAAGTGATACAAAACTAAGGCAAACAGCACTGAAAGGGCTGCTCAAGGATTAGTTTTAATCACAGACATTAGGAAGGATCTGAATTAAATGCATACTCTCTAGTGGACAGTTAGGATTACTGCACAAGCTGGGTGGGAGGACACAAGGCTCAAACAGTCAGTATTATTAGCACACTGAGAACTACTAAGTTACACTGCTAATGTTAAAGCTTCACTATCATAACACATACATTTATAATGCTTGGGTGGACTGACCCTGCTCTTCATGCCCAAAAGGTATATCCTTATTTTATTTTTGGAGTACTGATTCCTTCTTAGATTGTATGGGTGGGGAGGTAGCCATGGACTGCTGAGTTGCCCTAGTGTGCTGTAAAGAGATAGAAAAAGAGAAGGTGAAGCTAGTAAAATGAGACAAAGATAGGTTAAAGGATGTAAGGAGGAGATAGGAGAGTGTTAAAAGATAGAGGTCTGAGGATAGAGTGGAGAGAGCAGGAGAGAAACAATAGATAGCAGGAAAACAGATGCTACTGCAACAGTTTGCAAGTATTTCAACAGCTAACACATCACAGTGCCATAACTTTGTTTGGAAACAAGTTAATAAATCATGCACAATACATTAGCAGCCAGTTATCCTGTGCATACAAGAAAAAGTAAAATGAACACTTAACAGTCAGTAGCAGAGACACAACTGCAGTGTTAAATCAGTAAACACTGTTTCTAACACCAACACCAAGTCAATTAGATTTAAATTACATTTATAACAGCAGTTTTAGAACAGCATAGTTGCATAGAGACAACATAGCTGCAGTGGTGATGTCAGTAAAACACTGTTGCTGAATGGCAGACTAAAACCAGTGAAATAAACAAATAAGCAGAGCAGTAGTCAAGAATCAGAAACATGAATACCAGTTGTAAAGATCCAAATAATTAGCTAAAAACAACACTTTAAGAAATTCCGGAGGTCTAATGACTTACCAGCGAGCAGAATTCAGCGACTGAAAACACTTGTGTCCTGATACATACATACATACACACACACACACACACACACACACACACACACACACACACACACACACACACACACACACATACAGTGGCTATAAAAAGTTTATACACCCCTGTTAAAATGCCAGGTTTTTGTGATATAAAAAATGAGACCAAAATAAATAATTTCAAAATTGTTCCCACCTTTAATGTGACCTATAACTTGTACAATTCAATTAAAAAACAAACAAATCTGTTTGGGGAAAAATATAAAAAAATAAAAAACCTAAAATAAGCTGGTTGCATAACTAATACTTTGTTGAAGCACCTTTTGATTTAAATACATCATTTAGTCTTATTGGGTACACACCTGCCATCAATTAAAGAGACTGATTAATCCCAAATAAAGTTCAGCTGTCCTAGTAGGATTTTCCTGACATTTACTCAGTTGCCTGCTATAGCAAAAGCCATGGCTCGCAGAGAGCTTACAAAGCATCAAATGGATCTCATTGTTGAAAGGTATCAGTCCAGAGAAGGAAAAAAAAAAATTCCACAGCATTGGCTATACCATGGAACATAGTGAAGACAGTCATCAAAAAGTGGAGAAAATATGGGACAACAGTGATGTTGCAAAGAACTGGGCATCCCTCCAAAATTGATGAAAAGACAAGACGAAAACTGGTCAGGGAGGCTGCCAAGAGACCTACAGCAACACTGAAGGAGTACTGGTTGTGAACTACACGTGACAACAATCTCCCGTATTCTCCATATATCTGGACTATGGAGTAGGGTTGCAAGATGGAAGACTTTTCTTTCACAGAAAAACATCCAGGCCCAGCTAAAATTTGCAAAACAATATATCAAGTTTCCCAAAAGCATGTGGGAAAATGTGTTATGGTCTGATAAGACCAATGTTGAACTTTTTGTCCAGAATTCCAAAAGGTACATTTGGCGCAAAAACAGCACTTCACATCACCAAAAAAACACTATCCACATGGTGGTGGCAGTATCATGCTTTGGGGTTGCTTTTCTTCAGCTGGAACTGGGACTTTAGTCAGGGTGGAGGGAATTATGAACAGTTCCAAATACCAGTCATTTTTGGCCCAAAACCTTCAGGCGTCTGCTAGAAAGCTGAAGATGAAGAGGAATTTCACCTTTCAGTACAACAATGACCCCAAGCATACACCCAAATCAACAAAAGAATGGATTCGCCAGAAGAAAATTAAAGTTTTGGAATGGCCCAGCCAGAGCTCAGACCTAAATCCAATAGAAAATCTGTGGAGTGACCTGAAGAGGGCTGTGAACAAGAGATGCCCTCGCAATCTGGCAGATTTGGAGCACCTTTGTAAGGAAGAGTGAGCAAATATCGCCAAGTCAGGATGTGCCATGCTGATAGACTCCTATCCAAGAAGACTGACTGTTGTAATTAAATGAAAAGGTGCTTCAACAAAGTATTAGTTGAGGGGTGTGCACACTTATGCAACCAGCATATTATACATTTTTTATTTTTTTTATTTTTCCCCTAACAGATTTGTTTGCTTTTTAATTGAATTGTACAGGTTATAGGTCACATTAAAGGTGGGAAAAGTTTTGAAATGATTTATTGTGGTGTCATTTTTTATATCACAAAAACCTGGCATTTTAACAGGGGTGTGTAAACTTTTTATATCCACTGTACATAGCTCAAGCACTTTACTTCATTTTCGAAAGTCACTAAAGAAACACATGGTTTTGACAATAAAGGCTAATTTAATAAAATCTTTCTCAACACTAATCCAAGTTTCACAAAAATGATTGATGTAAATTGTAAATATTATCCACTAACAACTTCCTTCTAATCATCCTTCTAACACTTTTACCTTTCTTCTTAACACAGTACATCTACTTTTCTATCCTCTCATCCCACTCATTTTGCCCTCCCCATACAGTGCTCATACCCACAACACACCTCTAATGTTAACATTTTCATTGCCTATAATGCCACTCAGCTGTGATGTATTCCTTTTTGTATAACTCTTCATTGTTAAAGCTAAGCCACGTTATGAACCAACATGCAACGCATTTTGTATACAGTGAGTGGTCATAACTCTGAGTACGAAACGTAAGCCACGTTATGAACCAACATGCAACTGATTTTGTATACAGTGAGGGTCATAACTCTGAGTACAAATGTTTCATTGATATTATGTATACTGTACTAGGTATTGCAGTTATCAGTCACTGTGATCGTGTATTCAGTATTCTAAGTCTCCTACCTTGCTACCTATATTATTGTTTTGCAGATGAATGTTAGAAGCCATGATGGCCTGGGTTATGTCTGAAAAGGGGTCTTGAAACAGTTATCAGATATAATAAATAAATAAATAAACGTGTCCATATGTTAATCTTTTTATGAGAATTGATACTGGTCAAAGAGAAGAAGGCATTAGTTTACAGTGAGAGTGGTGAAGTCATGGTGGGAAGAATATGCTAGATGAGTACAGTGAATTGTGGAGATCAGTTTGGCAGAGAGCATTAAGATACGTGAGCCAGGCTGACTGGAAAGAAATGTGATGTGCAGTGGAATAGGGCAGCTGTAAACAGGCTAGTTTTGAGTAGTGTTGCATTCAGGCTGAATAATCTCCTTCTGATAGGGTGTTTGTGTGTTTGGATCAGGAAAGTAGTGCTTGCTTGACAGCCTAGCAGCAGGGTGGTTATTCTGTAGCAGGTTTAGAAACTTAGGGAGATTTTTTACATTTGTGTTGTCTTTGTTGTAGTGATAACAAATATCATCTGTTGTTTTTGCCATACAATGCTAAAAGGTGCTAGCTGCAATTTTCCCATGCTGTAAATGTTAGAGTGCATAAAAGTGTAAAGTCCTGAACATACCTCTCAAACTCTTACAGCAAGAAATCTGGATAAAGACATAAATAAAAAAAATGGGACAAATCTGGCCAAAGCCATAAACAAAAAGTGGGATAAATACCCAAAACTAGAGACAATTCTTAAATATTGCTCTTACAAACTTAGAAAGTTGATAGAATAACAGCTTTTGTATTAAAATTAATTTTTTGAAGGGTATGAAGTATGAAACTCATATCTCTGTTATTATTTTCTAACTTGTCTTTAATGATTTGCCACTAATGTGCCAGAAAAAAAACATAATTGTATGAAAAACGAACCAAAAATATGAGGTACAAATCTGGAAATTCTGCAAAAATCTGTACAGTTTAGAGGTATCCTGAAACTGTGGGGAAATGGTTATGTTAATACATGACAGAACAACGTGACTGCAAACAATGAGATTTCTAATTATTCTACAAAGATAATAGAAACAAATAATTCTGACAGGCACAGAACCCTTACACCCCTTAGCCTGTCAATTCCCATACCTGTTGGACAAGCTAAATATCCTGCTTAACTAAGGGCTTATTTTTGTAAACTTTTGGAAGAATATCATCCCTGTTTAATGCTTTCTGGAATTTCTATACTGTTTTGACAGATCTGCTGTTTTGTAAAAGTTATTGCATTCACCTACTAATTTTTCTGGAAAAATTACTTTCCTTAATCTTCTTTGGGTCATCCATCTTCAGATTATGTCCCCTTCTTATTTTTTTAAATTATTTCCTCTTTCTGAAATAAATGGCAGCCGGTTGATCTCTGTAGTGTTAGTTATGGTTCTTAATGAAAAGAATAAGAGAGCGCAATAGGAACGTCTAAGATGACACTCTAAAAGTGGTTTCTGAGGCAGATAGTGCACCATTTTGTACCATTCTCTGAGCTACATCTGGTTTCTCCATATTCTAGCAAAAATAAGGTTTCCGAAAATGCACAAAATACTATCTGAGGACAGAGAGAGACTCACCAACTGTCTATAGAAACAAAGAAAAGCTTATTGTTATTTATTTTAATGGGTGACACATATTTCTGTATCTCACCTGACTCCCTTCTTGCTTTATCACACTGCTTTCAGGTAATTCCTCATGAGCAACTCTCGTCCCTTTTTACTGCTACTGCTTCCCCTAGAACTTGTATCTATCCTTTTGCTTCCAAACTGCGTTATCATGCATCTTTGCAAAGAATTAACTTACCCTATTATAGATCATTCTATTAATCTTCCCAAATCACCTTTCATCCATTTAATGCCTTCTTGTGTATCAACCATTTTTTTTGCATCATTGTGCCATGTAACCTCTTTGATTAAGTTCTGCTGTAATTTCTGGGCTGTGGCTGAAATGAACCACAGTGGATCAGCTTGGTAATGAAAGTAAAAAAAATAGAAAAATAAACACAAAATAAATATATTAAACATGTCATTTCCAGGTGTGCACGAAAAAAGACCAGGTCTATACAACTTTTTTTCCGGCACACAAGCTATTGCGTAAAAAAAAAAAAAAAACTTTTTGTAAACCAAATACTCCCAGATAGTACATCTCCACAGGTAACATCACAAGTAATCCCCCAACAGCTAGTTCATACTTGAATTTTAATCTGTATCGTGAGTCCAGATTCATAGGCTCTTGGAAAATTGCTTCCATCTTCAAACCTAAATAAGCAACATATTCTGTAAAACATAAAACGTACTGCCAGCAAGCCAGCTCAAACAAAAGACAGACTGTCAACAAGTCAACTGCTTTCTTTTATTCCTTTCTAACACACAACAGTGCATGCCGATCCATGCACAAACTAAAATTCAAGCTCACTTTTACCAGAACTTACATAGGCTTGGAGCTGCTTAATTCACCAGTCTGTTAACTATTGACAACACAATGTTTCATTTTCTGTCAAAAAACACAAAGTTGATCTACAAGTCCAAATAAATCCTAACATCCAGCATCACAGTACCACTTCTAAAGTTCCTAAGACAGAGAACACTTCTGAAGAAATGAAATAGCTAAGTCATAATTTGATATATAATTACCATCAATGGGGGTGTCATTTTCAGTACATTTGCATCTGACAACTAACAAAAAATGGAGAACAGTATGCTGATGACATTACAACATGGGAAGCAGTCAAGTACAATAATTGTGCCATCAAGTTGGACCTTTAGGCTCCAGGTCAGCGAGTCTCTCTCAGGCATCATGTTGCAAGTGCATCCCTAATAAACTTGACCAAATAACAGCGTTTCTTACAATCCATTCACCCAAAATCACAGCTGTCACTGAAACATCACTCAAACAAAGCAACCCCAAATTTCAGCATCTACTCCCCTCCTATAAATACCTCTAAGACTTGATACTTGGCAATAGGCAAAGTGGGGGAACTCTCATTCATTATAAAAACACCTTAACCCAAATATCATTGCTTAAGCAAATGTCTCCTTAATTACTGAACTCAAGTGGATCCTCCTATAACTTCCCTCTTAGAATGCTTCTAACAGCATTCTCTTACCTTCCTTCTCCAGCCTGTCTTAACAAATTTAAATCCCTTATCATGACTATCACCTCAGCTTCTTGCAACTATAAATTGTTATTCCAGGTGATTCTAACCTAAACTACCTAGGTCCTCTGAGAAATGACATAACCAGTATCAACTTTATATCCTCATATTCAACTATTCAAATCCAAATTTAGTCTGACTTCCACTCCCGTAATTCTTGGCTAAACAACCATAAGCTACTTTTAAACTCCTCCAAAACAAAAAGCATAATATTCAGAGCCTCACAAAATCTGAAAAAAATTCCTAAACTATGCTACTCATTCAAAACTTTAAACTAACAACCACTCTCTCTTGTATCTGCTAATTATGAACAACCCTCCCTTTATCTCCAATATATCTGTTCTTCCATCCTCATTCAGTGACCTCTCCCTAATAACCTTCCAAATTATCCATCATTTACCCAAACTGCCACACAAACTAGTTACCCTAAATCCAATATCCACCACCAATTCAGAAAGCCTCAAAAACACCTGGCAACTTGTGACCGGTCTCCCATTACCAACTTACAGAACCCCAGCTCAGCTGTAATAGCTCTGACACATACCTCCTTTAACTTCAAGACAAGCTCTTCCATCTCACATGCTGCCTTTTCAAATACAACAACCCCCCAGCTAACCACTGAACTTAAAACTCAGAGACAATGCATGGTCTTCTTGGAGATAAAACCCCTTACCAGAAAATCATACTGCCTTTACCTCCCTATGTAATCTAGATAAGCAAGCTACATGCAGGCACTTAACCAACTCAAATCTTCTCACAGGCTAAACATCAGAGATCCCACCTCATCCCTTATCACTGAGCAGATCTCTCAAGGCCATCTCTCAAACTCTGACTTTCTTAAAGTATTCAACTACTGCTATAGTAACTCAAACTTTAACCCCCCCCCCCACAACTCGCCCAACCTCTCTCCTTTTATCCCTGTGTTCTAGTATAAGAAAAGTACTCACCAAGAGCTTAACCTCTTAGTAGAAAACATATCCCTGGATGCATGCCCTCATGCAGACAATCTACTCCCTTGGTATATATCACTCTGCAAAGACTTCCTCCCCACACCTTTTTTCAATATTTGTAACCTCTGCTTAACTCAAAATGCTATGCCAGACATATTGCTCTTGTGAAACCCCTTCCCAAACATCCTGAGGCAGGAAAATACCTCCCTTCACTTGGAAAAATACTTGAAAAACTAATCTACAATGAACTGTCCACTCACATCCAACAGCAGCACCTCCTGATTGTTAAACTGCATGGAGTCCTTGGTGGCCAGAGCATAATGACAGCAATATGGTCACTTACAGATGAGATTCTTCTCAACATAGGTAAAGGAAATGTTTCAGGAGCTCTCTTCACTGGCCTTACCAAAACTTTTGATCTTACTGACCCACCTTCTGCTCCATCACTTCCTTCAAGAAATCAGGGTTAGTCCCAACACTGTCACATTTCTTAACAAATAGTTATTTCAGAATTAAAATACCCTGTCTTCCATCACCTGCAGCATCCGTTACCAGAGGAGTGCCTCAGGGATCCATACCTACTACATTGTTATTTTCAATATTTATTAACAAACTACCCTCTGACCTCCATAACGTCATCAGTCTTCATGCAAATGACATAATTATCCTTTGTCCACTTCCTCACATTCAAATTTTTAAATCCAACTTCAGTTTGACTTCCACTTAATTCTTGGCTAAACAACCATAAGCTACTCTTAAACCTCCCCAAAATAAAACGTATGACATTCAGAACCTCAGAAAAGCTGATAAAAATTCCTAAAGAACTCAGCATCACAGATCTCAACGGTTCCACAATAGAAGCAACCACATCCTTTAAATACCTAGGTTTATGGTTAGACTGCTCTCATAACTTCCAAAGCCTCATTGAAAATATCAGGAAAATGATCAATTTTCTTTTGTTCTGGTCCTGGAAAATATCTCCCTTTCTCACCAGTCCAGCTAGAGCTGCTATAGGCAAAGGACTCCTCCTAGTTTAGCTCAAATACAGACTCCACATCATAACAACAGTCTCTAAATAAACATCACCCACTCTACAATCAATTGAAAACAAAATATTCCAATTCATCTCCAGGTCATTCCCTCAGGAACACCACTTCACTATCCTCTCCAAAGCCAGATGGTTAAGAGTCTCCTACAGTGTTGAGCTGCTCCTAGTATCTCTTCTTTTCAAACTTCTTACACCAGGTACATTCCTGTCTTGCTGCCAAAACTCCAAAATAAAACTGCCCCATACAACCTTCAAGATCTCTCCTAGTTAATTCCCTCACTCCAGACCCCCCAAACCACATTGCACTGTACCAGCCATTACTTCTCCATTCTTACACCCAAACCCCTGCAGACCCCCCCCCTCACCAGAAAGCAGTCTGCACTTTCCCCACGTTCAGAGCACAACTCAAAACTCAACTCCATTACAAATATGACTGCAAGTGCTTTTCCACTGGACACATAACCTTACTCCCTCTTGACCTGCATCACTCCTACTTTGACCATCTGTTCTCACCTGCTGCTTTCTCCTCATATTTACTACTACAATTAATTCACATTTGTTTTTCTTCTCTGTTAATATTAACATAATGTTTCAATTGTCCGTGGAATTATCTATCATCTATTACTCTGTTTGTAAATTTGTTCTGTTTTATTTTGTTGTGAATTTCTTCACCTCTGCTGTGTCTTTAAATGGTCTGTTGTGATCAATGTACTACCCCAAGTACACAAAATAAATAAATAAATAAATTATGCAATGAGACATACTGGTCAGTAGTAATCTAAAAACAGAATAAATGTCTTCTTCTTTTCCTGCTCCAGACACACTTACCGAATCACTGCTAAAAGTCTTTCTATTATTGTAACATGATGCATGAGAGATCGACCTGGAGACTACGGCTCTCTAACTTGATTGCCATGATGGCACAACATTGCAGAGAAGGTCTTAATCATTATTCATGCCACATGACTACACTGCAGCAATAAAATAAAATAATTTAAAAAAGGTACTGCTTCCATTTCCTGCCTACTTCCCACTGGCATCTTTTTCTTTCTTAATTTTTTTTTATTTTTCAAATAAATTTGAATGAATTCCATAGTATTTATACCTAACATCTTAAATAACTATGTACACTATTTACATTAGCCTGACACTATAACAGATCTTAATGTATACAGATACTTTATAAGTATATCCAATCTATTATCAGAGTGTCTGATCAATTATTGTATAGTGTCAATTAACGATAAGACTTTTCCCCAAGGGTTGTTGATAAATCTATTTGAATAAATTCTTAGTTCTTTAATTTTAATTTCCAATAATGCTGTGGTCTTCAGTAGGTTGTAGAAGTCTTCCAAAGGTGGTATTGTGTTTGTATTCCATCTTCTTGTTATACACTTCCTTGAAATTGCAACTATAGTCTATACTAGATACATGTTTGACCTATTCAAATGAGGACCTTCTTTCACATTTAATAATACAAGAGCTTTAGTTAAATAAAATGATTCATTAAATAAAGCTTGTAGAAAGTTATTAATACCATTCCAAAATGGCTTAATTTTAACACATCAAAGAAAATGTGGTTCCAATTTGCATTGTGTACTTGCTCAAATCGCCAACATATTTCTTTTATGGAAGAACTCATTTTACATATTCTGTCTGGGGTTAAGAATGCTCTGTGCAAGCATTTCCAATTAAAAACTTTCCAGTATTGTGTAAAGGATGTGTATTTTATTGATAAGATATTTGTTTTAATATCTTCAGTTAACTGTATTGAGTGCCCTTTTGTTATATATTTCCAATATGAGGTTTTGGGTGTTTTTTTATAGTTTATCAATATTTTGTAAAATTTTGGAATACTGTTTCCCATGTCAAAGTCATTATATATGATTTCATATATGTATTTCGTAAATTTAGGTATTTCTTTAAATGAAGAATTGTTAATTATTCTGCTTAAATCTTGCAAATATGACAGAATACTTGGTAAAGTTAGCCAGTCCTGTTGTGGAATTTTGTATGGTGTTTTTATTATTTGCATATCTAACACTTTTAGTTCTTTGATACATTGGAGCCAACAAACAAATCCTTTCTTTTCCCAGGAATTAATAATTTCTCTCTATATTTTATGTGGAAAGGTCTTTGTGACTATAAATGGTGTTAAAAGATCAAACCAGATTTTTAAATCTATATTTGCATTAATAATTTTCCTAAATGAGTCAATGTAATAATTAATCATACGAGTTTTAGTGGGTTTAGTTATTTTATATTGCATACTAATACATAATATGTGCCATGGCAAATTGTTTTTATCTGTTATTTGAATTTTTTTTTTGTAAATCAAATTCACTTATTGATATTACAGTTAGTAATTCTTCCCAATTTGCAGAGTAATTTGTACTTATCCAATCTGAGATTGTTTGAGATATTGATGCTTTTATATATGTTTCTATTTCAGGAAAGTTTAATCCTCCCTGTTTCCATGGTCTGATATGATGTATTAAAGCTATTCTTTTTCTTTTGGGAAACTGTAAAAATGTTATTAGGCATGAATTTATTTCTTTAAGTATATTCCTTTCTGGTAGCAGTTGTATTGCCAAGGCTATATATAGGATCTTGGGCAATAAAACCATTTTTATTAACTGTAGTCTATCTTCAAATGTTAATATTAATTTGTTCCATTTTCCACAGAGATTTTAATCGTTTCATAGTTTCATAGTTTCATAGTAGTGTACTAGGCTATCTGCCCGGGGGCATTTATAAGCCTAGCCAACAGTGATGTGGCTTTACACCACCCCATACTATATAGTTGCGCCTCTCTAGTAGTGACACATGTGGGACCCCATTATTTAGTAAACTATACCTCTGTCTAGTAGTGACACTGAGGTGATTCCCGGGGTAAACTTGCGATCTCCCATCCATGCATCGAGATTTTTCTTGAACAGTGCCAATGAAGGGCTCTGTCTCACATGAACAGGGATTTTGTTCCAGAGTATGGGTAACCTCTGTGTTATGAATCTATCCCTCCAGCATGTCCTATTCAAATTTGTGCAGAGGTTGAAATCTTTAGCTCGTGTGGTTCTGGTGGATTTGGATTTTTTGAGATGGAGCATGTCCATCAATTCCTGGTTGGACATGGCCCTGTATGTTAGGCACAAATCACCTCTGAGCAGGCGGTATGCTACTGAATAGAGCTGGAGTTTCTTTAATCTAGCTGGATAAGGCACATGTTTGAGACCTATGATCCTCTTGGTGAGGTACTTCTGGGGTCTCTCCAGTTGCTGCATGTGCCGGGTGAGATACATCCCAAATGGAGCATTATATTCAATCATGGGCCTGACAAGGGAGGAATATAGAGGTACAATGACCTCCTTTAATCTGGATGAGAATCCCTTCATGATGAGATGGCCAAGGTAGAATGTCTTTCTGACCACTTTGGCAACATGGTTGTCAAAGGAGAGGTCACTGTCGACTTGAGTCCCCAGGTCTCTGATTACTTCTTCCGTATTAAGTGGGTTATTGTCTACGTGATAATTTGTGGGTACTTTGTTTTTTCCAAAGGGGATGACTATACATTTTTTGGCGTTAAGTTTGAGGCCATGATTCCGGCACCAGTTGTCCGTTTCAGTGAGACCTTTCTGTAGGATGTGTGTGTCAGCGGGTGAATCAACTATGGCACCCAGTTTGCAGTCATCTGCAAACTTTGTCAGCCATAATCCTTCCATATTTGCTTTCACATCTGAGAAGTAAATGCCGAATAGGAGTGGACCCAAGACTGAGCCCTGTGGGACACCACTTGTGTTGATGATGTTATTGTAGTTCTTTGAGACTAATTCATTATTATCCTTGCATAATTCAATTCCTAGATATTTTAAGGTAGATTCTTCTTTCCCTATGATGTGATCCCCTTAGTCTGCAGTTCTTTTTTTTTATTTAAAAATAAAAATTTTGATTTCGATTTATTGAAATAGAGTCCTGAAGTCATGTGAAATTTTTCAATTAATATATTTAATTCTTCTAATGTCTCTTTTGTATTAGATAATGTTAGTAATATGTCATCAGCAAATAGCATTACTTTAGAATTGTATTCTTCATAAACATCTATTCCTTTGATTTTTATATTATTATGAATTGAATCCATCAATATTTCAATAACCAGAGCAAATAGAATTGGTGACATGGGACATCCTTGTTTAGTGCCTTTTGTTATATGTATAGATTCAGAGGTAAAAGGACCTAATTTGACATACGCTAAATTATTTGTATATATATTCTTTAGAAGTTGAACAAAGGATGCAGGAAATTCAAATAGCATTAGGATTTTGAAGAAATAGTCCCAATTTAGGGAATCAAAGGCTTTTTCTATATATAACCAATTATGAGTGTTTATTTTCTTTTTTAACATAATCTATACAAGAAGTTATCCTTGTAATACTGTCATGTGTGTGTCTATGATATATAAATCTAGTTTGATCATTATTTATTGTTTTGGATGGTGGTATTTTCATTATGTTAATTAATATTGTCATAAATATCTTATAGTCATTATTTAATAATGATATAGGTCTATATGAGGTACAGAGGTTTGGGGATTTGTTTTCCTTTAGGATTGGTGTGATTAAGGAATATCTCCAAGAGGGTGGTATCAAAGCTTGTGACTGAATTTCTAATAGTGTTTTATGGAATAGAGATAGTATCTTTGAAAGAAAAATTTTATATATTTCCATAATTATGCCATCTATACCTAGAGCTTTATTACTTTTACCCTCTTTTATTTTATCTGTAATTTCTTTGTAGGATATGGGTGCTTGCAGATCTAGTTTTAATTTTTATGGTATTATTTTTATATTAGAACATTTTTCAACTAGATTTAATTGCTCGATATGTATATTTTCTTTTTGGAAATGTTCCATATACTGATTTCTATAGGCTTCACAAATGCCACCTATATCTGAAACATTTTTCCCTTTCTTTTCATGGAAGATATTTTTAATGTTATTAGCTTTTGATTGTATTTTGATTCTTGTGGATAAATTATGTAGATATTTGGGATAAGTGGCCAAGGTATTCATTTTTAGTTTTTCTAAAACTAAACAAGTTTTATGTGTTAGAATTTCATTGTATTTATTGTTTAGTACTTCTACTTTCTTTTTCATCTCCGAATGATTTAGATTTTTTCAGCTTTTACTGACAAAAGTTTGGATTGTAGATCTAATAATTCAGAATCCCATTCTCTGACTTTTTTATACCAAGTTAGGGTTTTACCATATATGTAAGCTTTTAATGAGTCCCATATCATTATTTTATTTATCTCTGTGGTGTAATTAATATCTAAGAAGAGCTGTAATTCAGATAATAACCAGGGTTTGAACTCTTTAATTTTAGTTATATATGCTGGAATTCTGGAGTTAAAGATTAATGGTTTGTACCCATTTTGAAGTTTTAGTATCAATGAATTGTGGTCTGAAAAGGGGCAGGGAGTGATTGAGAAATTAATGATTTTAGAGTGTAAGTCACGGGCAGCAAATATTTTATCTATTCTAGTTTGGGTACCAAATCTGTGATCTTGATGGGAAAACAACAAAGATATATCTTCTTTAAATGTATTTATTATTTATTTTACATTTGTTAACCGGGGGGTGTCTGACTGAGCCGAAAAGGCCCTTTTTCAGCAGAGGCCCGGGGAGAAAAGTTCCACATAGAAAAATTACAGATACATTTAGTTATATAGATATGATCAGTGTATACACAAATTACAAAAGACATGTTTTTACAGTGGTATGCAGCACATCAACAGTTACAGTGGAGAGAACAAACAAAAAATATTATTTTAAAAATAAAGGTAATTCATAGATTTGTGGTGTACAGCTGAAATTTGGAACATAGGTAGAATACATACATAGTACACAGGTACAGTACATACATTATAGATGAGCCAGTGTTTGTGAGTAAGATTGAACACTATTATCAAGTACTCTATGTTTAGCATGTGTACATTATCCACTTTCACTAGCCTGGGGAGCAATCATGGCACTGCCAACTTTGCTTGAGATATTGCCTGATGAGATCTTTAATTGAGGCTTTGGACAATGTGTTTTGAATGCTAGTGGGGATAGAGTTCCATCTTTTAGCCACTGAACTACTATATATTGCATCTCCAAAGCTACTGTAGCTGTTTCTGACTTCTAGTAGTAGTTTGCTTGATGATCTAAGAGGCCTTTTGGCTGAGTGATGTTGTACTAGGTTTATGAGGGCAGGACACTTATTGAGGAGGTAATAGATCAAATGACAGAGGCAGAGCTGATTGTAGGTTAGGAGGTTGGGCAGTTCAAGCCAGTGGAGCTGTCTCAAAGCAGTACAGTGATTTGCAGCAAAGCGGGCAATTCTGTTATAGCAGGCTTCCATTTTTCTTAGTTCAGTATTGTTGAGATTAGTCAGAATGGGAGATGCATAGAGTAGGGTGGATAGAAGTTGGGAGCAAGCAATGGCTGATCTTGTGTTGTTGGTAAGAAATGGTTTGATATGGTAGAGTGATCCCAGTTTGGCATGTACTTTTTTAACAGTTAAGTTGAGATGAATATCAAATTTTAGGTGAGTGTCTATGGTTAGTCCCAATAGCTTAGCCTGTGCCACTGAAATTTGAAATGATCAAATTTGAATTATTTTGAAATTTGAAATTTGAAAGTATCTACAAGATGAAATAATTCTACCCATTTGTTTAAATCTTTTGATACAGCAGATGTACACAGCGGTCTTTTATTTATAGTTTCAGAAATATCAAATATACAGTTAAAATCTCCTCCTAATATTAAGTTGCCTTTATAATTATTGGAAATGAAATCCAAGTGTTTTTAACAGTTCCTGTTCCAATGCCTGAGAACCAGTATTGATTGGCTAGGGTCCATGTTCTGTTATTATATTTAACTATTACTAATGCCATAAGGCCTTCTTTATCTTCATACTAATAAATGATTTCTGGGTTAATCAGATTTTTTTCCCATAAAATCGTTACCCCCTGTGTCTTTGTCTTATAAGTGGATTGTGCTAATACCATGTATTCCTTAGGATTCCATTTGTAATTGTCATTTGTTTTGAAATGAGTTTCTTGAAGGAAGACAATTTGTGCTTTGTTCAGTTTTAAATATGTCAGTAGATTTGATCTCTTGCTAGGATTGTTTAAGCCATTGGTATTTAAAGATAATAAAGTTAAATCAATCATAGGTTATTCAGACTATGTATTTTTTGTTTTATTGTGACTATTAAACATTTTCCTCTGATAACTATAAAGTATATGTTTGAGCTTTTAAAGGAAATCATCAGTTTTATACTTTGAGTGTTTACCAATAAAGTAATGTTTTGGTCAGGCATACTAAAAATATTTTTGTTAAATACATTTAAATTAATAAATGTTAGCAAAACTAAGATCTGCACTAGCCATGGAATGCAAATCATTCCTAATCTGATGTATAAACTTAAATCCATCAGATTATCACTCATACCTTGACAATCCAGAATATCTGAGCTCCATACATTGAATTATCATATGGAGAATATTTGTAATAGGAATAAGCAATATTTATATTATTTTAAACAGATTTAGTACTATTGTAAATTAGACAGAATTCTAATACAATGTAAATGTCTACTTATTGTATAAACATGAAAGATAGATGACAAGCAATTCAATCATAGTAAAGTAGGATGTATCACATATAAAACCTCATTAAAAGATTATAGCACACAGTTATTTAACATATTCACCCTTATTGATGAAATCTTTCAGAACTTATTACTTAATATAAATAGATGGTGATACTATTTATACTTAATGTTTATAGTACAATTTATTTTACTGGGTATATCAGAAGTTATATTTCATTGTTTGCCAGCATTAAAGTAATCACTTTGTTGCTAACTTACTTAAAGCATCCAGTTTATTTTATATGAACATTGATGAAAGTTAGTGCATTTTAATTATCAGTGCACCCCCCCCCCATTTCCTACAGATAAGGATTTTCATATCTGTAATTTCTTATTATTAAATGAGTGAAATTATAGGTTAAAAACAACAAATTCACTTATTGTGATTAATGATTACAAGTTCTCTTTCCATATTCATAAATTGCCATTTTATGTCACATACTGAAAGTTTTTAGATTTAAATGGCAGCATTCTATTTTGTATAATAAGTAAAGGTTAAATTGAGTGATTATTGTCAATTTAATACTATTTGTTTAGACTGTGATTGTTACATTCTGTGACATTCCTAGTTCAGGCTTCTATTGTTTCCCTTGAACAACTTTGTCAGTTTGATGTCATGTATAAAACACTAGTTACCTTGGTAACAACTTAAATATTATGCGCGGTCAAGATGGGTTACAAAACCACAATTCAAGTTAAAGCAATTATATGACTTGTTATGCACATTTACTTATATGAGAAAATCATCATGCTTCCCCTTGATGTTCAATATAGTGTATGTCATTTATGACAAGTTAAAACAGTAGTGTTATTATATACAAGCCCATGTTATTAAACTGAGTGTCTATTGTCAATTTAATACTATTTGTTCAGAATATGATTGTTACATTCGGTGACATTTCAAGTTCAGGCTTCTGTTGTTTCTCTTGAACAACTTTGTCAGTTTGATGTCATGTATAAAACATTAGTTACCTTGGTAACCGCTTAAGTATTATATATGGTCAAGATGGCTTACAAAAACTACAATTCAAGTTAAAGGAATTACAGCATTTATGACAAGTTAAGACAGTAGTATTATACATAAGCCCATGTTATTAAAACCTGTCTTTAATATCTAAATTCAGCAGACTGCTTCATCTTATATAACGATTATATATTTTATGGCTAGATTTACTAAAATCATACATTACATAACTATTGTGTGTGTGTGTTTTTTTTTTTTTTTTTTTTTTGCTGTTGCTTAGTTATTTGAGAGACCACAAGCTGTAATGCTTATTATTATTATTAGCTCCTTCCAAGCATGTTTATACAGTCCATAGACTTTAAATTATGAGACCCTTCTAGTTTCTTATAAGTATATTTCCATCCTTACATACATACATATCAGTACTTGAAGCATGGGCAACAATACCCATCCAGTTTTGCCAGAATACCATTCACTAGTTCATGTGGTGTGTTTCCAGGCTGTTCTTAAAATATCCAAACCAATATTTGTCCTGTTCCATTTTACCAGCCTGTTCAATGCAGTGGCCACTCTGCCAGTGAACTACTCAACACACCTTCCATTCCCACAGATATTTCCATGAAGGAAATCTGATGACACTCTAGCACTTCCTGGCAACCCCAAGCACCCCTAGAATCAGTTATCCCCATATGCCCAACACGTCTGTGCAAGCTCACCTCCTACACCACTGCAAAGGGTACTGCACAAGACCTAGTGCTCTTAGTCTTTCACAATAACTCAGACTTTCACTCTTATGTAAGTCCTTAATGTGTTTGGACGAAAATACATTTTAAATATAAAATTGTATTTATTATTATTTTATTTATCAAGAATCAACTTAATGAGCTAAACAAAGTGTTGAGAGACCATCAATATGTGTACATGTGGTTTAAAACAGCCCTTTTATTATATATATATATATATATATATATATATATATATATATATATATATTTTTTTTTTTAACCAAAACCGTCATTGCCAAGAATCATCTCAGAGCCGTTAAGCATTATAGTCACTCTGTCTCCATTACCATAGCAACCTGGGACCATCTGTTTCTGTTAGTGTGTCTGTGTACTGCATACCAGAGGCTCACAATGCACCTGAAGCAAAGTTTCACTTCACTGCAACTTCAAGCCTAAATTCCCTCACTTTCAGCAAGGCAGCAGCCAGGAAAAGAACGGAGAGCAAACAGATCAAAAAAAAAAAAACTCCCAACAAGCCACCACAACAAGAGATAACACATTCTTCCAGCCTTCCCACCTCTCACTCAGCAGATGTATAAACAAACTATTCTCTGCCAAAGTATCCCAGTTTACAGTTTTATCCACCCCCTTCCCCTGGATCCAGGCTAAAGCACCAAATGTCTCTTCCTAATACACAAGCATCAGTAAACCTCGATCACAAGCCGCAACCCTCAGCTTCCTGGAGATGAAAACGGCAACATACAACAGCTGCTAGACATAGCTGCATCCACATACACAATGTCAGGCTTAATCAAACAGCACTCAAAGCTATGATACCTGCCATAATTGATATTAATTATGTTTAGACAGAATAATAATGACATTTGTACTAGTTTCCAGACATGGCTGCATCCACGCACACCATATTAGGATTGATCAAACAGCTCTTGAAGCTATGATACCTGCCATAATTGATATTAACTATGTTTAGACAAAATAATAATGACATTTGTACTTGCTGCCAGACACGGATGCATCCACGCACACCATATCAGGATTGATCAAACAGCACTCGTAGCTGTGATACTTGCCATATTTGATATTAACTATATTTAGTTAGAATAATGATGACATTTGTACTAAGAGCTTGCTAATATTATTTAACCAGGATATACATGATATTTCTAAATCATACTTTAACTGAAGAAGGCATTAGTCTCCATGACAGCATTTTTTTTCAAAACACTCTACTGTTATTGCTATTATATATGATGTTAATTTGTTACATTTGAGTCTGAACTCTGATGAATGGTATCTTGCTAAATTAGTTAATTAATTGCTTAAATTATTATAAGTAAAATCAATGAAAAATGAACAAGATAAGTATTCATTGAGTTCAAGTAGGGGAATAGTAACTTCCATGTATGTCGCTTTGTTTGGTTTATATATAATGTAAATAATAACCCATCTTGACCTACCTTTGTTTGTGAAGAATTATTGGACTCTTTCAATATTCTGAATAAATCATTACTGTTTCTCAGTTGTTTAAGAAACCCTCCTTTTTTTAAATAAAAACAGATGACAAGTGATGTACCGTATTAGTTGATGCTCTGAGAGATGTAGTTGTAAGAGTTATTTTTTTGGGACAGCTATCTTGGAATCAGTTTTTGTTTCTTCTTTCTAGCATCAGTCCAAGGATTTGTTTCTTTTATTCTTTTAAGAGTAGGGGCCATCCATTCCATTTCTTGTGGGATAGACACTATGTTGTTGTTTTTGATGAATATAGTAGCTTCTTCTAAGTCATTAAAGGTTCTCATCTCATTGGCAAAAAGTATTTTTATCTTGGCTGGAAAGGCCAGCTGTGCTTTAATGTTGTTTTGTTTCAACAGTTTTATTATTGGCCAGACTTTTTTCCTTTGTTCTAGTATTCTGGAAGAATAATCATTGTCAAACCTTATCAGGCTTTGATTGTATTTTAAGGGTGATTTTCTCCACACAGATTTTAATATTAGTTCCTTGTCCAGAAATGAAAGAACTTTTATAACTATGTAATAGGTGGAGTATTTGTTGAGTTAGAAGCAGGTTTCCTCAGTGCTGTATGCACCCTTTCAATTCCAAATGAAAGCCCCTTTTTCAAGTCGAAAAATTCAGGAACCCAGGTTATTAAGAATGAAATAATGTCTTCTCCTTCAGTGTTTTCAGGCATACCAAAGATCCTTATGTTGTTTCTCCTTTCCCTGTTTTCTAAGTCATCTATTTTGTTAAGCAGCCATGTATTCTGTTTAAGCAGAAATTCTTTTTGGAATTATTCCTCTTTGAGTCTCCTTTCAATGTCATTTAGAGAAGTTTCTATATTTATTTTTGTATGGTGTTGCTGTAATAGTTCGTTAAGGGTGCCAATCTGTTTTTGAGAATTTAATTTGAGGTTTTCTAAGTCATTTTTAAAGCCATCCATCTTCAAAGATAGTTCCTGTAAGGTTGATGTCATCAATTGCAGTTCTTTTTTCAAAGCAGCATCTGGATGAGAATTCCTTGAGTTGTTCATATTCAGGACTCAATATATCTCCAAGTTACTTGACAGGAAAATTTTTGTATATCTCCACCAAAATTGGTATTTATGTATTTTAGAAGTTATCTATATATTTCTGATGTTTTAAACTTGAAAATAATAACATTTTCCTATATTATTATACTAGTTTATGGAGTTCTCAAAATTTACTGCTGTCAGTTGGCCATCTAGGCTCCACCCCTGTTACCTTGACATCTTGAAGGTGTTGCTATGGCATCCCTGAATGCCACACCTACCAGGTTGGGAGGCACCATATTAAGACAATTAAAAGTCTATCCAAATAAGACCCTAGAATTATTATGCAACTCAATAGTGATCATTCCCTTTGTCTAGAAAGGCTACACAGGATAGCCAAGGAACATTCATTATATAAGTGGTCAGAGTATTCTTTTGTTTGACATATAGGGGAAGCTTGTTCTATAGGCATTAAATGCATTGGGTTAGGTACCTGTCCTACCGATGAGCCTCAGTTATCTGTTGTAGGTTGTTATCCTTGACATGGGCATTAGAGAAACCCTTGGTTTTCAGCAGGGGCAGGACTTCAAACAAGAGAGGGTCTTTCATGATTCAAATCAAAGATTATGAAGGAGTTAAAGGGAGTCAGTAGGTGACTAAGTACAAGGATAAGGCTGGTGACTGATCTAGCTGAATAACTGAGGGACTTGAGACCAGTGATCTTTTTAGTTAAGAATCACTAAGGCCTCTTCAGCTGAGCAATAGGTTTAAAACCAAACTTCCTAGGCCTTGAGAGAGAGTCATGGGAACTAAAACTTCTTTTGCTCTTAAAGAGATGCCTGTGAGAATTAATTATACCAGAAAGAAGGATTCAGAATTATTTTGGAGAAATCATGATCACATGATACTGAGTTGTCAGCATAAATGCCCAAGTCCCTGAATCTATTATGATTTGGAGGAGTATATCATTTAGATATTAGGTGAAAAAATGTTGTTACCATTTTTCTTAAGACCATTGTTGGTACACTGAGACAGTACAATCAATCCCTTGCTCAAGTAACTTTATGTGCAGAGATGCAATCAGTAATTCCAGCACCCTGTGCCATTCCCCGTTCTGGCATCCCCCTCAACTTTAAGTTGATCTGCAAAAAAAAAACTCGAGCCCCACCAACACTTTGCATTTAAATATCTGACCCCTTCACCTCACCCTAGCTATGCCTCTTTGTTTGTCAGATGGTGCGCTAACAACTGTGTCCTGTTTACAGTCATTAAAAAACACAGATAACCACAAGACTGCAAAATTAGAATGGATGTCAGATAAATAGATATGAAAAAGGAACTGGCCAGTACTAAACCTTGTGGGAAACTACTGCTATTATGCTAACATTTTTACATCAGAAGATGCTCTTGCAACTTTCACTACATGGTTTTTATCACTCAACCAATTACTTGTCCAATGAATAATACAGGAATTTAAATTACATTTAGTATGTGCATCATTAATATCTGCTTAGGGAATTCTATTAAAGGTTTTGGCAAGGACAACATAGGCAATGTGACTGGAAATGCAGCTTTGCTAACCATTACAAAGAAGTTTACAATCTTAAAGAGACAGGATCTGTCTTTGAAAAAAAGTTAAATTGGCTTGGGACAAAGGCCATGAGGTTTCCTTTTTCTGTATTAATAAGCTCAGTTATGATATGCTGTATAACTTTACATATAAGACCGATGTGATTAATATAAGTCTATAATTGCCTGGATTGGTGGAAGGGCCACCTTTGTCCAGCAGGATCATAGTGGGAGTTCTTCAAACTTCAGATGAGTAACCTGTGGAGAGGCTGAGATTAAAAAGGTTAAAGAGAGGCTCAGAGGGACTTCATTTAATGCTAATAAACAGGCTGCCAAGTACATTATTGGGGGGTCATAGAAGTGGTGATGTTAGCCTTGGATTGGGCTGATAGAATTTGGTCCAAGACAATTTTAGGGGGGATTTTGGAGAATTAGAGGGATAACTGTGTGGATATGTGTGGTAAAGTTGTAGCTAAATTTATCTGATAGGATCTAAGTGGGTGGTCTTCTTGTAATCAATCTCAGACCATACCTGAATGTTACTTCCTAACTTCTTGGCACAGTCGAAGAGGGATTTATAGTTACCTTTCCTTAGTCTTTGCTGAATCAACATCCATTTATCGGTAGGTTGTGTCCTTCCCTTTTTCATTTTTTCCTCTTTTTGAAAAAAATGGTAACCAGTTGATCCCCATAGTTTCAATTACGACTTTTAACTAAAAGGAGAAGAGATCTTAATAGAAATGTTTAACTACACATACCAGATGTCTTCTGGTTTCTCTTTCATAGGTTCATAACTGAATACTATGCTAACTGCCTTGAAGGGTCATTGTAGGCCTAGCTAAGAACCAGAGGTCAGAATCAAACCCTGTACTTTATGTCTATGAGGAAAAGTCCTTAATCAATATACTAAACCCACCCATGTATATGTAATATATTTCCATAGTTTCCAAGGCAGACTCTGCAGTAATCAGCTTTACACTTTCTAACTGTGCATTTAAGATTTTCATTAACCTGTATCAGAGCTTTTGAGCTTGGGAGATAGAGTTATTATATAAGTTGTCTATTGTCATTAATTTGTTAATTTATTGATGCAAGTACTCCAACACAAAGGTCTGTTCTTAAGTTTCCCACTGCATTTGGAGTGTATGGGGCTAGACTTCTCAATGCAACTAAGGTGTAAAGAGACATCAGATGTGTAGATGGTAACTTGTTGATAGAGTCAATTGGTGAAGGGTGACATTTAAATTTATTAGGCCATGCATGCGCTGTGGCAGATTTTCTTTTGAGAAAACTTCTAAAGATATTAGTATTTGCAGTGGCAGGAGTTTTAAAGGAGGAAGTAATGGATTTGGGATCAGGTTTGCAAGAAGGGGCTATGTTTGTGAGGACAATATTGAGGGCATTGATATCTGTAGTGGGATGATTGACAATTTATTCAAGCAAATTACGATTAGTTTAGTCTAGGAAGTGTTGAGCATATTTGTATTTGGTGTATATGTTTGACATTTGATGGCATGGAGATAAAGTCACTTAGGAGAACAGCACTAGGACAGATAGTGATTTTTATCTAGTACAATTGGATAATTGTTGTGACCAGCAGGAGACATGGGGGTGATCTATAACTAACAATGATGTCATAATTATATTTATTCCATGTAACTTTGGCCTCAAGAAGTTCCACGTGGGGATCATGAGGGATTTGTCATGAGATAATGGAGTCTCTGAACTATAGATACTCCCCTGTAGCTAACATTGGGTTTGAAGGCATGGTAGGTGCTGTTCTCATTACAAAGATACCAAGTCTTTATAATTACACAGATATAGAATCTCTTGAATGTTAGGGTCATAAGTTTGAGTATCCTCCTGTTTAGACTCCTAACTTTGGGTAAAGCCATCTTAATATAAACCGAATTACAATTTCTTAAATGAAAATGTTTAGTACCGTACTCCACCTAAAAAGGAACTATGACTATGGTATAAGCTTTAGCTAGTATGCAAAAGGCATGCTGTGAAAGGTTCAAGCCATCTGTGGTAAAACAGGAAGACCCAATCAGGCCAGCCATAGGATGGGTAAAGAGCAAACTTCTTCTTCTTCTTCTTCTTTTGGCTTTTCCCGGTTTGGGGTCACCAGAGCAGATCACCTGTCCACTCATGATTGGCAGTGGAGTTTTACGGTGTCAAAAAAGTGCCACGGCATGAGTTACAGCCACTATAGGTGATTTGTCCTTAAACATGGTAGAACAGTATAAAGAGGAGGTACCACAATAAAATGATAACAATGTAAGTGATATTATTATCATTCCTGCTTTATGCATGGCATCTCGGTGGTTAAGATCTCTGGGTACTATTCATAAACACTGGGGTGCAGCAGAGCACAATGTTGTGGCTTTATTCTTGCATACCAAAGTCCATAGCGATTCATAAAGCGATGCACACAACAGGAAAATACCTTGCATTTGGTTTTGTCTCACTGTGTAGTCATTGTACTCCATGCTCAAAGAACATATGCAAGCAATCCCCCACCCCAGTGATATACAGTTCACAATCCCAGCACCATCATATTACCGATGGTCCCAACAGAATGACCCATGGAACGGGAGTTGTGTATAATCCGTTGGTGTTGCACATATCAGTGCAGCATTCCACTCTTCCCTGCAGATATGCTGCTCAGGATACAAGGCAGAAAATATATTAATGTTCTTTAAACAAAACTGGCAATAGAGCTCCCTATGGTGCAGGCAAACCTGCTTCCACAAGCAAACTAGTCTCACCTTACAAAGTGATGCTGGTGGGCTTCCACCAATGGGAACTCGTATAACATCATGTTACGGAAGGTTATTATGTCTGATGTTTATTCTTCACAAAATGAACATTAACTTGCAGTTTCTTCACAAATGAGTCAAATAAATGTTTATAATATGTTTATGTCAAAGAGAAATGGAAAAACAGATGCATGATTATTGAAGATATAGTAGCTTTATATTTCAAGTGTCTTACAATTGCATTCTCTGTGTCTGTACTGACAGATAACTGAAGGCAAAGTAAGTGACAAAGGATTATTATCTTAAATAGCCTGATTTCAGACTGTTAACAGAGTATCCTCTGGACTTCTCAGGCTGGTGAATGAATCACTGAAAAATTGTCAGTAAGATGGTATGTGCTGGTAATAAATGTTACAAGGTCAAAAGATAAATTCTTAGACAAGGTGCTCTATGTTTTAAAAAGGCATATTGTCAAGTGTCCATGTGAAGCTCTAAGCGAGGATCACGAGAGCATAAAATATTTAAAAATGTTACTATTTATTAAAAGCTGTTATGTCAAAGTTCTGCATGCATGAAACTGATAAGAAAAGGTATACATCTAGTATTATTTTTCTTTGTTGTTTGGGACTAATTTAAAAATCTTTGTAGGCAGCTTCCCAATGCTGTTTATGAAATAAACCAGTACTTTGTACACCCCAAAGCTTTATTCTTGACTCAAGACTAAAAGGTAAAACTCTTTATTATTTATTTGTAAACTTTAACAGATATTAGATGTAACTTTCGCAAAAATAGGAAGATTTAACCATTGCAGATTTAAAATGGAAAAAACAAGTATATAGAATTCCAACACTGTATGCTTATACTTCTAAGGAAAGTGAAAGCATCTTTCATCAGATTTTAGACAACGTAGTGATAAACGTGAATATTATAATAACTGGAGACTTTAATGGTGATTAAAGAGGAAAGCATAAAAAGAACAGAGATAATATAGGAACATGCTAGAAGTTATAAGATGTAAGTTAAACCTTTTGGACAAAAATTCATGGACTTTCAAAAAGGGTATGCATAGAATTGAAATGGATTATTTTATAGTATCAGAAGGTTTAGTCATATGAAAAGGGGAGGTAGCTGAAAGAGAATGTTCTGATCATCTTGCACATGGCTAGAGATAAAGGAAAGCAACAAATATATAAAAATGGGCAAAGGAATAAAAACGATAAATGACAGAGTAAGGAATAAAAAAGATAAATGACAAAGCGATTAGTGATAAAGTTAAGGAATGATCAAATTACTGTGAGAACATTTTATAAAAACTGATCTGAATGCTTGATGATATTTGAGGAAAGATGTAAAAATGTTTTACAGTAGCAATATGATGTGAGAAAACTATAGAAAGAAAAATATAAAAGAACATATAATGATACATTGGAAGGTTTAGGACATAACGGTAGAAGGTATCTTGACAAAGAAAAAGGATTATTTGAAATAAATCAAGAAAAAAATACAAGAATTGTTATATAAGCAAAGATATGTTTTCAAGGAAAAAGAGAAGTACCAAGTTACTTAAGCAGATTATTAAAAGAAGGGCGAAATTGAAGTGTATTAACCCACCAGATGCGCAGTAGCAAGCCTCTCCCAAACCCCGCCTGCGAGCATTTTGACTGCACCGCCCACTGTTTGATTGAAAGATGCCACCATAACACAAGGTAATATAGATCTATAAACAGAAAACATTATATGCGTATTCAAATCCACCAAAACAAAATGTAATTGCACAAAAAAATTAGATTATAAAGAAAACATTGTATGCATAACATAAAAACACAGATGCAATTGCTGTGAAATAATTTTTTGGTACTTTTCCGTTATGGGGCAACACTTTAAACGTGGTTGCTAAGCTCCAAATCCAATCACTTATCATGTATTTTTTTCTTAATATAACCAGATGTGTGTAAAACATTATTTTACTTAATATTTTATAAAGAAGATGGTATTTATAAATTTTACACACACCCAGTTAAAAGACATGATAAAGCATTTAAAGTGTTTCCCTCCTGCGTGCCACATATAGTAACACTTTTAGATCAGACTGTGTTTTAAGTAAATGATGCTGAATCATTTGTGTCTTTCTTAGAGACGTCAGCTAAAGATGTCATTTCTACAGAAAGAAACACATATAATGTAGAAAAAGGACATTTGTTAAAGTAGTACATGAATATATCATTTGTATGTGAATTTAAAAGTGGAAAGCATGGACTTACTTTAATAGAAAAGTACTTTAATATTGTACATCAGTGTGAAATGATTAAGAATTAGTTGAAGCAGTAATCTGGAATCGCAGTAATAAGTTTAAGCACTGTGTCAGTGAGCATGTAAAAAAAAGAAGTTCCCCTTTAGTTTGATTTTGAATGAGTGGTACAAAGTGATAGACTTCATTTCTGACAAAGAAGTGCTTGATAACCTGCTGTAACGTTTTCCATTATAGGATCAACACTTTAAACCCAGTCACTGAGCTCTGAATCCAGTGTCTTGTCATGTCCTTCCACTCTTAATCTAACCAGGTGTGTATAAAATATTTTACTGGATAATACTTAAAAAATGACATGTCAATTCTACATTTTACACAACATCGAAAAGACATGACAAGACACTAGATCCAGAGCTCAGCAACCGCATTTAAAGTGTTGCCCCGATAACGGAAAAGTACCCATTTTTTTTTAATTCGCAAATCGGTGCAAAAGTACATAGGCAAGTACTGTTTGTACAGTTACATTTACAAACAGAAAACACGGTACACATCTCATTTTTCAATTGAGCCTTCTAAATACTGTGTGGATTTCTGGCAAATCACTGATGATTGCACTTACTGAAGAATACCACACATTCGACATTGCTAAGATAGACAGCCCAGTAATGGCTTTTAGGTTAATGACACCAAGATTAAAAACCTTTCCCTATTTCTTTGGCCCCCTGCACATAAGCATGTCATTGCCGTTGTTAATGCCCGCCCTCCCACATGTCAATCACAGCAGGCATGCCCATTCCTGCGCGAACTCCATGGTGGGTTAATACACTTCAATTTCGCCAAAAGAAGATGATAGTGTAATGAGAGAAATAAAAAATGTAAAAGGAGAAATAAAATGAACTTAGAAAATGATCATTAATGGTGTAGTGCAATATGTACAAGAAATATTTAAAGAAAAATAAGTTAGTGAAAAAGCATGGAAAGTGAAAAAGTTAACAGAAAAAGAGAATAAGGAGTTGAAAAGGGGGGGGTTTGTTTAAATGGGCGAGATATGGTATTACAACAAGTAAATATAGATATGGCTGAAGGACCTTTAAATGGGCTAGATATGGTATTACAACAAGTAAATATAGATATGGCTGAAGGACCAGATGGAATAAGATATGAAAAGTATACACATTTAAGGGACTGGCAAAAAAAATTAGACTTTGAATGAATGGTTAAATGAAGGTTTTATGTATAAAGAATTATGTAGTGGAATACTTAAATTAATATGGAAGAAGGAAGATGGAAGGCAATTAAAAATTGGAGACCAGTACTACTGAATAATAATGATTATAAGATCTTTATGAAAATAATACAAAAGAGGTTGGAAGCCAAAATGCAAAATATTATGGAAGAAACTATGTATAATAGGGAAAGGGCTGTCAAGAGAAATTGTAGATGATGTTATATATAGTAAAAAAGAAGTGAAATCATGATAGGATGCCTTAATAACACATTTGACACAACTGAGCTTGAAATCTTATGGGGAATAATGAAAGAATATAATATAAGTGAGAAAGCTAGGAAATTATGTATGTAGAGTATAGTAATAATAAATTAAAAATACCTGTAACTGTCTGGTTAATCCAATATGTTTAGGATAAGGATGTCTAATGAGTTCTATACTTTTTGCATTAGTTATTAATGTGATAGTTTGTGAAATAAAGCAAAATGTAGGAGACAGGTTATATAACACCTGAAGGGTTAAGAATTCCAGTTCTGTTAACATATGCAGATGAAATTATAGTAACTACAAAAGCAAAATTTGGATAAAAGAAGTAATAATTTTCACAAATTAGTGTCTAGAAGTGACAGGTATGGTTTTAAATAAATAGAAAAGTAAAGGTTTAGGTATGTAGTAAAGACAGTGGGTATATGTTTTCCAATGAATGAAATTATTGTGTTACTTATAACATTCGGAAATAAAGATGTAAGTGGAGTTCAGTGGGAAAAACAATAAAAAAGATAAAACAAACCTGCCTTTTCTGGAGAAAATATAAAGTGTCATTCAGGAAAAAAGGCTTATTTGATACATTCAGTACTGATGGTAAAATAGCAGACTTAGCAAGTGTATTCATGTTGCCAATAGTATTCGAAAACCACAGTGGTGTAGTGTTTAGTGTTGTCACCTCACAGCAAGAGGTTCTCTGGTTTGATTCTAGGCTGGGGGTGCCTTTTGTGTGGAGTCTGTATGTCCTACCTGCATTCATGTGGGTTAACTCTGGGTGCTCTGGCTTCCTCCCACATTCCATAGACATACATCTGGAGTGTTTCTCCCTGTACCTCAGTAGAAAATAGGCCCTGTCCTAGTCTGACTTTTGGTGTTCTAGATTAAACCCAGTATAAAGAGGAGTTTTGTATATAAATAAAGAGAAAGGAGGATTAAGGTTACTTAACCCAGTGGTATAGGCCTCTTCATTAAATTTGCACAAATGCTAAAGTGAATAAATGAAAAAGATGAGAGACTAGTAGTAAAATTGTATAAATATAAGTATGTTAAATTTTGGGATATGGTAAAAAGAGCCAAAAAGAAAAAGAGTATAAAAATGAAGGAATAAATTGTTACCAACAAAAATATTTTTATACAAATAAATATCGATGCTATAGAAAAAGACAGAAAAGTATGGTATTAGGATGTAATGATAAAACGTTGCTACATAAACCATGGGAAAATCTAACCGATTAAATGAAATAAAGCTATAAAAATAAAAAGCAAATGCTGTAAGCAGAAAGTAGAATGCCATTTTTATCTGCAGACTGGTAATAGGTAAATTGCCAGCAAAACGAAATATGTCATATAAAAAGAAAAGTGATAGAATATGTTTATATTTCAAGAAGAAGAAACTATAGAACATGGATATGTAAAAGAGTAAAAAGGTTATGGGTAAACTATGTAAAGAAATATTATACAAAGGTATAGAATAACTGGATAAAATAAACATGGCTATGATTAAATATGGAGATTGTAAGAATCGAAGTAAAGCATATGTTAAAATACTATATATAAGAAGTTATTTTATTTTATATGGGTTATATGGAATGAAAAATAAATGAAGTTATGTTTTAATGGTAAATGGAGTTTAGCAATGTTAAGTAAAATCAGATAGTGGTTATGGAGAAAGGAGTAGGGGTCTAATAGGGATGAAAATTTAGTATGATTGTAAATGAAATTATGATTACAATAGAGAGTCAGTTATCCAAACTAATTGGGACCTAGGGTAGTTTGGTAATCAAACATATAATTGAACCATACAAAAAACTTCTAAAAATGTTTTTGATTAACATTAAACAAGTGTTTCATATACAAATTCAGTGCCTACTGCCCTTGAAGAATAAATTGCCTATGTTACATTAAAAAATGGTACTGTAAGATGGAAATATGTCAATAGGGAATGGATAAACTGATAACAGGTTCATAGTTACTAGGTATCTCCTCCAGAGGAGGACATTCTCAGGACTGCAGCCTCCACCCCCTTTAAAGTATAACACAGTACTGTATCAGCAATCCATCTACATACTGTGGGAGTAGAACCTTCTGCATCAAAAGTAAGTATACTACCTGTTGTGCTACTAACAATGCTTTTAATACTTTAGCACAATAGTGATAGCATTTGCTAAAGAACAGTTGCACATTGCAAACAGACTTGGCATAAGCAGCACTAAACTTCTCTTAGCTCTCAGCTCCTTGTAAAATTCACTCGACCATCAACCATATCTCTCAACTTTGCAGCACAAAAAATCTGGAAAAAGCCAAAATTTAGGGGGAGGGACAAAGGCCCAAAACCAGGGACACATTTTAAATATTTCTTGTATAATCTTAGAATGTTGCTAAAATAAAACATTTTGTGTTACCATGCATTTCCTGAAAGATAGAAAGACTGAAACTTAAATGGCTGTTATTATTTAGGGAATTCAGTCCTCAGTGATTTGCCAGAAAATTACAAATTTTAAGAGGAACAAACCAAATGCATGAGCCAAAAATTCCAGACATTTTGTGAAAATCTGGACAGTTCAGAGCTGCGCACTCAACTCCTTGCATCACAAGTGGTGATATGGGTAGAGAATTCAGGCTCTTGTTCCTTGCAACTTTAACAAGTAAAGCAAAGTAGGAAGGCTGTGTTGGATGATCGACATTTGGATGATTGACACTCTACTGTATGTGTAAACAGATTTATACATCTATATATTTGTACATTTATACATATTTGCAAATATTTTATAAATAAATATTTTTTGTTTATAAGTAAAGGACTCCTACTCCTTCCGATAGGTGTCATGGGATATTTTACATCCACCTGAGCTACCACCAACTCAAGCTGATGGGACCTCAGTTTAACTTCTCATATGAAGGATAATGTAGTGACTTAACAGGTTTAGGGAGTGCAGGAGACTTTGCCATTGTATTATTAATAATAATAATAATAATAATAATAATAATAATAATAATAATAATAATATAATAACAATAATAATATAATAATAATAATAATAATAATAATATAATAATAATATAAATAAATATAAATATAAATGTAAATAATATAAATAAAGGACTCCTACTCCTTCCGATAGGTGTCATGGGATGTTTTACATCCACCTGAGCCACCACCAACTCAAGTTGATGGGACTTCAGTTTAACTTCTCATCTGGAGGATGATGTAGTGAAAGCCGGCATTAAGCTTTGACTGCCTCTGTGCAGCTGAAATCCGACATTAAGCTTGGCGCACGACAACACTGATTTAAACTATATTTTTACACTCCCACTCAAGCGGACCTTTTTCTGAGTGTATTTGCTAATATATGGGTCCCCAAAGCCTGTAAAAGACTTTTGTATAACACTAAATAGTTTTTTACCCTGATGCTCGAATCCTCCCCACAGACCAACCTCGTACTGAGTGTTAGCACAGCATTTGAAGAAAATGTTTACATGATGTACTACTACTGCAGTTCTAGCATAGTACCTGTAGATATGACTTAACATGACTTACTAATACTGTAGTTAAATAGTTAAACATGTCTAATTGATTTATTTAATTTAGTGCTACTTTACAATGGGTACTGAGCTATAGCAATATAGAGTAATACATTGTTGACAACAAGTGTTTGGATTGACATACTTGCTGTCTACTGATAATGTTTTTGTGAATGTTTAGCCCATTTTCTATAGAGTTTGGGTTTTTAGAAATGTAATTTGCTATTAATTTATGTGTCGCTGATTGATTAGTGTAATGTATGAGTAAGCTTACCTTGCTATACTGTTTCTCATCCCTACCTTCTCTCTCTTGCCTCCTCAAGTTACCTGCTCATCTTGTGCTACTTGCACTAGTCTTTAGGAGCATAAAGGATCCTCTCCAACTTATCAGAGGCTCACCTCACTGAATAATCCACCCTACAATCCCTCTCCAAAGGACACCAGCAAAGTATGTTTGTGGAATAATTCCTGCCAGAAAGACTTTCTACTCTTGTACCTATACTACATGGTTAGAGAAAGTCCTGAGCTAGGGCAGCCAGCAGCCTCTACCCCCCCCCCCCGCTGTACCTCATACACTCTCTTCCCATCCCCTTTTTAAAACTCCCTTTGTCCAGCAACCTTTTCCTTGTTTGTTCTCTAACTCCCTCTTATCAGACTTGCAATTATCAGACCTGTCCACTAGGGGGATCCCTTACCCCAGCTTTTCTCTCTTTCTTGTCTCTTATGCCCTGAACTTACATTACTTTCCTCCTGCTGTTCCTTAACTACTATTTAATCCTCTCACTTTACCCTCTACTTCTACTGTCCACACTCACCTCTTCTAGGCTTATTTCTCACTACCCTTTTCCCACATCTGTCTTATCTAACTTAACTTCTGGAGTCAGTCTTGCTGATTGTTTTTTACAACTGCATCTGTATCTGTCTCAACCCACTCTGTTCGCCCTGCGCGCTCACTCCGCTCCCCTTCCTAATCCCACATTCCACCCACCCCCAGGGTTCTACTCTTATACTTACTTAACCACACCTCTTCCTCTTCCAATTACTTCTAGAAATTACTAGCTGCACCTCTTCCTTCTATTACTCTCAAACACTCTATCACTTTTCATCTTCTCTTACATCTTGTTGTTGTGTCTTTCGGCTTTTCCCGGTTAGGGGTTGCCACAGTGAAACTCCGGTCCGCTAATAACTGGCAGTTGATTTTTACATGCCGAGTTACCAGCCCTGATGCACAACCTTCAATGAAGGTACACCCATTCACACATGTCTCAACGCAGAAGACGCTCTAGCTGAGAATCGAACCGGACAGCGTCTTACTGTGAGGCGACATCTACCTTCTCTTAACACTCCCTTCCATCTTACCACAACCTTCACATTTCTCCAACCTCACCCTTTTTACTTCAAAATTTTACCTATATATATCCAATAGTAAATCTGCACAATGTATAAACCTCCCACCCCATTACTTATCCTACTTCTATTCACACTACTACTACTTCTTCCTCTAATCTTTACCTACTTACTTACTTCATATGAATATCCACTACATCTAGACCATCTCTATCCTAACAAGGAAACCAATGCTCTATCCCTTCCACTCCTCTTTAACCATGCTAATATAACAACTTCACCCAAATACCTACTTGCAAAGTATCATAGAATACTACATATTAAATATTACACCCTTAATCTCAGGAAAAATCTACTTCTATACAATAAATTCCCTATCCCAAGCTATATAGGATTACTACTCTCAATAAAAGATGGAGATAGCCACCCTAACCCAGGCCCAACAAATATTCCTAGTACTCTCCACAGCCAAAATCCCTACCCAATCAATCCCCTTAGTAAAACATCTAACTCCCTCCAATTAGCCCATCTTAATATACGTAGCATAAACAACAAAATACCTCAACTCCAAGCTCTAGTAGTAGTATATTCCTTTGATATCCTCTGCTTAACAGAAACATGGTTAAAACCTGCTACCAAAGACAATGAATTCCTTCCACCTGGATATAACATAATAAGACTCGACCGAGTAGCCAAGAAAGGAGGAGGGGTAGCTATTCTATTTAAATCAGGCCTACAGTTAACCACCTACAACTGTAAAATACCTCTTGATTCCAATGCAGAAATTCTCATCTCCAAACTTCATATAAACAATACCAAATCCATCTATATCATCTGTATGTATCTTCCTCCTGGTAATAACATTGCCACCATGGAAAATATTATTTGCTGGCTATCCCAACACTTGCCTCAAGAAACCATAATCCTTGGAGATATAAACATTGACTGGAACTGCTATTGCAGCAGCCTCCCTACAACCCACATTAACCTATATGGTTTTACTCAAACTATTACATCCCCCACCAGGATCAATAAAACTAACCAGAAAGCTAGAATATTAGACTGGATTCTCATAAACCATCACCCTCACAACTATGATTCAGGAACCTTCCCTGATGATATAAGTGACCACTCACTTACCTATATTATCAGGCACAAAACCCATACTCCCAATCCTACATCTGCCAAAAAATATCAGATCCAAAAAGAACTTTAACCCTGAGCTATTCGAAAAAGAACTAAGAGCTTGCAATTGGTCTCCCTTAAAATACCTCCCTTTAGAAGAAGCCATCAATTACTTTAACTCTAACTTTCTTGCCATTCTCAACCAACATGCTCCAACCAGATTAATTAGAGTTAAAACCAAGTCTGCCTCATGGCTTTCAAAAGCAACCAAACACAAAATGTACCTTAGAAATAAACACTGGGCCAAATGGAGAATGACTAAAAACCCTGTTAACCAACAAACCTTTAGACGGTTAAGAAATGACACTAAGAAAGCTATACTCTCTGATAAAAGAAATTACTACCTACAATTCCAACAAACTAATCAAAACAACCATAAAAAATTCTGGACTAGCATTAACCAATTACTCCACCCAGGTCAATCCACCACACCTAACCCTCAAGATACTGACCATACTAATCCCATGAATACAGCCAATACATTCAATACCTTCTTTACTAATGCTATCCAGACACTAGCTAGTCAGCTATCACCTAATAGCTTCACTCTACCTTCCTATAACTCTACCTCACCCCCTCCTTTTCATTTACAACCTGTCCCAATTACATACATTCTAACCCTCATACAAAAACTAAAACCATGCTCTTTCTCAGCAGATCAACTACCTGCTGATTTTCTACAGCTATCAGCCAAAGCTATAGCTTATCCTATTTCCATTCTGATCAATAGGACTATTACCGAAGGTCACATACCTAGCCTATGGAAAGTCTCTCATATTATCCCCCTCCATAAAGGTGGACACTCAAATGAGCTCTTCAACTACCGCCCTATTGCCCTTCTCTCACTCCTAGCAAAGGTCATGGAGAAATGGATCTATAGGCAATTACTTGACCAGTTAACCCAAAATAACTTACTTTCCAGCTGTCAACATGGTTTTAGACCTTCACACAGCACTACCACTGCCCTCCTTTCCTTTACAGATTGCATAAACAAAAAATGTAACCTTAATAACCTTTCTTCAGCACTATTCATTGACCTGTCCAAAGCATTTGACATGGTCAATCATCAGATTCTCCTCAACATACTAGAATCCCTATCATTTGATGCACCTTCTATAAAATGGTTCCAGTCCTGCCTAGATAAAATACAACAGGCAGTCATTTGGCATAAGACTCTTTCTACCCTCCAACCAGTTACCCTTTGTGTCCCTCAAGGGTCCATACTAGGACCTCTCCTCTTCTCAATATTTATTAATGACCTTCATCTGGCCATCCCCCAAGCCACATGCATACAATATGCTGATGACTCCACACTTATATGCTCAGCCAAATCCACATCTGAACTTTTCTCTCTTACCCAGAAAACATTTAACACAGTTGAACAATGGTTTACGCAGCGTTGTCTTCCTTTGAACCCCCAAAAAACTAAACTCCTCCTCTTTAATCCAACTCATAAGTCCTCTCCACTTGATTTCTCAGTTATATCCACTAATGGCACCATTATATCAACCGACACAACCACCAAACTATTGGGAATCACCATTGATAATTTGAACTTTGACATCCATATCAACAATACAATAAAAACTGTCAATAAAAAACTTGGCTCCCTCTATAGGATTAAACCTTACCTTTCCCCCACAGCTAGAACAACCATAGCTCACACTCATCTAATCTCTACTCTCCTCTATGCCTCACCTATTTTTACTAACCTTTCTAAAAATAACCTCAGCAAACTGGAAACTTCCTACAACAACATCGCTAGATTTGCAACAGGAAACCCTTACAGAACCCACCACTGCATCAATATAAAGCAGCTTGGATGGCTTGAACTACAAAATGTGATTAAATTCCATCAACTAACCATTGCCCATAAAACTCTTTATAAACCTTCCTGCACTCCTATTCTATCTACCCTCATCACTCCACATACAAATCTGAAATCACTACGTTCCTCACACAAAAATCTTCTACATACCTCTAAACCTAACAACAAGGCTGGTGAATCTCTCTTCTCTAATGCTGTTGGAAAAACCTGGAATCTTCTCCCCAGCGACCTTTCCTCTCTTCTCTCTCTATCACTCTTCAAAAATAGACTGAAACTCTACCTTAGAACACACTGGCTGTGCCCCTGTACTAAACCTGACTAGGCATCTATCCAGCTGATTAAACTGAGCTCTGCCTATCCCTCACTACTCATAAACCAGTACATATTATTTTACCTATAAATTTAGATTTCCTCCTAAACTACACTGTGCCCAGTCTCTCTATACACTTCCTACTGCACAATATATTTTTTTCTTTTATATTTGTATATAATTAACCTGCCTCCTCTTTTGACCTTAGTTTTTCTATTTATCTATATTTTATAGCTGCATATTGTACAGTATAAGCATTCTTGCACTACAAGTTTTTTTGTCCTCACAGAATTTTATGTTTTAACCTGTAATATTTTTTTTACAATTAATGCTGCTATTTAGTAATCTTTTTCTTTTATTTTTCTGTTGATGTACCTGAAATCTGCTTGTTTAATATGAATATTTTATTTAGTGTTATTCTGTATATTGATTACTATATTTTTTAATTTATCTGTATTGGAGCTTATCTCCCTGGGCCTCTACTGAAAATGGACATGTATCCAGTTAGACTAGCCCGGTCAACAAATGTAAAATAAATAAAATAAAATATAATAATAATAATAATATAATAACAATAATAATATAATATAATAATAATAATAGCAATAATAATATAATGATAATAAATAATAATAACAACAATAACAGTGCTACTACTATAATTATTATTATATTTTTTATTTACTTATTTTGTACTCATAAATTGAGCATCTTGAATACCTACAGAACTCAAATATGTGCAACTGAGCTGTTTTATAAGCTCTTTTGTCGAAGCTATTGTGATGCAAAGTTGAAGATAAGAACCATGTGCACTGCATCATACTGGTCCGGATTCAGAAGGCATCAAAGTTGCAGATAAGAACCATGTGCACTGCATCATACCGGACCACATTCAGAACGCATCAAAGTTGCAGATAAGAACCATGTGCACTGCATCATACTGGTCCGGATTCAGAAGGAATCAAAGTTGCAGATAAGAACCATGTGCACTGCATCATACCGGTCCGGATTCAGAAGGCATCAAAGTTGCAGATAAGAACCATGTACACTGCATCATACCGGTCCGGATTCAGAAGGCATCAGAGTTGCAGATAAGAACCATGTGCACTGCATCATACCGGACCGGATTCAGAAGGCATCAAAGTTGCAGATAAGAACCATGTGCACTGCATCATACCGGACCAGATTCAGAAGGCATCAAAGTTGCAGATAAGAACCATGTGCACTGCATCATACCGGACAACATTCAGAAGGCGTCAAAGTTGCAGATAAGAACCATGTGCACTGCATCATACCAGACCGGATTCAGAAGGCATCAAAGTTGCAGATAAGAACCATGTGCACTGCATCATACTGGACCAGATTCAGAAGACATTGAAGTTGCAGATAAGAACCATGTGCAGTGCATCATACCGGTCCGGATTCAGAAGGCATCAAAGTTGCAGATAAGAACCATGTGCATGCATCATACCGGTCCGGATTCAGAAGGCATCAAAGTTGCAGATAAGAACCATGTGCACTGCATCATACCGGACCGGATTCAGAAGGCATCAAAGTTGCAGATAAGAACCATGTGCACTGCATCATACCGGACCAGATTCAGAAGGCATCAAAGTAGCAGATAAGAACCATGTGCACTGCATCATACCGGACCACATTCAGAAGGCATCAAAGTTGCAGATAAGAACCATGTGCACTGCATTATACCGGTCCGGATTCAGAAGGCATCAAAGTTGCAGATAAGAACCATGTGCACTGCATCATACTAGTCCGGATTCAGAAGGCATCAAAGTTGCAGATAAGAACCATGTGCACTGCATCATACCAGACCGGATTCAGAAGGCATCAAAGTTGCAGATAAGAACCATGTGCACTGCATTATACCGGTCCGGATTCAGAAGGCATCAAAGTTGCAGATAAGAACCATGTGCACTGCATCATACCGGACCGGATTCAAAAGGCATCAAAGTTGCAGATAAGAACCATGTGCACTGCATCATACCGGACCACATTCAGAAGGCATCAAAGTTGCAGATAAGAACCATGTGCACTGCAACATACCGGACCACATTCAGAAGGCATCAAAGTTACAGATAAGAACCATGTGCACTGCATCATACTGGTCCGGATTCAGAAGGCATCAAAGTTGCAGATAAGAACCATGTGCACTGCATCATACCGGTCCGGATTCAGAAGGCATCAAAGTTGCAGATAAGAACCATGTGCACTGCATCATACTGGACCAGATTCAGAAGGCATCAAAGTTGCAGATAAGAACCATGTGCACTGCATCATACCGGTCCGGATTCAGAAGGCATCAAAGTTGCAGATAAGAACCATGTGCACTGCATCATACCGGTCCGGATTCAGAAGGCATCAAAGTTGCAGATAAGAACCATGCGCACTGCATCATACCGGTCCGGATTCAGAAGGCATCAAAGTTGCAGATAAGAACTGCGTGCACTGCATCATACCGGTCCGGATTCAGAAGGTATCAAAGTTGCAGAAAAGAACCATGTGCACTGCATCATACTAGTTCGAATTCAGAAGGCATCAAAGTTGCAGATAAGAACCATGTGCACTGCATCATACCAGACCGGATTCAGAAGGCATCAAAGTTGCAGATAAGAACCATGTGCACTGCATCATACTGGACCAGATTCAGAAGACATTGAAGTTGCAGATAAGAACCATGTGCAGTGCATCATACCGGTCCGGATTCAGAAGGCATCAAAGTTGCAGATAAGAACCATGTGCATGCATCATACCGGTCCGGATTCAGAAGGCATCAAAGTTGCAGATAAGAACCATGTGCACTGCATCATACCGGACCGGATTCAGAAGGCATCAAAGTTGCAGATAAGAACCATGTGCACTGCATCATACCGGACCAGATTCAGAAGGCATCAAAGTAGCAGATAAGAACCATGTGCACTGCATCATACCGGACCACATTCAGAAGGCATCAAAGTTGCAGATAAGAACCATGTGCACTGCATTATACCGGTCCGGATTCAGAAGGCATCAAAGTTGCAGATAAGAACCATGTGCACTGCATCATACTAGTCCGGATTCAGAAGGCATCAAAGTTGCAGATAAGAACCATGTGCACTGCATCATACCAGACCGGATTCAGAAGGCATCAAAGTTGCAGATAAGAACCATGTGCACTGCATTATACCGGTCCGGATTCAGAAGGCATCAAAGTTGCAGATAAGAACCATGTGCACTGCATCATACCGGACCGGATTCAAAAGGCATCAAAGTTGCAGATAAGAACCATGTGCACTGCATCATACCGACCACATTCAGAAGGCATCAAAGTTGCAGATAAGAACCATGTGCACTGCAACATACCGGACCACATTCAGAAGGCATCAAAGTTACAGATAAGAACCATGTGCACTGCATCATACTGGTCCGGATTCAGAAGGCATCAAAGTTGCAGATAAGAACCATGTGCACTGCATCATACCGGTCCGGATTCAGAAGGCATCAAAGTTGCAGATAAGAACCATGTGCACTGCATCATACTGGACCAGATTCAGAAGGCATCAAAGTTGCAGATAAGAACCATGTGCACTGCATCATACCGGTCCGGATTCAGAAGGCATCAAAGTTGCAGATAAGAACCATGTGCACTGCATCATACCGGTCCGGATTCAGAAGGCATCAAAGTTGCAGATAAGAACCATGCGCACTGCATCATACCGGTCCGGATTCAGAAGGCATCAAAGTTGCAGATAAGAACTGTGTGCACTGCATCACACCGGTCCGGATTCAGAAGGTATCAAAGTTGCAGAAAAGAACCATGTGCACTGCATCATACTAGTCCGAATTCAGAAGGCATCAAAGTTGCAGATAAGAACCATGTGCACTGCATCATACCGGACCACATTCAGAAGGCATCAAAGTTGCAGATAAGAACCATGTGCACTGCATCATACCGGTCCGGATTCAGAAGGCATCAAAGTTGCAGATAAGAACCATGTGCACTGCATCATACAGGACCGGATTCAGAAGACATTAAAGTTGCAGATAAGAACCATGTGCACTGCATCATACTGGATCGGATTCAGAAGGCATCAAAGTTGCAGATAAGAACCATGTGAACTGCATCATACCGGACCGGATTCAGAAGACATCAAAGTTGCAGAAAAGAACCATGTGCACTGCATCATACTGGATCGGATTCAGAAGGCATCAAAGTTGCAGATAAGAACCATGTGCACTGCGTCATACCGGACCAGATTCAGAAGGCATCAAAGTTGCAGATAAGAACCATGTGCACTGCATCATACCGGTCCAGATTCAGAAGGCATCAAAGTTGCAGATAAGAACCATGTGCACTGCATCATACCGGACCAGATTCAGAAGGCATCAAAGTTGCAGATAAGAACCATGTGCACTGCATCATACCGGTCCGGATTCAGAAGGCATCAAAGTTGCAGATAAGAACCATGTGCACTGCATCATACTGGTCCGGATTCAGAAGGCATCAAAGTTGCAGATAAGAACCATGTGCACTGCATCATACCAGACCGGATTCAGAAGGCATCAAAGTTGCAGATAAGAACCATGTGCACTGCATTATACCGGTCCGGATTCAGAAGGCATCAAAGTTGCAGATAAGAACCATGTGCACTGCATCATACCGGACCGGATTCAGAAGGCATCAAAGTTGCAGATAAGAACCATGTGCACTGCATCATACCGGACCACATTCAGAAGGCATCAAAGTTGCAGATAAGAACCATGTGCACTGCATCATACCGGACCACATTCAGAAGGCATCAAAGTTACAGATAAGAACCGTGTGCACTGCATCATACCAGGCCGGATTCAGAAGGCATCAAAGTTGCAGATAAGAACCATGTGCACTGCATCATACCGGTCCAGATTCAGAAGGCATCAAAGTTGCAGATAAGAACCGTGTGCACTGCATCATACCGGACCACATTCAGAAGGCATCAAAGTTGCAGATAAGAACCATGTGCACTGCATCATACTGGTCCGGATTCAGAAGGCATCAAAGTTGCAGATAAGAACCGTGTGCACTGCATCATACCGGTCCGGATTCAGAAGGCATCAAAGTTGCAGAAAAGAACCATGTGCACTGCATCATACTGGTCCGGATTCAGAAGGCATCAAAGTTGCAGATAAGAACCATGTGCACTGCATTATACCGGACCACATTCAGAAGGCATCAAAGTTGCAGATAAGAACCATGTGCACTGCATCATACCGGTCCGGATTCAGAAGGCATCAAAGTTGCAGATAAGAACCATGTGCACTGCATCATATCGGAACGGATTCAGAAGGCATCAGAGTTGCAGATAAGAACCATGTGCACTGCATCATACCGGTCCGGATTCAGAAGGCATCAAAGTTGCAGCTGAGAACCATGTGCACAGCATCATACCGGACCAGATTCAGAAGGCATCAAAGTTGCAGATAAGAACCATGTGCACTGCATCATACCAGACCGGATTCAGAAGGCATCAAAGTTGCAGATAAGAACCATGTGCACTGCATCATACCAGACCGGATTCAGAAGGCATCAAAGTTGCAGATAAGAACCATGTGCACTGCATCATACCGGTCCGGATTCAGAAGGCATCAAAGTTGCAGATAAGAACCATGTGCACTGCATCATACCGGAACAGATTCAGAAGGCATCAAAGTTGCAGATAAGAACCATGCGCACTGCATCATACCGGTCCGGATTCAGAAGGCATCAAAGTTGCAGATAAGAACCGTGTGCACTGCATCATACTGGTCCAGATTCAGAAGGCATCAAAGTTGCAGAAAAGAACCATGTGCACTGCATCATACCGGTCCGGATTCAGAAGGCATCAAAGTTGCAAATAAGAACCATGTGCACTGCATCATACCGGACCACATTCAGAACGCATCAAAGTTGCAGATAAGAACCATGTGCACTGCATCATACTGGTCCGGATTCAGAAGGCATCAAAGTTGCAGATAAGAACCATGTGCACTGCATCATACCGGACCGGATTCAGAAGGCATCAAAGTTGCAGATAAGAACCATGTGCACTGCATCATACCGGACCGGATTCAGAAGACATTAAAGTTGCAGATAAGAACCATGTGCACTGCATCATACTGGATCAGATTCAGAAGGCATCAAAGTTGCAGATAAGAACCATGTGCACTGCATCATACCGGACCAGATTCAGAAGGCATCAAAGTTGCAGATAAGAACCATGTGCACTGCATCATACCGGTCCGGATTCAGAAGGCATCAAAGTTGCAGATAAGAACCATGTGCACTGCATCATACCGGACCAGATTCAGAAGGCATCAAAGTTGCAGATAAGTACCATGTGCACTGCATCATACCGGACTGGATTCAGAAGGCATCAGAGTTGCAGATAAGAACCATGTGCACTGCATCATACTGGACCGGATTCAGAAGGCATCAAAGTTGCAGATAAGAACCATGTGCACTGCATCATACCAGACCGGATTCAGAAGGCATCAAAGTTGCAGATAAGAACCATGTGCACTGCATCATACTGGACCGGATTCAGAAGGCATCAAAGTTGCAGATAAGAACCATGTGCACTGCATCATACCGAACCAGATTCAGAAGGCATCAAAGTTGCAGATAAGAACCACGCAATGCATCATACCGGACCAGATTCAGAAGGCATCAAAGTTGCAGATAAGAACCGTGCACTGCATCATACCGTCCAGATTCAGAAGGCATCAAAGTTGCAGATAAGAACCATGTGCACTGCATCATACCGTCCAGATTCAGAAGGCATCAAAGTTGCAGATAAGAACCATGTGCACTGCATCATACCGGTCCAGATTCAAAATACAGATAAGAACCATGTGCACTGCATCATACCGGACCAGATTCAGAAGGCATCAAAGTTGCAGATAAGAACCATGTGCACTGCATCATACCAGACCGGATTCAGAAGTCATCAAAGTTGCAGATAAGAACCATGTGCACTGCATCATACCGGCTCGGATTCAGAAGGTATCAAAGCTGCACATAAGAACCATGTGCACTGCATCATACCGGACCAGATTCAGAAGGCATCAAAGTTGCAGATAAGAACCATGTGCACTGCATCATACCGGACCACATTCAGAATGCATCAAAGTTGCAGATAAGAACCATGTGCACTGCATCATACTGGTCCGGATTCAGAAGGCATCAAAGTTGCAGATAAGAACCATGTGCACTGCATCATACCGGACCGGATTCAGAAGGCATCAAAGTTGCAGATAAGAACCATGTGCACTGCATCATACCGGACCGGATTCAGAAGACATTAAAGTTGCAGATAAGAACCATGTGCACTGCATCATACTGGATCAGATTCAGAAGGCATCAAAGTTGCAGATAAGAACCATGTGCACTGCATCATACCGGACCAGATTCAGAAGGCATCAAAGTTGCAGATAAGAACCATGTGCACTGCATCATACCGGTCCGGATTCAGAAGGCATCAAAGTTGCAGATAAGAACCATGTGCACTGCATCATACCGGACCAGATTCAGAAGGCATCAAAGTTGCAGATAAGTACCATGTGCACTGCATCATACCGGACTGGATTCAGAAGGCATCAGAGTTGCAGATAAGAACCATGTGCACTGCATCATACTGGACCGGATTCAGAAGGCATCAAAGTTGCAGATAAGAACCATGTGCACTGCATCATACCAGACCGGATTCAGAAGGCATCAAAGTTGCAGATAAGAACCATGTGCACTGCATCATACTGGACCGGATTCAGAAGGCATCAAAGTTGCAGATAAGAACCATGTGCACTGCATCATACCGAACCAGATTCAGAAGGCATCAAAGTTGCAGATAAGAACCATGTGCAATGCATCATACCGGACCAGATTCAGAAGGCATCAAAGTTGCAGATAAGAACCGTGTGCACTGCATCATACCGGTCCAGATTCAGAAGGCATCAAAGTTGCAGATAAGAACCATGTGCACTGCATCATACCGGTCCAGATTCAGAAGGCATCAAAGTTGCAGATAAGAACCATGTGCACTGCATCATACCGGTCCAGATTCAAAATACAGATAAGAACCATGTGCACTGCATCATACCGGACCAGATTCAGAAGGCATCAAAGTTGCAGATAAGAACCATGTGCACTGCATCATACCAGACCGGATTCAGAAGTCATCAAAGTTGCAGATAAGAACCATGTGCACTGCATCATACCGGCCCGGATTCAGAAGGTATCAAAGCTGCACATAAGAACCATGTGCACTGCATCATACCGGACCAGATTCAGAAGGCATCAAAGTTGCAGATAAGAACCATGTGCACTGCATCATACCGGACCAGATTCAGAAGGCATCAAAGTTGCAGATAAAAACCATGTGCACTGCATCATACCATTCCGGATTCAGAAGGCATGTAATCATTGACTGTGAACAAATGGTTTAAAATGGCAACAAAATGCAGGCTAATCATTTTATAGGCTTTGTCTAACTGCTTATTCCACTGATTTGGTCTCCATTCCAACTTGAAGAAGCTTAGTAAGATGCAGCACTCCACACACCACCCCAAAATTACTGGTATGACAGGAATTACAGAAATAATGAAACAGTATGTAGCAGGTAGTAAACAGGACTTTGGTGCTAAATTTAACTATGTATTTAAGCAGTTACATAGGATCATAGGGTAATAGGAGGTTACTAGGCTAATGGCCCTGGGGCCCTTACAAGCCAAGAGTTTATCTCCAAAAAAGAAATCTCAGTCAGCATCTATTATATTTTATTAAATGAGCAAGTTCCACCGATACACATATTTATTTTATGCGGGGGGGGGGTGTTGAAAGCTCCATTTACAAATTAACTACAGTGCAGGGAAATGTGAAGGCAAAACATTAAGTAGAAACAGTACCAAATGTTAGGACTAACTGAGCATTCCAGATTGTTAGCTTATTCGAACACTTGATGAATGAAACAGAATTTATGCACTACATACAGGTATTTAGACAGAATTGTCAAATGGTAATCAAACAGCTTGTAACATACGCATGAAGAAAGTTTAACAGTGTATTTTTTTTCTAAGGGGTTGTTTGGGTTGGGGTTAACTTCTGCTGCAGCATGTGGCTTGCCTACATCCCAATTTCCTCAATGTTAAGGATTTATTGACTTTACCCATGTTTCTGTCCCCCATGAGATAGGTCCATCAGCCTCCCCTTAGTGGCAAAGAGTTAGCCTGAGCACTGGTAGTGGTCTTTGTAGAGGATGGATTGACAAGTTGTCTGTAAGCTCCCTTGCACATACTTGCAACATTCAGGGGTGCCGTACAATGGACCTTGTGATGTCCACACCTCCACACATGTCATAGTCATTGTCAAGCCCTCTCCTGACAGAACCTCCACGTGATTCTTGGTCTTCATTGTATATTCTGCCATAAAGAGTAAACTCAAACATGCATTCCACTGGCCTCTTCCTCAAAAGAAGTGAACAGGTTAATCCTTATCGACTATCTGCACATCCTTGCTAGCTCCATTCCAGATATGCACTCTTCCCTTCACCCCCTTCATCTCAGGCTCCAATGTGACTGTCTCTGGTCCGACATGCATTCCCGTCCCTTCCTTTCCACCCCCCTCTTTTCAGTTCCTGTGCAGCCAGCTTCTACTCAGAGATATACATTCCCCTGCCCTTCTTCACTGGTTCCAATGTGGCCAGCTCTGACCCAGACCTAACAGTTCTCTCTTTTCCAGCAACAGTATCGCTGCTATATTTATCTCATACATCACAGAATTATGTGACCAATACACTAGCTTTTTAGTTTTGCAGTCATCTACATAAACAATCCTAAATCATTTCACCTTGTTTCTGTTTTGATGGAAAGGTATAAAACTTGATGGAAGTGGAAGAAAAAAGATGGAGGTGGTTAGAATCTTTGCCCATTAATGACCGTATAAACCTCCTCATGGGGAGGCCACATTGGTTAAAGTCCATGGCAGGGAAATTACTTTAACCTTTGTTTTTCCTGACATGGACTTTATAGGATCATAAGATCATAAGAAGTTAGTAGGCTATTGGCCCCGTGGCCCTTGCAAGCCTAGCCAAGAATTTAGGTCATGTTCCAACAAGTCAGCACCAGATGCCACTGTCCACCAGGGACACAGGTGGAATCTCAGGGATGTATTTTCTGTTCCCCATCCAGTTATCCAGGTTGTGCTTAAAAAGGGTTAATGAGGTACTCTGCTTGATGTGGAGAGGGAGTCTATTCCTCAAAAGGGGGAGTCTCTGGGACACAAATATGTCCCACCAATAAGTCCTATTGATGTCACAGACCAGGCTGAGGTCCCACATGCAGGTTACTCGAGCTGAGCTTGACTTGTGGATATGCAGCGGTCCCATCAAGGCTGGGTCTGAGATTGCTTTATATGCCAGACAGAGGTCACCTGTGAGGAGTCTGTAGGAGACTGAGTAGAGGGCCAGGGCCTTTAGCCTATTTGCGTAGGGTAGATGTCTGAGGCCCTGCATTCTCCCGGTGAGGAACCTCTGTGGTCTCACTAGTTGCTGCATGTGCATTGTGAGGTACTTGCTGAAAGGGACATTGTACTCAATAATGGGTGCTATAAGGGAAGAATGCAGGGATGGTATGACCACCTTGTCCCTGGATGAGATACCCGTACTAATGAGGTGGGCCATGTAGAAAACTTTTCGTACAATGGAGGCAATATGGTGGTCAAAAGTCAGTTAGCTATCAACCTGGGTGCCCACGTCCCTCATGACTGATTGCATGCTTAGGATGATGCATTTTTAGGCATTCCATTTGAAGCCATGTTTCTGGCATCAGTCATTTATTTGAGTGAGACCCTCTTGGGGGATGTCCACATCACTAAGGGCATTGATGACAGCACCCAGCGTGCAATAATCTACAGACTCAGTCAGCCATAGCCCACTCATTTTGGCCTGCATATCAGAAAAGTATATCCAAAACAACAGAGGTCCCAAGACCGATCCCTGGGGTACACTGCTCATTACGGGTCCACTGCTTTAGGTGGCTTCCCCTATATTGACTAGGTGGGGTCTATCAGTGAGCCAGTTTGCTACCCATCTGGTTACATATGGCTTGATGCCTAGTTTAGAAAGTTTGTCTAGTATACCTGAGTGGGGAATAGTATCAAAGGCTTTGGCCAGGTCAAGCTAGGTGGTGTGCACTGTCTTCACCTCATCCATGGCTTTGGTAACTGTCTCAAAGAAGTCAACCAGATTTAACAGGCATGACTTTCCCTTGACAAAACCAATCTGTTTTGGATTGAGTGTTTGGAGGTTGCCAATATCCTTGTTAATGAGGTCCATGATAATCCGCTCCATGGTCTTGCAGATCAGGCTAGTTAGGTTGATGTGCCTACAATTTCCTGAATTGGTGGATGCTTCACCTTTGTGCAAAGGAATGACAGTGGCTGTCCTCCATTCAGCTGTGATGAAGCTGGTACTCAAGCTTTGGTTGAATAGGGTGCCTAATGGTGCTGCAAGTTCCTGCCTGAGTTCATGTAGGATGCAGCCTGCGATGTTATTGGGTTCCATGGAGACTGTATTTTTTGCCTTTGAGAGGGCAGTGATGACTTGTTCCCTAGAGAGATAAGGAGAGGGGCAGCAGGTGCTGGGGATGTCTTGATTTACTGATGGGGGGACAGAGGGGTGAAGTTTTCACTGAACCTGTCTACCAGCAGGTTGGCTATATCTACGGCATTTGTGTATGTGGTTTCCTTGACCACCCGTTCTGAGTAGATCTGGGTGCTTCCTTTGTGATTGCAGACATATGTCAAGAAGGCCTTGTGATTGTCTTTAGTAGATGTGGCCAGGTTGGACTCAAAGTTTGCTTTGGAGGATTTCACTAGTGATCTTATTTGCTTGTTCAGGCTAAGGAGACATTGCTTCCAGTTAGGCACCTGCTCCTTCTTGGTCTTGGACAGCAATTTGTTCCTTTTATTACAGAGTTTATTTATTGCAGATGTCCACCAGACAGGTTTACTCTTCCTTGCGGAGCATGATTTCATCCAGTTGAGTATTCCTAATTCCATGCAGCTATATAAATGCACATATAGTACTTTGGTGTAGGTTTGGACATAGTTCCTATGGAGGGGGAGGGGGCTGTGAAGTTGTTTATACCTTCCCTCAGGAGGTTGCAATCAGCTTTGGAGATTTTTTTTTGTTTTACCCTAGCTGGGGGAGGGGGTTGGGGGAGATGGTGACTTTGTGGTCGGATCTTACCAGGGATTATGACACTGTAGGGATGCTGCAGTGGTTACTCATGTTGGTTAATTCCAAGTCCAAGATATTTTCACCTCTTGTGGGGGTGTCTACCAACTGATCCAAGGTATTTGCATTGACAAAATCAAGGAATCTCTAGGCATTTGTGTTTTGGCATGAGTATTTCTTCCAGTCTGTGGTTGGATAGCTAAAGTCACCCAGGATCAGGGTATTTTTTCCAGTCTGTGGTTGGATAGCTAAAGTTGCCCAGGATCAGGGTAAAGGGTTGAATCTTGATAGATTCAAAGAGGTCTAGATAGGTAGAGTGGGCATCTTGAGTTAAATTTGTGGGCCTGTAGCTAGCTATGATTTGAATAAGGGTCTTGTCAGTTGTTAACTGCACCTGGAGTGTCTCCTGTGTGTCACACTGTTTGACCCCACCTTCTTTTCTTTGCTCCCCACGGTCTGGGGTCTGATGAGTAACCTGGTATGGCCGGGGTGCTGTCAACAGCTTTGAACCAGGTTTTTGTGACTGCATGAATGTCAGCATCTTGCAGGGTTAAGAATGCTTGCAATGAGTGCAGTTTCGTGTTTATACCCTTAGCGTTTAGCAGCATGACCTTTAATTTACATTTTGATCTGTTATCAATGTCCTCTGGCTGGAACATTTATATATATACATATATATATATATATATATATTTATATATATATATATATATATATATATATATATATATATATATATATATTTATATATATATATATCTATATATATATATATATATATATATATATATATATATATATATATATATATATACACATATATATATATATATATACACACACATACACACACATACACACACACATACATATATATGTATATTTTATATATATATATATATATATATATATATATAATTTTTTTTTTCTTACAGTCAGCTGGCAGCAGACAGCAATGCGCGATGCTGACTAGGGTCATCATATTGCCCCAATTTTCGCAGGTGACAAGTATTTAAATCCAGCCTCCCCATAAACAGGAATATAAGCTGATTAGTGTGCAAAGATCCTGACCCCCTTCTTTTTTCTTCCATCTAAGTTGAGTTTTTTATATTTCCATCAAAACAGAAACAAAGTGAAATGACTCAGCATTGTTTATATAGATGCCAGTAAAGCTGAAATGCTGGTGCAGTGGTAACAAAATTCTGTGACGTACAAGATACACATAATGGAGATACTGCCACTGACATTTATTCTGTATACTTACTTATACGGAATAATGTGCTCATTTATCAGACAACAAAATGTTCTGGTTTCACAAGGAGTCAGCTGTGGTTTTTGTTGTGTATATGTGGGGGAGGTTGTTAGTATTAAGTCATATTCACACTTTACACAATACTGCTTTGTGTTTTTTTAAATATTAATTTGCTTAGGATTACTAAACTCAAATTATTTAAATCACATTGGCAGCTTAGCACAGAGAATTAATGGTTTTGATTTCCATTTTGTACTGGCAAAGTGTGTCACCAAATAAATTACTTAACCTAGCAGTGCCTCCTGGTCATATAAGAAAGATGTCGTTACACCTTGGGGACTTATTTGATTAACAGATTCATAAGGTATAAAATGTGTTTCCCAGAAAAACAGAAAATAAGTGATATTAAACAACTCAATACAGAGTGTTCAGTCCAGCACAGGAAAGACAAGAATTACAGTTAATGATTAAATAAATGGGTTAACCAGCAGGACCAGTATTTCTGTGTATAAACGGGGAGGTGTGAAGCCATGTTATCTGGTTGTGGTTTGCAGTACTGCAGTGTGCAGGACTATGATAGTGTCTTTCATCATAACCAGCTTACTATTTGTTCAAGACACAGATTCAAAGAAATTCACCTCAAGTCTAAGGCTTGAGAGGTGAATATTTACCATTCAAGTGAAAAACATAAAATAAATATGATCAGTGACCTGATCATTTATTTATTTATTTTTTTAATTATTTACACATTGTTGACCCGGTTAACCTTATTAGGCCAACGCCTCTTTTCAGGGGAGACCAGAAGTAGTATTTATACTGACTAAGGGAAATTTGGCCAGGACATTGGAGAACGTCTCCTTTTCTTTTCAATAGGTGGTGTGGCATCTTTTACATCCATCTGAATTACCACCAACTTAGGCAGATAGGGTCTTGGTTTAGCATGTCATCTAAAGGACTGCGCACTCAGGAGTACAGCACTCCCTTCATGCAGCGCAGTGTCAGTAGTGGAAAATTAAGTCAGCTATCTAGTGTGAGAATAGAACCCAAAGACTTTGAACAAAACATGAGTGCACTGCCTTTTGCACTATTGAGACTTAATGAGTATTTGCATTACATTGAGTATTATCCTCTCCATTTACTACCAGTTACAGAAAAAAAAAGAATGTGTAGGAACATGAAATGTTTGCCATCTTTTAAAGCTAGTAAAACCCTTTGTACAGTAAAACAGACATCAAGTAGAAGCAAACTGCCCATAAGTAGAACTAACCACTTTAAAAACTACTAGACACTTTATTCTGTCACACTTTCATTTTAAAAGTGCGACAGAGGGAAGTGCAAACAGCTTTTAGGTAACAATGATCTAGCTAGGGTTCTAGGAGATCATCCTACATTTGTTTACAAAAAAGTAGCTAACATTAAATCCATTCTTGAGATGGGTAGGCCATCTGTTTCTTACAATTCCCATGGCCCAAGGGGGACCTATCCATGTTACAATTGCAAACAATGTAGGTTCATAGATTCGTCCAAAAGTGTTTATTTTTACGCACATCCAAAAGATGATTTAAGTAAGGATAGATTAAATTGTAAAAGTTGTGTTATAGTCTATTTGGCTTCCTGCACCACCTGTGGTAGTTTTTATGCTGGGAAAACTACTATGGGACTTTATAAGAGGAAAACAATTTTAATAATGCCTTTGCCTGACATGCTGAAGAATGTACAGACTTCAAGAAATTTATTTTATTTGTATTAGATTTTGTTAATCAGGCACCATATGTTACTAATTTTAATACTGCTTTAGAAATCAAAGAATTGAAATGGCAAGTCTTTCTAAATGCAGAAAGATTTCTTGGGTTAAATGGCACACTTAATATTAAGTACCTTTTAAAAGATAGATGTTATTATTAATTGTTTATGTGTCAACAAAAAATTCCTTGTTGATATTCCTTTAATATTTTAACTAACTAACATTTAATTTGCTTATTTATTGTGTGATTGGATTATTAATTTATTGATTGCATTTAAATAAGTTTTTGCAAGGTTGGTCATTTGTTCTGATGAAGTTCATTATATTTAATCGAATGAAAGCACTAAGCAAAACGTTCAGTGTCAGTAGTCTTTTTTTGCCCTGACATCACGTTTTTTGTTTTAAAAGCTGTTGTACCATCCGCTGCTGTGCCTTGCTGGCTGGCATTGTCCACTTCTACTTCTTATTGTGACGGACAAGCTTTACAGCTCTTAGTTGGCCATAATGAGCTTTTGTTAAGTTTCCATAAGTGCTGTTAAGATTGGGTCTTGCATTAGGGACATGGTTAACAAGTCTAACTTTTTTTCCCGATTACAGAGCATAATTGTGATGTTCCCTGCATTACAAGCTCCTCTTTGCCAAGCGATGCAGGTCAAAGGCGATCATTCAAGCATCATTGGACATTTTGCTGTAAACGTAGCTGAGTTTGGCAGGATTCTCCACATGCAGAAAGCACAGTAACTCATGGGTTAAGTGGTTAAGGATTCTTCTCAGAGTTCCAGGAGCCAGTTTTCAGCTTTAATCTTTGGTTACAGTGTTCTTCTTTACGTGCTGTGTCTCTTCCTGCATCTGAAAAATCATATTGATTGATTGGTTACACTAATTTATTAATGTGTATCACACCTCCTTGATCAGATCATGGTCAAAATAAAGTTTAAGGAGAAGATCACTGACTCAACAAATAAATTAAATCACTCTGGGACGGATCTGGTTATATAAAATACTGAGAAGCACCTTGCTATACTCACAGAATATTTTTACTTCTGTATAAGTGTACAAAACAGAACAATATTTATTAAGTGTGGTAATTTTATCGTATCAGAAGATCTTTTGCACTATGTTCCCTTTCAATCTGCCTTTTCTTCCCATCCAGTGACATTTTTTATATTTTTCAAGACTTAAAGACATTCAGAGTGCAACTTTACTGTATACCACTGAGGATGTAAACTTCATCTGATTATATTTTAATATTTTTGCAACAAATTAAGAAGAATATTTTGAGCCCCCTTTGTAACTGCATTGTATTTGGTCACAAAAGGTATTTTCAAACCTGTTATACACACGAGTTTGCAGGTAAGTATTTTTTCTGTTGCTGCTAATCTGGAGTTTCAAAGGACTTACTTAAAGAGCTGGTATCTGAGACTCAAACGTGGCATCGGTGACTGTGTGTGAAGTCCCACACAAAACAAGGTAACTGTTTAAGAGCTTTCTGAGTCAACCTAAAACTCAAAAATTAAGCGTTAGGTTTTGTTGCTGTGCAAATCTTAAGATTGGGAACTGTTACAGCTGCATATATTAGCCATACATGCTCTTTCACAGAATATGGAAAAGCCATACTTCTCAACTGTCCATATTTTCACAGAATATACAGATTTTTGCCTTATCTTTGTGGGCTGTTCCTCATAAAAGTTGTGAATTTCTGACAAATCACTGAGGATAGAAGCCACTAACTAAGGACAGACATTTGTTTCAGAATCCATATCTTTCAGGAAATGCATGTTAATCCAAAACCTGTTATTGTAAGTACTTTCTAAATTTGTAACAGCAATATTTAAAATGTGTCCTTGATTTTGGGCCCTTGTCCACTATTAGTTTTGCTTTGTCCAGATTTGTTTCACTAGGAGGCTGAGAGGTATGAGAAGTGGTCATTCTATCACTCAGTCTGATTCAGAGATGATCAGCACAGTTACTTATGCACAATTAGTAACTCCTTACTTCTCGAGTTATAGTTAGTTTTTCAGTGAAACCTGCTGTACTCTGGAAATTTCCATTCCTCAACAAACAGCATCCTGACAGTAAATAAGTTTGCTGGAATTAAGTGTCTCTACATGGAAAGAGTGAAAACATTTTCCCTGACAAGATAATTGTCTCTTTCATTTTTAGATTTGCCAGTACCTGACTTTCAATTAAGTATGTGTCAATGACCTGGAATTCACAAAGGAATTTGCAAACAGTAGTCATACATTTATACAGGAGCTTATAAAACTATCAGAGTTATGTAGAAATGTATTTATTCATGTGTTGTAAAACCAAACTGCTTTATTGAACTCCTGTTACCTTTACTACAGTTGGAAGTACTATGTACAGAAGTCATCTGCAATGTATATGCAAAGCTTCATGAAGCTAGTGATTCTAGCGTGCTTCAGAGAAAAGCATACCATGTGATCTGGCATCCTGTATTACCACAGAGTCTGAAACGTATGCTGATGAAACTGGGGCATGTATATGGTGTGTGTTGACTTATTTAGGCCATTCTCAGTATCTGTGTAAATGTTACAAGCGTCCACTGCGTGTACCAAACGGAGTAATCTCAGTGTCATGTTCTATACAGAGAAGAGGTGAGCGTTCCACGGCAGTGAACCAGTAAGTTCTGCTGCACAGAGGTTTCTGTTTCTCAGTAACCCCAAGGATGACTCTGAAAATACACTAAAGTTATTCCAGAGTTACCAAAGCTGTATTTTGTAAAAGATAACTGTACAGCTCTGTTTTATTTCCAAATGTAAAATATTTCCCACTGAAAATGACTCTTCATGTGTAACACCTCCTTACAGTCCATTTCACTGATGAGAACATGAAAATCTGTGCTGTATGCTACACTTTGTTGTATATTTTAGAGGATTAAGTACAAATAATAAATAGTGTGCAAATAAGTCAATTAATTTTATTTTAGAGATAGGGTTAACTAAAAAGACTAGTTTGGAAATAAGTTAAACTATTTGGAACTGTATTTTTATGCATAATTTTTTTTTCTCCAAGTTGTAGCTCTGCAGTATGAATGATGACAAGAAGGGGCCATGTGGCCACTGTGACAATGTATTGGGAAGAGACAGCAAGTTGTTGTTGTTGTTGCGTCTTTTGGCTTTTCCAGGTTAGGGGTTGCCACAGTGGAACTCCGGTCCGCTAATGATTGGCAGTAGATTTTTACGTGCTGAGTTGCCGGCCCTGACGCACAACCTTCAAGGAAGGTACGCCCATTCATGCATGTCTCCACGCAGAAGACGGTCTAGCTGAGAATCGAACAGGACAACGTCTTACTGTGAGGCGACAACGCTACTGCAGCATCACCACAGCAAGTAAAGAAGCAGAAAGGGCATGGAGAGGGGTTGTAAGGTGAATAATATAACACTATGCCAACACAGGATTCCACAATGGAGTCTAAAAAGGATGAAGCCCTGATACAACTATTCAACAAGTCCCTTAGGAACAGGATGGTCCTAGGGGATTGGAAGCAAGAAGTTGTGCAAAGTGAAAAAAGAAGCAGCTCAAAAATCTAGTTGCAAATGAATTGATCTTCATTGGTGGCAAAGTAATGGAAGTAAGGCTTAAAATGTTTCTTGAACAAAGCAAACTGCTCAGGGTGGATCCTGCCTTGCTAACCTGTTTCAGTTTTATGATTGATTTGCCTGGAAGTGTGATAACCATGTGGTTGTGATCTATTTAACTTTCAGCAAAACCTGTGACTTTGTCCAACACTGCTGACTCACAGCATTAGGCTTATGGGGGGGTGGTGAATTGGTTATATAACAGTATTCATAGTGTTAGGGTTATGGGAGAAGCTCACAAAGGGTCAGAAGGTCACAAGCAGAGTCCCATGGAGTTGATGCTTGGCTCAGCCACATTTGATGTACTCAGCTGCGGCTTCACTCAAGAGCATGGAGGTTGGGGGAGGGGAGAAAGAGGAGCATGGAGGTTGGGGGAGGGGAGAAAGATGGAGAATCAAGTCAGAAGTGTGATTTAAGGATCTAAAGAGATGGGATGCCTGCTCAATAACGTAGTCCATTTCAATCTATTCTAGTGAACATTGCTGCACCTCCATGGTGACGCTAAAAGAGCAGACTATACAAAGTGGGATGTCTACCTACATTTTTATTTTGATTACTGCTAACTGAGTATGTACTGAGTGTTTCATGGAATTTTAACAGGTGATACCGTGACCATAAGGCAATATCAAATACTATATGCAGAACTTTATTTTAATGTGGCCAGTCACTCACTATGTTTTCAGAAGGTGGGGAGAAACTTGACTTTCCAAAAAACTCATGCAGACACAGTAACAGCATGTATTGTACACAGATCCTGGAGGTCTGCTGCAGTCATCTTACCATTGACAAACCATATTGCCCTAAGGAATCTGGAGCAGGAATATGACCTGGGTGTTATTATAGAAAACCTAAACCACCACATTCAATGTAATAGGGAATCAGCAAAGGTAAATGTAATAGTGGGGTATACACCTGGGGTGGAACCTACAGCTAAACATGTGTGAATAACCAGTATCGCACTCTGGTCAGGCCGTAGTTGAAGTATTGTATATAGCTGTAGAGGCCTTATGGAGAAAGGGAGATTATGTTGCTGGAGATGATACAGAGATAGGTAAATGACGAGAAATTGAATAATATGACATGCTTTGCCTGACACACAAGGCATCTCTGGACCTCCTACCTCTTCACAAAATAAACAGCATCAGAACTACTAAAGTAAAAGACCTAACTTTTGCTTGTGACATAAATAGGACATGTTGGAGAGATAGGCTTGTTTCTCAGAGAATTCCCTTTGTCTGGAACAGGCTCCCCATCCATCTGAAGCAGAAGTCCTTACTATCTCTATTTAAGTGCAACTTGGACCAATGGGTGGGTAATTGGAAATTCAGCCCTGGTCTTGCGCCTATGTCTCTGATGGATGGAGGCAGTCAGTAAATCACCCCCTATATAAATCAAATTTGTGTGTCACATTTGGGTTGCATGGATAGGCTTATAAGGCCCTAGTGGTCATTAGCCTAGTACTGACATATGAATCTGTGAACCTGTAAAACTATTAACAGCACAACGTTTCTTAGTGTTCTTTTGATATAGAATCACAGAGTCTGAAACTCTGTACAGTGAACACTCATGGCAGGGAGGAACTGAACCTAAACAGTACAGCATCTAGATTTGGGATCTCCATAAGTGGTCTCTGCTACTTCTGTATTAGCAACAGTAAGATGAAAAGTTTGCAGTTGGAAATTTCCCTACTGAATATAGGAAAGTTTGCTGATTAAAATAATAACCATTTTATGGCACAGGTGTCAACATGGAAGCAAAAGCTAGCAATTAAACTTGGGGCTTTGTAGCAGGGGGGCTGGAAAAGTTTAAGGTAGGTATCGAAAAGTTAGACAAGCAAACAGCAGAATGAGAATCAAAAGTGAAGGAACATGAACAAGGAATGAGAAAGCTTTGGACAACTATAATTTCCTTTCAGGAAAGGAGCCATGACATGAGGAATAGAATAAAGTGTGATAATTTCAATGGCACAGAACTGATGAATTTGTGGAAAAATTACTGAAGTCCTTACCAGGAAATGATTTTGTCTTTAATGTACAGATAAAGTCCATGAAGTTGGAAACTTTATGGACTCCTCTCAGTGGTTGAGACACTTAATTGTTAAATGCAATGAGCACATAACAATAGAGTAGGTCAGATGACAAATAGTGATCTGGAAGTTACTGATGATTGTTGGTTTAAAGATATGGGTCGATGAAGACTTTTCCTCAGAGATCTAGATGAAAAGAATGCAATTTTATTTTTATCCTGCATTATGGAATATACACCATGAGGGACCATGTGACTTGTCTATCATTCTATATTGGTGGTAACAAGTGCAGTCGCACCTATTTTTGTCATTTGTTATAAGAGGTAACAGTTAGCTCTTATTTGGGACTCAAACCATATCTCTCACCTTCTTTTTTCAAAAATTCAGGACAAAGCCAAAATTAATGGGGGGGGGGCAGACAAAGGCAAAATGAGGGGAAACTTTTAAATATTAGTGCAGTTCACTTAAAAAGTTGATAGAAGAGCAGGTTTTGCATCACCATATATTTTCTTTATTTTCCACTTTTTTGTTGTTGTTAACTTATTACATCCGAGTGACGCCTTCAGGTGCATCTGCAGTTACATCCTACTGTGCCTGTAGGCATCACATATCCCTTGTTCATATTTGCATTAATACTTCCAAAACCATGCTACATACAAGGTATCCGAATATTTTATCTTGAAGCATACATGATGGCAAACACAGCTGTTTTGATATTTAACCTATGTCAATGAGTATTTGTTAGAACTGTAAGGTGTAAACTTCATTTTTTAAAGGCTCAAGCCACGCCCACTGGGAGTTAAAGGTACACACTCAAAAGAGTTGTACTGGAGGGAATGACAAGAAATATCTTTATTAAATTATCACTTAATTTCTGAGCAATAAGAAATATGAAACTCTGTTGTAATGGCTGGCATTACTGACTGACTAAAATACTTGGTGATTTACCAGAAAATCAAAAATTTTACAAGGTACAAGGCAAAAATATGAGGTAAAACCAAAGACATTCTTCAAAGTTCTGGACAACTGAGAAGTGTGACTTGAACCTAAGTCCTTGAGCAAACTATGCTGTTGTCATTACTGCTAGACCAACAAGAGCCATTAGACACTAATGACCAGATCACAGTAGACCATTTGCAAGCACAGCTTGTGTGAAGAAATTCACAAAAAATAAAACAGAACTAATTCACAAACCCGGAGTAGTAGTCATCGGGGTACAAAGTCCAGCAGGTAATTTAAAGAATTAATAAATATTAACAGACTAGAAAACAAATGTGGATCAATTCTAATAACAAGGAGACAGTACCATAGTTTGTGAATAATGGAATGGTGGTGATGCTTCCAAAAGGGAAGAGAAACCAAGACGAGCCTGTGAACTTTAGATCTGTTTTGTTCTGTAATGCAAATCAGAACATTTCTATGATTTCAACAGCAAAATTGGAAGAATAATATTAGCAATAGTAGATCAGCCCCAAGCATGTTTGTGGGGTGGGGGAAGATCACTAGCAGATCATTTTAGAATATTCCTAAACTTCAAGTTGGTTTAGGGCGGTGTTATGCTTTTTGATATCTGAAAAAGCATTTGAAGTTTCTATATCAAATCCTTAGATGGTATAAGAAAGGAAGTTTTGAGAGGAAAAAGAGCTTTTGTGAGGATCCATCGATTAAAACAGCTATGAATGCTAGGGAAAAAAGACCCTATTTGTTTAGAAAGAGAAACTAAGCAGGGCTGTCAAATTTCTTCTGCTTTATTCCTATTTTTGCAACACCTTTTTCTTAATTTTAACATATATACAACATTCACAGAGGAAGAAAAAATACAATAAGCATATCTTCAGAAATTAGTTTTCTGTAAATCATTGCAAAAATCAGACAATTGCTTTATATTTTGCAATCAGTGTTTCTAAATTATCCCAGCAGCAATTATTTTAATAATACTATGAGTACATAGCCTTATTATGTCTTTTTCACTTTTACATAGCATAGTAGTAATGTTTAAACATTTTTCAAATAAAGGAGCTTTATTTTTTTCCCATTTCTTTGCTATCACCTTCCTGGCTGTAGCAAGTATACACCAAAACATTTTAAGATTACTATTCTTATTAAAAATTAAAAGAAAAGGAATATCCAATGATCTTGTTGTTTTTGAAATTATAGAATTATCTGAGCATAAACTCATAAGAAATTTGTATACATTTTTCCAATACTTCTCAAGTTCTTTACATTCTACAAACATATGTACCCAATCTACTTTAATTACAGTATTATATCTCTAACATTTTGATGTATTATCTTTCTTAAACTTAGAAATTTTATGTGATGTGACAAATATTCTGTATAAATACTTCTATGTAAACATCTTCCAATATAAGCTAGAAGTGGTAAATTTAAAAGATTTTAGTAATAATATTTTATCATCTTCTTTTAATGTAACATTAATATCTATTAAAATAATGTTATACAATTTTGAAAGATAACTCCTTGTATATAATCTCTTAAAGTTGGAATTATAATATTAGCAGTGTGATAGTGTAGCAAAAAGTCATAGAAGAACATTGTCAAATATAATCCATGTCTTTATTAAAACACCAACACCTTTTTTAATAAAATGTTTGTTTTGTGGTTATTACTTTTGGCTGCATTGTAATCTGCCATTTTTTTTGCAATATTATAACGGTCATGTATTTTTTTCTTTATTTATATTAAACGTATCATTAAATTTGTTAACAATAGCATGCAATAACAACGTATGTGACTCATCTAAATCATACTTCCTATTAATTTCCATAGTTATATCTGGAGTATTTTTATCAG